>NC_140970.1:51422197-51479697 GCF_056783735.1 Eptatretus burgeri | reverse complement strand
ATATATATATATGTATGTATATGTATATGTATGTATATATGGATGAATATATATATATATATATATATATATATATATATATATTTCTACATATGTATATATGTATACATGTATGAATATATATTGTTACGAATTCTGGCCCGCCTGGTGTGCGATCGGCCGCGTACCTCTCATGGCAGCCGCGTCGCCCACCTGACGGACAATTCAGTCGTGACCCTCCTGGAACTACCGCCAGGAGCCATTCATGGGTGGGGGTTTAACCTCACCATAACCCAGTCCGCATTCCACCCACGCAAAATAGGGTGAAATGTCGATATACCTAAATACCCGCGCGGGTAACCTACCGAGGGGTTGCACCACGCCGCAGGACGGCTTAGGACACGAACCGCTTAAGCGGTTCCTTCCGTGCTACAAGGATAACCGAGCGGTGTTATCGCCGACCTCGACGGTTCAGATTATTTATCGGGTGTTTAAAACCCACTACCAATCATTCCACGATTCAAGATGGCACTTTCAAAAGAGGGGAAGGACGAAGCTTAAGCAGCTCGCTTAAGCAACGAACGGGAAACATTTCACAAGCACCTTTATTACACATATAACACAAGCAAGCAAGGGCAGTCATGCAATATGTGCAGCAAGAAATGAAAGATGTTGCGACCGACTATAGCATTAAATGTACAGGCACTTAAACAGGTTTACTTCATGGACTGGTGCCACAAACACACATACAAAGCCCAAAGAAAAGAAAACCTCCCTTCTGCGGCCGGTGAACCCTCTCCGGCACACTTCTCGTCCGCACGCGCAGGTCCACCACAGACCGCCTGCGGCGCTTCCTGTCCGCGTCTCTGAGGCGTCGCCCGGACTCGCCACCGGCCCGCGCTTTCATCGACAGGTCGCTCAACGCCAAGACGAGAGGAAGGGAGAGAGAACTCGACCTTGACCACCAAGAGAGAGAGAGAGAGAGATCCAGCACGACCACGATAAAGAGGATGACCTCGACGACCCAGACAAAAAAAGGACTTCACCTCGACCACCAAGAAAGAGAGCGAGCCCCACGTCCTGTCCGCCTTGTATTGCGCGGGGCTCCACCCTTCGCTCCTCCCCGTTTTCGGCTCCGCCTCCCTTCGAGAAGGTTCCCGAAAAGGGGCGTTCCCTCACCGCGACCGCCTCACGCCGTGCATCCACCAATCGGTGGCGAGCTGCCCTCCTCCTTTCCTTCACACTAAGCACGGGAAAACAGGCGGGAAAAACCCCACAGGCTTCACAAGAGCTTTTGTTCTGCCAATCCTTCTCGGACGGTTTCCGACGCGGAAACCGTCTTACCGTGGTCCGCTGAGGATGGCGTTCGTAGCGGGCGTAGTGGCGATGATGGTGGTAATTGTTGTGGGGTGGTGTGAGCGTGGTGGGCGTTGCGGCATAGTTGGTGGCAGTTGTTATTTGCGTGGAGGTTTGTTGCAAAGGTGGCTCAAAATAACGATAGATATAGAAAAAAATCTCAAAGAGTCGCAGCCCAGTGAACACGAAGAAAACCCTTTAAACAACGGTGGGGACCTATCTGCACATAAACTTAGCATCATAACTGAGCTGGGGAACCTTTATGGTGTATTGCGAATTTCCACAGCCATAACAATATGTTTATATATATGTATGGATATATATATATATATATGGATATATATATATATATATATATATATATATATATATATGTATATATGTATATCTGTATGTATATATATATATATATATATATATATATATATATATATATATGTGTATATATGGATGTATATATTTATATATATGTATATTTATATTTGTATATATATATATTTGTTTATATATATGTATGTATGTATGTATATATGTTTGTATATATAGTTGTAGATTTCCGCTCGCCGGCGTGCGGACGACTGCTCTCGCCCACCCAACGGACAATCTAGTCGCAGCTTTCCGGATCAAACGTCGAAATCCCGCAACGGGTGTGTTTTCATGCACACGACAGCCTAGTCAACACTCTACCCGTGCTACAGGGTCAATCGCCGAATTGTCGATATACCTAATTAATCGCGCGGGCACGCTACCGAGAGACTGTACCTCAACGGGGCCCGCTTGAAACGAGCCGCTTCAGAAGCTCGCTTCGTTTTGGGATAACCGAGCGGGGTATTATCGGGAAAGCCCCATTGGATCCGATTCTATTTTCGGCTATTAAAAAGCCAGCTATTATTCTGAACTCAATACGGCAGTTCAATGAAGGAAGAGGACGCGATGAACGGGTTAACATTCACACAAGCACATATATTTGCACACATATACGGTCAAAGCAGCAACGCAGGGATTTTCAAGCATGCATTGAATGGGAGTAGGGACAAGACGCGAGCAAGACAAATATTACAACCGTATGTTTATTATGTACAGTCACTTGCACTTCACATCAGTTCTACCTAAGGACATGGCGCCACAACGTTCATTCAAAAGAAACAAGGGGAAACCCCAGGAAAGGCGAGGGGTACACTGGACCTCTTGGTTCTTTATGAGCACGGAGCTGTGATGACCACAGAAGCTCCGAGAGGCCGGGCTGGTTACCTTCACCTTTGTGGTGCCTCGCTGGGGCGACCCGCGACGTCCCGTCCTCACGGCAGCTGGCATGACCGCAGTTCGGCCCAGGTCTCCTCGGGCGGCCTGGTGATTCGGGCCCAGCCGGCAACGCCTCAGAGGAATGAACAGGTCTTTTACTCTCTTAGAGTTGATGCTCTCTTTAAGAGCCCGTCCGTCCCTCAACGCCGCTCGGACTGTCCCGAAGCCCGATCACCTTGGACCGTTCGGTACTGGCTGGCGACCTCTCTCCGGCTCTCCCCACGTCCCGCGCACGAATGCGCAGTTCTGTGTGGCACGGCAGGCTTGGCTGCGCTCCCAGCTCCCGTCTCCTCGGTGAACCCAGACCTCCACTGCCCTACTCTGGACTCGAACCTTGATCTTCACACAACTCCCAACCCAGACTGACTGACTTACTTGGCGCTCTGCGCGCTTTTTTTTTATAGGGCCCGTGAGGCGAGGTTTGATCTCCGCTCTCTCACCTCTGACCCCCACTGGCTCCGCCCTTCTCGATCTCCTGATCCGAATTTCGAGGCGAAGCTCGGAGCGAGCGGACGTGGTTGACATCACCGTCCCTGGTGCCAACAAAGGAGAGCGGACGTGGGTGAAATCACCGTCGCTGGCAACGAGGAAATCCCCGCGTCTGTTTGCAGCGATGCTGTTCGCTGGGAACTCGCCGTGGCTGGCACAAAAATGGCGGTGTTTGCGGAGTTGAAGGTGAAGCGATGTTGTTCGTTGTTTGTTATTGGGGGAGATGTGGTTTAGGAGATGGTGGCTGTGGTTGGCATTGTGGAGAAGGTGGTTGTGTGAAGGCGGTTGTGGAGGAGGCGGTTGATGTGGTTGAAATGAGGTTGGCGTTGTGGAGAAGGTGGTTGTGGTTGGCGTTGTGGAGAAGTTGGTTGTTGTGGTTGAAATGCGGTTGGTCCAAAATAACGACAGCAAAAGAAAAACGGCAGCCTCAAAGATCACAGCCCGGTTACACGAATTATCCCCTTAGACATCGGTGGGGAAATCTATCTGAACACAGACTTATCGACATAACTGATCTTAGGACCTATATGGTGCTCTGTGAATTTCCACAACCGTAACAACATGTATGTATGCACATATATGTATGTATGTATGTATATATATATATATATATATATATATATATATATATATATATATATATATATATATATATATATATTGTTCTGCCCATGGGTACCGAGTGTATGAAGAGTAAGTTTGTCCCCATTTCTCCTCGGAAGAGCCGGACCTTGGGCCACCGCTCACAATTAACTTCGTGGTACGGTGGGTTGCTTTACAACCACGAACGCCAATCAGTTAACCACGAGTTCAAGTGTAGACCATCTAATTTTGGCGTTTAACTAGAGGTCAGGTGGCTTCCTGAACGGGGAGCGCGCCCTCGGCAAAGCACCAATCTTATCTTGATTAGATCTTAATTAGGGCGGCCGAGCATTTACCACTGATGCGTGTCGACTATGACAGGTGAATTAGTTTGGTAATTACCTCCCAGTCTATCTCGGTTCGGACAATACCTGATCAATGGAAGGAACGGACAAGCACGGACAGGTTGAAACGTCAACAAGTGATTTATTAATAAGGTAAAAATTAATAAACAGTGGAACTTTTTATTTCCTTGTGGTGAAAATAAGTAAATTCAATTCAAGCAAAATAATCTCAAGCAAATACAGAATATATATGTTTCAGGCATATATATATATATATATATATATATATATATATATATATATATATATATATATATATATATATATATATATATATATATATATATATATATATATATATATATATATACATGTGTTTCAATCAATCAGGTATTGATAGAAAAACAGACAAAGAGCAGATGTTTATCACAATGCCTTACTCAACAATTAAACACGAGACAAGGGTACCCAGCAGATCATTCGGTGGGGGGGGGGGTGGGAGAGAAATCCAGTCTCGCTCAGCAAGGTGGAAGTCGGCGTACGCCAAATAATACGTCCCAAAATGTGTGAGCGTGCCTTGGTCCATTGCCAGCGCACTGCCTTGCCATGTACCCACTCACAAACTGAATTGAACACCAATTGGTGTCACTTCGTCACCCCCAGGAACCAGGGATGCCAAGAATCAGGTACGCCAAGAGCAGGTCTCGAGCAGAACTAGCATTAACGGTCCAAGCGTCACCCACCATGAGGAGCCACAACCAACGGACAGCTGAAAGGAGCTGTGAGGCGCTGAGGCACTGTGAGGCGCTGTGAGAAGCTGTAAGGTGCTGAGGCGCTGTGAGGTTGTCACCAGCGATCAGGGCTGCAAGGCCGTCACCAACTGTCACAAACTCAACTGTCGCCAGCTCACCAACCGTCTGACTGGAACTGACTCGAGCTGAAAATACCATCACCCAGCTGTCACCAACTATCACAAAAACGGTCCTCTCATTCTTTTTATAGGCGGCCAGTATTGGTGGAGCCTCAAGTCGACTTCAGCTAAATCCACCTTGCCCATTGGCGCATCGTTGCACGTCACCAACCGCCTATCTCACGACCATTATAACGGCACTGTAACGGCGACTGGACGAACGGCAGAAAGCAGCCATTTGCCAGAATTACCACACGAAAACATGAAGCGCTCATAAAACAACAACAACCATCCACAGGACTGCCAAACGGGGCGTCAAACGTCGATGGAAAAAGGTGGATGCCAACGTCGGTGAAAGAGGTGGGTGTTGAACGTCGATGGAAAATATGTGGGTGAGGTAAATTATCCACAGCCGTATTTGACCATTAGAATAACTGTTCAGGAAAAGCCTGCGGTATGCTTAATCAAATGTCCTGCAAGTCCAAGGTATAAATAAATCGTCCACCTCCAAGCTAATGTGTCCTAATGGAAAGGGGGTAGACGAGCCTCTGTTGGGCTTACGGCTATCTCACTTGCATGAATGTGTATCGTAATGAGAAAACGGCCATCCCATTAGAAAGGGAATCTGTTCTATACCCTTCTCAACACATCAAAGTTAGAATCCCACCGGACATGGGGATGGGTCTATCCTGGACATGCATTTAGGGAAATAACTGTCTGAGGACCTAAATGTTTGTGTACATTAGTTGGATCCGATTCTGAAATCCATAACAATGTATATATATACATACATATATGCCCCGGTTAAGGCCCGGTCACACCTTGACGTTTTAGCCAGCGATGGCAACGTGTTAAAATTTATGTAAAACGCTGGCTTAAGTTGAACTTTTGATGTTTTTTTTTTAAAGATTCGGACGTATTCATCGCGACTTGGTCTTATGTATAACGCATTGGTAACTACACAGAACGTTTCGTTGTGTTATAGATAACTTATACCAACGAATGCTGAACCTGTTGTCGGCCTACACAACCGATGCCCAACGATAGTCTAACTCAGGCATAGCGCGTTGCACGCATCGCCGACGATGTCGTGACGTAGCCTATTAAAAGGCTGACGCACAACGATTCGAATCATAACTGCTGTAGAAATGGAAGTGACAACATCGCGGTCACACCTTGGCGATCTTGCCAGCGTATGCCGACGTAACAAAAACTGTGTCTAAAACGTTGGGGCACGTCGAATACGGTATGGGTAAGTTTGGTATGCGCGAGTAGAACGCTAAATACGCTATCATAAGTCGTAGTAAGTAGAGTACGTCAAGAAATTTTGAACATGTTCAAAATTTTACGACGTACTCGGCGTGTGACACACGTTCGCATGCGATGAGGATAAGTTTTACACACGATATGTGGACGCTTACACACGTCCACAAAGGCTACTTATAAGCTACTCATAAGTCGAAACACGTCGCGGTAATGTCTTTTTTACGCGAAAATTAATTCTAACTTATGTTTGACGTGTTTTGAACCAATTCTTTACTTAGTCCCAACACACATCGACGTATGTAGACGTATTCCAATGACGTCTTCCGGTCGACAAAATAAATAAATTAACGTGTTTCTAGCTTACAACTGCCATATAAAGACGTGTTCCCAGCGGTTTTGGGAATTGGTATATAAAAATGCTGCTCATAAAAGGGGAACCCAACAGTGTTTTCGAGTCCTTTTTGAGTCGATGTCCATGTCATCAGTATCAGTATCAGTATCAGTATCAGTATTAGTATTAGTATTAGTATTAGTCGTAGTTTGTTCATGTTGGCAGTAGTAGGTGGGTGTGAGGGGGAGGGTGTGGGTTATGATGGATCGTCCTTGCGTCCGCGTGTCCACGGGTAGGTTCATAGGCTGCCACTCAACGATTTAAATGGCTGCATCTCCACTATTGAAAGTAGACGCTTGCGCTCAACAATTGGATTTTTTTTTACACTCAACGACTTTTAAACGGTACCACTCAGCTATTTTCATTGTTTACAATGAACGATTTAAATTGCTGTCACTCGCCTTTGTTTTTTTTTTTTTGTTTTTTTTTTTTGACGCTGGGGTTTGGAAATTTGAAGCGTTTCTTCTGAACGTGTTAAAACGCTCAAACTCGACTATTTTAAATAGACGCTGCCGATGGACAATTGGAATCATAGCCAAGCTAGACATCGAAGTGTGAACATCCTCGTCATGCCGAAGAAAAGTTTGAAGAATGCTGCAAATAAGTGTCCTGGCCGTGGCCGTGGACGCTGACGCAAGGACGATCCATTATACCGACGTCTTTCACCTATGAGTAACTTAAAAGTAACGTCTGTCGACGTGTGGCAACGATCGCGTAACGTGCCAACAACAGGTTAATCATAGGTAGGAAATAAGTTTCAGGTACTCTAAACATTACCTCGGCGTGTCTCAACTTATGATTAACTTACAAGTAGCATGTGTTGACGTCTGTCAACGATCGCAGACCGTGCCTACAACTTGTGGCCAGCGTAGCGGAACGTGTGAGTCATACGCCGGTATACGTCGTGAAATTTCAAGCATTAAAAAATTTGAGGACAACCGAAAAGTACAACGTTTAAAGCCAACGTACAACGACGTATGGCAACGTACTACGACGTATGCCAGCGTGCTCTCAATGTTATCGAAACTTACCCATAACGTATTCAACGTGTGCCAGCGTTTTAGAAAAAAAATTCAAAAATCGGCATACGTTGGCTAAAACGTCAAGGTGTGACCGGGCCTTTAGAATAGGTGTACCATATCCCTGTGTGTCGTAAGAGGCGACCAGGGTTGCGTCAGGAAGGGCATCCGGCGTAAAAACCTATGCCAAATCATTATGCGGACAACAAAAAAACGAATTTCCATACCGGATCGGTCGAGGCCCGGGTTACCAACGACCGCCACCGGTACTGATGGTCAGCAGGGTACCAGTAGAAATTGTGCTACTGCTGGGCGAAGGAGGAGAAGGAGATGGGGAAGGCGAGTCCGGAGGCAGTGGGAGAGGGGGAAGGGTAGAAGTGTGGAGGTGAGAGTTGGAACTCTGAATGTTGGGACGATGACTGGCAAAGGGTGAGAGTTGGCTGATATGATGGAGAGAAGAAAGGTGGACATACTGTGTGTACAAGAGACCAAGTGGATGGGGAGTAAGGCTAGGAGCATTGGAGGTGGTTTCAAACTGTTCTACCATGGTGTGGATGGGAGGAGAAATGGTGTCGGGGTAATCCTGAAGGAAGATTATGTCAAGAGGGTATTGGAGGTGAGGAGAGTGTCTGACCGAGTGATGAGTGTGAAGTTGGAAATTGAAGGGGTGATGATAAATGTCATCAGTGCATATGCCCCACATATGGGGTGTCAGATGGAGTATAAAGAAGATTTCTGGAGTGAGTTAGATGAAGTGGTGGAGAGTGTATTCAAGGATGAAAGAGTGGTGATTGGAGCAGATTTCAATGGGCATGTTGGGGAAGGGAATAAAGAGGATGAGGAGGTGATGGGTAGGTACGGTCTCAACAAGAGAAATGTGGAAGGGCAAATGGTGGTAGAGTTTGCAAAAAGAATGGAAATGGCAGTGGTAAATACGTATTTCAAGAAGAAGGAGGAACACAGGGTGACGTACAAGAGTGGAGGAAAGTGCACACAGATGGATTACATCTTAAGCAGGAGATGCAACCTGAAAGAGATTAGTGACTGTAAGGTGGTGGCGGGGGAGATTGTAGCTCGACAGCATCGATTGGTGGTCTGTAGGATGACTTTAGAGGTGAGGTTGAGGAAGAGAGTGAGGGCTGAACCAAGGACCAGATGGTGGAAGCTGAAGGAGGAAGACTGTGGCGTGAAATTTAGGGAGGAGGTGAGACAGGCGTTGGATGGTGGTAAAGATGGGTGAGATGATTGGGCAATGACAGCAGAAGTTGTGAGGGAGATAGCTAGGAAGGTACTTGGTGTGACATCTGGACAGAGGAATGAAGATAAGGAGACTTGGTGGTGGAATGAGGAAGTACAGGAAAGTATAAGGAAGAAGGGGTTGGCGAAAAAGAAGTGGGATAGTCAGAGAGATGAAGAAAGTAGGCAGGAGTACAAGGAGTGGCGGCGAAAGGCAAAAAGAGAGGTGGCAAAGGCCAAGGAAAAGGCATATGACGAGCTGTATGAGAAGTTGGATACAAAAGAAGGGGAAAAGGATTTATACCGATTGGCAAGACAGAGGGACCGAGCTGGGAAGGATGTGCTGCAGGTTAGGGTGATAAAGGACGCAAATGGGAATGTGCTGACGAGCGAGGAGAGTGTGTTGAGAAGGTGGATGGAGTACTTTGAGGAGCTGATGAATGAAGAAAATGAGAGAGAGAGAAGGTTGGAAGAGGTGGAGATAGTGAATCTGGATGTGGGGTGGATCAGTAAGGATGAAGTGAGGACTGCTATGAAGAAGATGAAAAGTGGAAAGGCGGTTGGCCCAGATGGTATACCAGTGGAGGCATGGAAGTGCTTAGGAGAGATGGCAGTGGGGTTGTTAACCAGATTGTTTAATAAACTCTTGGAAAGTGAGAGGATGCCGGAGGAGTGGAGATTAAGTGTACTGGTTCCGATTTTCAAGAATAAGGGTGATGTGCAGAGCTGTGGAAATTACAGAGGGATAAAGTTGTTAAGCCACACCATGAAGTTGTGGGAAAGAGTAGTGGAAGCGAGGTTAAGAGGAGAGGTGACGATCTGTGAGCAGCAATCTGGGTTTATGCCAGGAAAGAGCACCACTGATGTAATGTTTGCTTTGAGAATGTTGATGGAGAAGTATAGGGAAGGCCAGAAGGAGTTACATTGTGTGTTTGTGGATTTAGAGAAAGCTTATGATAGGGTGCCAAGAGAGGAGTTGTGGCATTGTATGAGGAAGTCGGGAGTGGTGAAGAAGTATGTGAGGATCGTGCAGGATATGTGTAAGGACAGTGTGACAGCGGTGAGGTGTGCGGTAGGAATGACGGACCGGTTTAAGGTAAAAGTGGGATTGCACCAAGGATCGACTCTGAGCCCTTTCCTGTTTGCAATGGTGATGGACAGGTTGACGGACGAGATCAGACTGGAGTCTCCATGGACTATGATGTTCGCGGATGACATCATGATCTGTAGGGAGAGTCGGGAGCAGGCTGAGGCGAGCCTCGAGAGGTGGAGGTACGGACTGGAGAGAAGGGGAATGATAGTCAGTCGGAGTAAGACGGAGTACATGTGCGTAAATGAGAGGGAGGGTGGTGGTATGGTGCGGTTGCAAGGAGTTGAGGTGGGGAAGGTGGATGGGTTTAAATACTTGGGATCAACTGTCCAAAGTAACGGAGAGTGTGGGAGAGAAGTGGAAAAGAGAGTGCAGGCAGGATGGAGTGGGTGGAGAAGAGTTGCAGGAGTGATTTGCGACAGAAGGGTAGCTGCAAGAGTGAAGGGGAAAGTATATAAGACGGTAGTGAGACCAGCTATGTTGTATGGTTTGGAGGCGGTGGCGCTAACAAAAAGACAGGAAGTGGAGCTGGAGGTGGCAGAATTAAAGATGCTGCGATTCTCGTTGGCAGTGATGAGGATGGATAGGATAAGAAATGAGTATATTAGAGCGACAGCGCAGGTAGGACGGTTTGGAGACAAAGTGAGAGAGGCGAGATTGAGATGGTTTGGACATGTGCACAGGAGGGAAGCAGAGTATATCGGGAGAAAGATGTTGAAGATGGAGCCGCCAGGCAGGAGGAGAAGAGGAAGGCCAAAGAAGAGGTTCATGGATACGGTGAGGGCGGACATGCGGGTGGTTGGAGTGTCAATGGAAGATGTGGAGGATAGAGCGAAATGGAGACGGTTGATCCGCTGTGGCGACCCCTAACGGGAGCAAGCCGAAAGAGGAAGAAGATATATATATATATATATATATATATATATATATATATATATATATATATATATATATACATATATGTATATAATTTTAACAAGGCGTGGTTTATACCATGAGCATCATTTCCAGGAAAACTTATTAATCAATGACAAGCTCCAGAAAGGCTTTCACAAAGTACAGAAAAGCTTTGTAAAGTAAAAATCATAAAAACAGGCATGGAAATCAACTCCTTAAATGGTCATGGCTCCATCTGGCCTGGGCGAGGGAGGATCGGATGGTGATATTTGGTCAAGGTATGCGTGGGCCAGTGGAACATAGATAAGGCAATAAAGGCACAGAGAAATTATCTTGCGTCAGGAAAATCTCTCTGCTAAAGCTCTCCCAATATATTTATTAAATTCCCTCTGGCACACAAGCTTTTCTAAGACTAATTAATGTTTTACCCCAGTAGACAAGTTCAATTAAAGTGTATTTTCCCACAATATCTCCGTTTTGTTCATTCAGAACAACACAAGGGTTTGTTCTGCAAGTACAAACCTACAAAAATGAAATTTGTCTTCGGCTCGCAGCAGGGTCCGCTTCCACAGCATAACCCAGACTTGCGCTCCGTGGTGGGTTAACACTCCAGCAAGTGAATGCAAACCCAGGGTGCCACCACCTCCCCTTCTTGCCTTGTCCACAGAGTTTGGGTGCCGAGGCAACCTGTAAGAAAAGAACCCTATGCACACCAAACATGTATATCCAACAGGCACTCACCTTTTCCCCGAATATACTAATCATCTTTTATTTGAGCAAGCCGTTCGAATTCCTTTTCCCCTTCAGTTTCTAAGGTTTCTTTATTGATCTAAATCCCTTCATCACCATCATCCAATTGTTTTTGGTTCTCTTGTAGCATTTGTTGAATTCTTTCTAAAGGGTACTTATCAACCTCTGGGGTACGTGTATGTTCGTGGTTTCCATAAAATTCCACGAACACGGTGTCTCGAAGAGATTTTACAATAGGTTATTCATTTTCTGGGTTTTCTGGATCTTCATGGACGCTCAAAGATGCACAGTTCAGAAAAACTTCATGCGCCACCATCGTCGTCACTGTGGCAAATTTTCTCACACAGACTCCGATTAGTGCCTTTATGCACGCTATAATAACAACAACAGCAACGAATATCATAAGTCCAATGAACAATATATGGAGTATCCATGCTCCCCATCCACCAAACATTCCCTTTAACCAGGAACCGAGCTCCCATCCTATAGTATAATCATGGTATTTGGCAGCGACCTTTCTTACATACTGTTCCACATCTTGGATCTTTTCAGAGTTATCTGGAATTGTAGGTGCAACATTCTTTTTCAATTACAGCACAAGTGCTTCCATGGGCTGCCCAGATCATGTCCAAGGCTATCCTATTTTGCATTGTCATTGTTCGTAGGGCTGTCATCTCGGCATTGACTTTATCAAAGCCATCAGAAGTTTGTTTCCCCAATTCCTCCGATGAGGCTGCCATTTCATTAAGCTCTCTCCCTGCTACCAATGCCCCATACCGGGGGAAAAAAATCATCCCATTGCTGGGATCTCCCCTTCTGAAATGCCCCTCTTCCGTTGCAGAATACCTTCAAACGGTGAGTTAGTGGTCAGGCGTATATGTGGCACCATGTAACCCAAGTAGCAGGACCCAGTCCAATTATGTGGTCGCCAGGAATGGGCCTGAACCCCCATACAAAGAATATGCCGTTTGATGCTACTTTGACAAAGTTCCATTTTTGCCCTTCTGATTATATTTATCGTCCTTGTCGTTTATCTATTTTGAAGAATTGATTAAAAGTGGAGTTTCCCGCATAAAATTTGCTGCTAGGATTCATCCAGGTTAGGCAAAGAAACCCATCTCATTTGTTCGTAATCCTAAAATACAGTGGTTTCTTCACTAAATTGTAAGGAGGGTACCAATGGTTCACAAAGCTCGTACATGGCTCATTGCTTATTCAATTCAAAGCAAAGTTGTTGTACCAACCAGCTCCGCAATAATCTATTTCTTCAAATGGGATCACTGCAAATGGCAATCCTGTCTTTGAGAAGTGCAGAAGATAGGCACATATCCAATACTTCTTCTTATTTTCCTTCATTGCATAATTGTGCAACAGGGTCAAAAAAGTATTGATCCCATACACTCGTTGCTTGTATGCCTGCTGTTGGCTTAACGGTTAGGGTGGTGAGCTTTGGATCTAAGAGTCCCGAGTTCAAATCCTGCTCACCTTTTGAATTTATACCAGGTGGGGTTACAAGGGTTACCTCGGCCTGTCATCCTTCTGAGGTCGGCAAAATGAGTGTCAGCATTCTGGTATACTGTGTCGGAGTGGCGACCCGTCCAGGATTGTGCCCAATAGCCAAGGAGACTGCTTAAGCAGCACCAATGCTCTGTACGGAGTATGGCCCCAATCTTCTACTCCTTGCTCGTGTAGTCGGTCCTGATGCTTGTCTCCCATTGCTCTTCTTACTCTATCATGACCCATTGCTTGTTTCCCCTGTTCTGGTCCGACTGAGCATTATGTTTTCCCTGTCATTCTGATAATGCTCTCACTACCTGTTAGCATCCATGCTATTGTAATTATGAACATGCTGGCTAGTAACGCTACTACACATGTCATGAACTTTTGGTAACGTTTTTCCCACTTGCAGCTTTCTTCTGTTCTCCTTATGGTTTCTAATATGCTCTTTTGCAATGAGATGCGTGAATTCATGATGACTTACCTTCGCACTTGACAGTTCTGTGGGTAACCAACAGTACCTGGTGAGGTCCTGTCCAATGTGCCCTTTGCGTGTTCTTCCATTTGAACACCTTGCTGTGTATCCAGTTGCCGGGCTTGATGTCGTGGTGCTCCTCCTCATCCAGTTCCAGTAGTGCTTGTTTGACCTGCGAGTGGAATTCTTTGACAACCGTTATTAAGGCAACACAAAAATTAATCATTGTGTCATGCATAATATTGTTGCGGTTCTCAGAACCACATGCATCCAACATAAAGTGGTCCCAAGACAGTTATTCCATTAACACATGTGTAGATAGTCCCTTCCCTTTTGTCTCGCGGACAACAGGGGCGTGTGTTGTGAGGATCTCATAGCTAGGTTTGCTTTCATAATTTCTTCTTCATTTCATTTCTAACTTCATTCCTACTCTTCTTTTTTGATTATTCCTGAGGTAGATCTGAGCCACGTGCACCCTTCGCTGTGAGATGGGTCCTCAGCAAAGGCCAAGAAGGCATTACGCTGGGCACCCTCCGTAGAAAACACAACCTGCCAAATGCACACGCAGCGATAATTTCCACCCAAAGGATAGGAAACACACCCAACACGACGCCCACGCTGCACGGAACACGGACCGAGGAGACGGAAGAAACAGCACCTTAGAAAGGGTGCTCAAACACCACATGAGCATCAACAGCACAGAGCTCCCGTCCTCAAGCGATCCCTCGATCGAGGCCAATAATTATTGGCAACTATTATAATATTCTATTATAATAGAAAGGCAACCCCACGCCACGTTGGGCGGGATGCAAGTGTGCAAGGCACTAGTGGCATGTTCCTTTCAACCCATTTCTGGACTCGCTATATCGGCATTCTTTTCATTCTAAACCTCCATATAATTACTGTATTATATTCGAGAGTTCCCCTCAATATCTGACACATATCGGGTTTCGCCCCACATACACGATAGCAGAATCGGGCGAAGGTGAGCACTGGCAACGTGCGTAATGGCGGATCTACGCACACTGTACGGAATGTGCTCGAAGGCAGACCAGCGCTTAACTCGTGACACCTTATTGGACACATCTTACTGTCTGTGCATGGGTTTGCCATAACATCGTACCTTCAGTTCTCGCTGGTGGTCGCAGATGTTCCCCGTGGATGGTGGGAGTCTTATCGCCCCTACGGCCAGCGGGGCTGCAATAGGGCGGAGGCATGTCGTATAGCTCGGGCCACGTGGCGCACACAGAGCGGGTGCATTGGCCAGTGCTGGTCGGGGTGCCTGAGCAGGTGTGCGGGACCGACGCTGCCCTCGTTCATCAGGGCATGGCCTGGGGGTTCTTGCAAGGCAATTCATGGCGCGGAGTTCAGTGTGGGCGATTCGTGTCATGTCGTGAGGTCGGAGCAAAATATTTTTGCGGCATGGGGTCATCTTGCCGGAAATGGAAGGTTGCGGTTTCCGGCCATCGCGGCCGGGCCACACAGGGGGTCGGGGCCAATCTGAGTGCCTGATTCGGGTGACGACACAATACTTCGGGGTGGCCCCCCACCCCGCGCCACGGGCCCTATAAAGGTCCGAGTGGAGCCATTCTCTCTTTCTCTGTCCTGCCTCTCCTCCCGCTCAAGCTGTTCTTCAACTCCATACGTCATCACTGGACTCCGCCTCCTCTTCTCCACCCACACGATGCTGACTCCACCCACCCACCTGTCCCACCTACCACTCCGTACACTCACTCTGCACTCCACCCTCCCAACTCAAGCCCCTCCTTCACGCCCATGGTCTCGACGCGAGCTGCCTGAAGCAGGAGACGACATGCCAGCTGTCGGGGGGGGGGGGGTGGTACTGCACCACGGAGCATTCCCCCCTCAAACGTATTGGTGGCGCGTTCGGGCAATCAATTATACAAAGGTACCGAGAGACAGTAGCCTTAACTCTTCTCCTGTCTTGCTTCAATTCCTCTTCATCGGGTTTTCTGTGTCTGGGTGTGTGTCCTCACGTCTGTCTATATAAGTAAGCCTGCAGAAGACTATTATTATTTTGCGTTAAGTCTGCTCTGCGTCCGCTTTCATAAGTTGCTTGTTTATTGCCGCACCACACCTTTCTTCCCTATCTCTGCTTGCACCCCCCAATAAATCTATTGATTGTACCACATACCTTTCCTTGCCCATTGTTAATAAATTATTATTAGAAATGTTCCCTGCTCGTTTTTATCTCTTCCTTCATTGGTCCAGCATGTTCCGAATCTTAGCTTAGCTGGGACTTTATCCCCAACGATCCGTTCCTCTCAGCTGGTACGTCATTGGCAGTGTCGCTCGGCTGCATCCGATCCGGTAAAGTGATCCGGTCAGGTAGAGTGATCTGGTTCGGACAAGGCGTACCGAGGGCGTGTTCCCCGGTAATTAAATCACATGATTAATTCGGTAACCCGGTTAACCCATAGACGGGAGGCTCTCGGTCGCGTGGTTGAGTTATTGATGTCCACGGTCGGTTAAGCGACCCGCAGCGTCACGGAATTATCCGTGTGCGATGGCCTACAATTCCGGGGAGTCTGGTGGGGAGCCGAGATAGCTTCCCCCCCCCCCCTAGTGGTCTTCTCACCTGACCCCCGGCCCGCAACAATATGTATATCCATTTGTTTCAGTGTTAATGGATCTGTTACCAGCACCCGCATCAGCCTCCCCATCAGTATTTCATGTGGGGACAATCTGTTGCTCCTGTTTACCATTGACCTCATTGACATCTGCACCAAAGTTATAGCCTCAAGCCATTTCAAACCTTTTTCATCACATATTTTTGCAAGTTTGTTGTTGAGTGTGCCATTCTGGCGCTCTACTTGTCCTGCAGGCTCAGAATGGTATGGACAGTGGAAATGCTGCTTTTATTGGTAAAGCTTTGCAGAGTTCTTTAGTAATATCCGATGTAAAATGTGATCCTTCATCACAACATATTTTGGAAGGTATTCCATACCTGCAAATGTACTCTTTAAGTAATAGCTTTGCCACCGCCCTTGCATCACATGTTCTACATGGGTATGCTTCAGTCCATTTGGTGAACATATCTACCACGACCAACATATAACTATAATTACAACATTTTGGCATGATGACGAAGTCTATTTGGATATGTGCAAAGGGTATCCATGGCAGTGGATGTGCTCCTTCCGGTTGTTTTAACACTTTACCAACATTATCGTGTTGGCAATACACACAGATTCGACAAAAATGTTCTGCCACGGCTGTGAACCCATGGCACGGCGTGCCATGTGTGAAGCACCTCCTTCTGCATCCCACATTTGCTCCCAGGACATCGTTCAATGACTATATTCTTTGGCTGAGTTAACACCAGGGCATACGTCATTGCTCTTACTGCCGATAGGTGTTGTGTCTTTGCCTTTAACAGCACAGAACCTACACAGTGCGGACCCGTAGGTGACCAAAGGTGATGTCATTACGATCTGGCGAGTAGCTTGTACCGAATACAAGGCAGCCACCACCACCTGTAAGCAGGGTGAAAATGCTTGCACCACCAGGTCTAATTTTGTGCTATAATACATCAAAGGATGCATCTTATTACCATGCTGCTGTGTTAGAACTGCTTGTGCAAATCCATCCCTGTCATGAGTATACAGGTAAAACATCTTATCGTAATCTGGCAAGTTCAAAGCTGGTGTTGTTGACAAAGCTTTTAACCTTTCCAAAATTATCTTCAGCCTTTTGCGTCCACTCTTTTGGCTCCGGCGCTTTGTCCAGCATCATGTCTAACAGTGGTCGAACGAACACTGCATACTCAGATACCCATTGTCTGCAATATCCAGCCATCCCCAAGAAACGACTCATTGCTTTGTTTGTTTTGGGTTTTGGGATGTTCAAGATTGCTCGCAGCCTGTCATCTGACAGTCGCCTCGAGGTTCCACTTAGTACATGCCCTCGGTACATAACCTGGGTTTCATGTCGCTGCAACTTATCCTGAGACACTTTGTGGCCATTGTCGGCTCGCCTCTCATAAAGGTCAATGTATCCTTTTTCCAATTTTCTTCCGACGTTGAGCAAATTCACAAATCATCTACATTACTAAAGTAGACCCTTCGGTAAATGCTATTATCATTCAAATCCTGATGAAGCGCTCACGAGAACAATGCCGGGCCATCTGCAAACCCATGTCACAACACGATCCAAGTGCATTGTACCCCCTCGTAAGTAAATGCAAATAGGTTTTGTGATTCCTCATGAATCGGGATGGAAACAAACGCACTGCACAAATCGATCACCGAGTAGCACACTGTATTCGATGGTATTGATGACAATATAGTCACTGGGTTTGGCACCACTGGGTGAATTGACACCATGCATTTGTTAATTGCTCAAGTCCTGTACAAATCGCCATGTCCGTTTCCCTGGTTTCTTCATAGGCAATATTGGCGTATGACATTCGCTGACAGTTTCTCCAATGACTCCCTGTTCGAGTAATGCGGCACTCACTGGCGCGATCCCTTTTCTAGCCTCCTCCCGGATAGGATATTGCTTAATATGGGGGTAGCGGCGTAGTTTTGTCCAACATAACATTGTTGCGGACTGGGGGGCGGGGACGAGAAGACCACGAGGGGAGAAGCTACCTCGGGTTTCCACCAGACTCTCCAGAATCGCAGGCCGTCACACACAAATAACTTCATGACACGGCGGGTCACTAATAAACCGTGAATGCCAATAACTTGACCACATGACTACGGGTCCTCCGTCTAAGAAAGACCGTTTACCTAATGGTCATGTGATCTAATTACAGGGTGACATGCCCTCGGTAAGGTGATCCGCCTTGTTCAAACGGGATCACCTTACTGGATCAGATGCAGCTGAGCGTAACTGCCTAAGGATGAACCGGCGAGAAAAACAAAACGTTGGGGAATAACTTCCTGGCTCGGCTGGGATATGAACCATGCTGGACCAATGAAGGAAAAGACGAAAACGAGCTGGAAACATTTCTTCACAAAGCATTTATTTACAATCAAGCCAGGATAGGTATGTGGCACAGTGACTGGGCTTTATTATTATGTACAGCAGGGACAGCAAGGAATTTGTGGGGTGTGACAAAAGGGCAAGCAATTTACAAAAGCAGACACAACAGACTTATCCTGTTATCACTTCTACAGTCTTAACTTATGCTACGACAGGCACCATCTCTCTCTCACTCACACACACACACACACACACACACACACACACACACACACACACACACACACACACACACACACGGAAGATTAGATAACCAGAAAGAAAGAGAGCAGATGAGGATAAACAGCCTCGCAATACTTGGCGCTGACGGCCGATCAACACAACCCAGGACGCTTTGGGGAGGTAGGAGGGAGAAATACTGATGTCTCAGGTGTGGGAGTGGGAGGTGTGGTGCAGTGCACTATGGGGGGTGCAGTGTCATGCCAGAGGAAACTGTGATTGTGAATCCATAGGATGCTCTTTTGTGTGTCCAAAGGGGATGAGATAGAGGGGTGGAAGAGAGAGAGAAGAGAGAAGATGTGTGAGGTGACAGATCCCTAACCTAGTCGTGCATAGGTCTGTGAGTGTAGTGTGTAACTCTGTGGGGCGCTCCACTTGAGTGTTCCTGCCTCGAGAGTTGGTGTGTTATCTCTGGCCTCGTCACTTTGCCGGGGCTCGTGGCAACATGTGCTCCACACTGGTCCTCTGGAATAAGCACATCTCAGTCGTACACCAACTGCGAGTGAAGAGCCACTGATGGGCAGAGGCAACGAAGAGCCAGAGATGGGCAGAGGCAATGAAGAGCCAGTGACGGGCAGAGGCAATGAAGAGCCAGTGATGGGCAGAGGCAATGAAGAGCCAGTGACGGGTAGAGGCAATGAAGAGCCAGTGATTGTAAGAGGCAATGAAGAGCCAGTGACGGGCAGAGGCAATGAAGAGCCAGCGATGGGCAGATGCAATGAAGAGCCAGTGACGGGTAGAGGCAACGAAGAGCCAGCGATGGGCAGAGGCAACGAAGAGGTAGCGACGGGCAGAGGCAACGAAGAGCCAGCGATGGGCAGAGGCAACGATGAGTCAGCGACGGGCAGAGGCAGTGCTTTGAGTTAGTGTTTTGAAAAAAATTTCATAAATATATGCTGGGAAAGCTAGTCGGAGGAAGAATGCACACATTCCTCTGTAGTCGTAAAAATCTTGCGCTTTCCAGATGGCCAGCAAGGAATCACATATTTTTCCACTCCGCTCACCGGGGCAGTCAGCAAGCTCCGATACAGGGGCGTTTCTACGGAAAATAGCGCCTATGGCAAGCACTGAAATTGCGCACCTGTCCAAACATCTGACATCCATCTTTTAGATAACTTTACTATAATATCAGCTCAAAAATACAACCCAAGCTCGTTAATCTTTTAATTAACAAATTATGGCACTACATGAAAATTACAACTGCACCTTCCTTGTTTTCACTGATGAAACTGGTCTATGATGTGCTCAAGGTCAGTTTTTTTCAGTTTCTCCTCTTTCGACACTCAGCAGAGCAAGATCACAGAGTCTGCCTTGATGCATCGAGGCTCTCAAATACAAAAGTATTAGTTTTAACTTGCTGAATGATCTCTCACAGCTGGCAATAGAAACTGCGATGGTTAGCATAATCTGAATAGCAATGCGAAGATCGGGGAAGACGCTCTCATCTTCATACTGAACAATAAATTCGAGAAGCTCTTCAAGTCTTGATATTTTTATGTTGGCCCAACTTGATAGCAACATTCTGCAATCCAAAATTTCTTCATATAGCTGCTGTCCATCAACATCAGAGCTGGACAATTCGCCCAAATTTTCGCACTTCTTCTTTAGGTCGTTACTGTCGGCTCCGTAACACAGTCCCTCGACATCGAGAAGGAGCCCAAACTTGGCGTCAGTGTCGTGCAAACGAGCGAACCTTTCGTCCATTGTTCTCTGTGAAGACGGTCGAGTGTTCCCTTCATGACTCTTTCCATTTCCTCCTTGGCTGTTAACCCAGCATCTCTCGAGTTCTCATCAGCCATTCGTTTCTTTCATCTCTGACGTCTTTCAACTTCAATATTCCATTCTTGACAGAGACCGAGTCCTGCTCAGTGGCACCCCCCCTTAAAGTGGCGCCCAGGGCATGTGCCATACCTGCCGTACCTGAGGTACGCCACTGCTCCGATAACAGACCATTTCTCACCCTGTATCTGTGATTTTAACCTGACAAAGTTCCATCTGTTGTTTCTCCAAGAAGCCTCTCTTTGTTCGGTTAATTTCCGTTGAAGTGTTAAACACGCCCTGGTGAGATTACATATATACGTGCTATATCCCACATGAAAGTTAAGTTTTTGCTTGAAGCATTTCTCCAGGCAAGGCTTCCTCGTGTGAGTTTGTCTGATATTTACAACTGAATAAACATCTCAAACTGAACTAATCGTTTTTCTGTGTTGAGGTGGCCAAAATTGCCACGACAGTGAGCAAGGTGAGATGCCGTTGGAAATTGGCGCGCAGATTTTTAAGGAAATCATGGCGAGCCATGCGCATGCGGCATCGTGCGTTTGTCCTAATGTTGATTCTCCCACAGGAGGCTTCGTGTTGTGTTTGCTATTCATATTGTGGTGTGTTTGCTTGCTTGCTTGATTTGTATCATGGCTAAAAGGAAAGGGTTGGAATAGAAATCAGAATAGATGATAGATATATAGTTCATAGACCTAGCTATTAGACCCACGTAACACACTTCGTCCCGTTAACCCACGAACAAAATAACTAGCAAAATTGCCTGGAGATCACTGTATGTTGGGTGCCATTGCCTTAGAGGCATGCGGTTTTGCAGAATTGCAACAATATGTATTGGATCCGCATCTTTTATTCTCCCGACTTCATTAGAGTGTGGACCACAATCTCTGATATTCATGTCTCTGCTGGCTGTGAGTCAGAGGTCAATAGACGTCTGGGTCGGGCCTGGGGAGTCATGGATTCACTGGATCATGGGGTGTGGCGCTGCCGGTACCTGTGCGGGAGGACGAAAGTCCGAGTCTTCAGGTCCTTGTTACTTCCAGTCTTGCTCTATGGATGCGAGACTTGGACTCTGACCAGGGATCTGAGATGGAGACTTAATTCCTTTGGTACCAGGTCTCTTCGGAGAATCCTTGGCTATCGCTGGTCGGATTTTGTGTCCAACGAGTGGTTGCTGAGAGAGACTCGGATGAGATTTGTTACCTGCATAGTCCGTGAGCGTCAGTTGCGGCTGTATGGACATGTGGCTCGTTTTCCTGACGCTGATCCTGCTCACCAGATTCTCTCAGCGGGGGAGTCTCTTGAGTGGAGGAGGCCAGTGGGCCAACCACGTGCCTCGTGATTGCAGCAGGTTGACCATCATCTCAAGGAGATGGGGATGGGCCTGGCATCTGCCTGGGGGATGGCCAGACGGAGGCCCCTGGAGTACCGGCTGAAAGTGGACGCAGCGACGCGCTGTTCTGGCACATGCTCCCATACCTGACCTGACACAATCTCTCAGGTACCTGTGCCAACAGCTCTTCTTTCTCGTCCTTTGATAGCATTTCTCCAAATGGAAGCTTACTTCTCTGCTCAAAAACGGCTACGGAGTCCATGAGAGGTTGTTTCCACATGTATCCTTCACCCC
This sequence comes from Eptatretus burgeri, assembly GCF_056783735.1. Lineage (NCBI taxonomy): Eukaryota > Metazoa > Chordata > Myxini > Myxiniformes > Myxinidae > Eptatretus > Eptatretus burgeri. Next base: position 51,457,482 of record NC_140970.1, on the reverse strand, counting down.
CTTCTATGCAATACAAATTTCTGCCCCTTACCTGTCATAAGTACTTCCTTGGAAACACTTTTAGTTGTGTAAGCATCAGTCCGATTTCTTTGGTCCTATGTCTCTTTGCAACTATCAATGTAGTGTGTGGTGTTACATTGCTTGGTTGTTGCATCATGTTTCACTGCTTTTGTGTAATTCATACTTCAAATCCTACTTTTCCCATCCAGCGATCAGTTGTTTCTATGCTAAACTCCTTTCCTAGCACATTTTGTACCCAAGTTTCACACTTTTCGTCGTCTCCCGAAGCGTCATAGTATGCTCTACAGTAGGGTGCTTCATAATAGGGGGTAAAAAAATAAAAGTATGAATATTCATGCTCCCTGGGAGTGCCTTTGTTCCATTTGACAGTAGAAACATACACACCAAATATGAAGCAGATTGGAGGATGTTTAGGGGTTCCTCAAGTTGGCACAATATTGTTGAAATTTGCCAAACTGTAACTGACAACTTGCCGTCGAATATGCACAACGCAGTACACTTCACAATTAATATGGTTGTTTGATATTTTCAAAAACCACAGCAGTCATATAGGATGAAAGAATAGTTTTTCCAAGGAGACCTAGATGAGCTTTTTGACATTGCAGTACAAAATGCCCTCTCCATAATGGACATAATTGTGCCAACTTGAGGAACCCCTAAATATCATGAAATTTTGTTTATTTTTGACCTATAAGTTCTTATGGGGTATTGGAACAAAGGCAAAATCAGGGAGCAGCAAAAATCAAACTTTCATTTTTTTGGAACACCCTACTGTACAGTGTAGGGGTTATACCTATTTTGCTGTATCCTTGTGGTGAGATTCCAACCAAAACGTTAAGTCGGGTATTGTTTTCAACTCTGTTCGGTTCTGTTTGGTAATCCCTCGAACATTTCCTTTGCATATAATCGCCACTAGTACACTACCGGTCCTGTTGATCGTGATTACATCTCTAAAGTTTCTGCTTCTTTCATCTCTGGAATATCTAAATACACCCCATCTGGCGTACATCTCACCGTGCACCCCAAATGGTAAAGCAAATCTCGTCCTAATAAATTTACAGATGTATTGGCTCTGAAAAAGAAAGTGTGGTGTGCCTCTAAAGGCCCATATTCAACAGTTAGTTTTATTCAATTCAGCGTAACTGGAATCTTTTTTGCTACGCCAGAAATTCCCCAAATGTTGGCATGCTGTTGTGATGGTGCAGTCGGCATTACGTCTTTACTGATAGTTGAGCGAGTAAGCGCCCGTGTCTATGAAAAATGAAATGTCTTTCCCATTTACCTTCAGATTTAAGATTGGCTCATCTGAAGGGGTCACAGTCAGTCGTGGCAGTGCGGATGTCAACTCGCTATCACACTGCCAATACTGCTTCTCCTGGTGTTTCACTTGTCGGTTCTCTCCCGACTGTTCCCTGTATCATGGTTGAGGATTTCTGCCCTGCTGTTGGTTATACAGACAATTCCTCCGCCAATGACCCGTTTTCCCACAGTTATAGCAAACATGTGGGCCCGCAGGGGGCCCTCGTGGCAGTGTCTGATCACTATTTTTCACTCCTCTTCATTTCAGCTTTGTTTTCCAATCTGGCACAATTAGGGGAGGGAATCCTGGTACATCGTCATCATCGGATTCTTCCGCAATACTTACATGTGGGGCTCTTAGAATCTCTCCTCTTTTTGGCCATGGTGGATAATCATTTCGATCCCAACTACTTTCCTCTTCTCGCTTCTTTCCACTGTTTTCTTTTAAAGTCTTCCACCATTAACATTTGCAAATTCTATGTTTCAAAGGTTTCTTTCTTTTCTGCTGCTTTAAAGCAATGCTTTGCTGCTGCAGGAACCTGATCTGGTGTTTCTCCCTGCCACCCAATTTTCACGTTTTATCTGTTTAGCTATTGGCGGAAGCAACCCCCCTACAAACAAGTTTGTTAACAAGTCATTAGGTATCGCCCAGGTGGCCAACCTTGAGTACTGAACAATGACTTGCCGCAACCTATCCATAAATTCTCCTGGTTCTTACTCCTTTTGTTTACAGCCATGTATTTTTCCCAAGTTTATCTCAGGTCGGCTTATGGCTGTTCTCAAATGGATAAGTAGTAGTTGTACCCAGGCACTATACTCCCTTTCAGTTTTCCCCATTGGTGGAATATCCGGCCACCCAGATTATTGTCTTGTCTTTCACCATATTTTCATTGGCAGTACTGTTGCCATTAACCCGGTCTCATCCCCATGGGTAGCTGAGTTCAAGTTTATATATTGCAATATTTGTTCCACAAACCCCTGTGGGTTGTCTTCATAATCTCTCACCTGCATTTTCATAGCTTGTAAGTCACGTTGGTTCCATGGGCGATGAACTAAATGGATATTATGTTGATGAATTAGTGGGTTCCACAACGTCTGCTCAATCATTGGGCACATCTTTTCAGGCCCCGTCTCAATCGGTTTATTGTTTTCAATTATTTTCCTCATTTCTAATGCTACTTCCTGATAGGTATTCCCAGTGGCCTTAAAAGCCGTACTCTCCTTAGCATTCTCCTCTGTTACCTGTGGTGTCATTTGGATGTTTCCTCCCCAAGCTCCATGGTTGACTGGAGGGCATTATTACCGGTAGCATTTTCCGCACCTCCTTAAGGGTGGCTTGCGCATCTTTAAAGCTCCCCTTTATGCTTGCGTTTTTTGATTGCTCTTCCCTTCTAAGGCTCTCCTCGGCCCATCTACCAAAAAACTTTCAAATCCACGAGCTTTCTTGTGGTTTTATCTTTCTCTCTTTCCATCAGTTCCTTTCTTAGGTTTTCTATTCTATCCCGGTTGAATGTGCCTCCTTCAGGGAAGTTTAATTTTTGTTTTTTGATCCATTCCGCTCATAACTTCACATCCTTTGAAGTACCTGATCCATTGGCTTTATACATATTGTTGCAGTTTTCGGAACCGCAAGCATACAACAGATAGTTGTCCCAAGATAGTTATCCCATTAGTGTACGTGTAGTTTAGTTCCTTACCTTTTGTCTAGCGGGACAGCAGGGAGTGCGTTGCGATGGGCTATTAGTTAGGTTATTAAATCATTTTCCCCTCCATTCCACTTCCCACTCTTCCTCTTTTCACTCCTGAGGTAAATCTGCCTTGCTTGCTCCCCTCATCTCGCTTACCATAGCGTGACGACCCATGGTACTCTCCTCAACGATCACTCCTGAGCTAAAATCCCGACATGCACTTTGGGCTGGACAAGTGCTTTTCTGGCTTCCACCGTTTACTCCAAACCAGACGTGGGCGGTGAGTCACGTACGCTTAGCACCCAGGTGGGTGGAGTGCACTGGCATCTGGCCGAAGCCCGGCCCAAGAAGGCAGACCACGTGAGGGGTCAGAGCCAGTCGGAATGCCCGACTTGGACGATGACGTCGGATTCGGCATGGCCCCTCCCTGAACCTCGGGCTCGATAGAGCACGGAGAAATCCTCCATGTAGAAGGAATTAAAGAAATTAAAGGAATTGAAGGAATTAAGGAATTGAATGAATTGAGGAATTGAAGGAGGAGGGAAGTGTGTTGAGAATTGTAGAAGTTCGTGTTCCTGCATCTCGTCCCCGCCCACATGATCTCGACAAATCGCCTCCTGCTTGGTCCGCCGACTGCTCCACCCTCGCCCTCTGGACTCCTTCCTTCTCCATTCAAGCTCCTCCTGTTCGGAACACGATCTCCACACATGCGGCTATGGCCAGAACAACGCAGCCATTGTCGGGTGCCACACCACGGAGCATCCCTCCCCCGAAACACCCAGGTACCAAGAACTATAACCTCAACCCCCTTCCTCCCTGGCTGCAAAAGTCCCTTTTTCATTGGGGCTTCTTTTTCTGTGTGTGTGTGTGTGTGTGTGTGTGTGTGTGTGTGTGTGTGTGTGTGTGTGTGTGTGTGTGTGTGTGTGTCTCTGAGTGTGCTGGCGCCGGTTTGTTAAGTAAGCCTGCAGAAGATCTTTTATTGTTGTTACTGTGAATAATCTCGCATCAAGTCTGCACTGTGTCTGCTTTATTAAGTTGCTTGTATAATTGTCGCACCCCCCCCCCACACCCCTCTCCTCTTTCCCTGCGTTACATACCCAATAAACCTTTGTTGTGCCACATGCTTTTCCTCGCTTGCTGTAAATAAATATTTGTTGCAAAAATGTTCCCAGCTCGCCTTTGTCTTTCCCCTCATTGGTCCAGCATGGTTCAGATCTAGGTTTAGCCGGGTCTTTATTCCCAACAGTCCGTTCCTTCGAGCCGGTACGTCCTTGGCCGTGTCGCTCGGCTGCATCCGATGCGGAGAGGTGATCCGATCCGATAGAGTGATCCGGTTCAGACAAGGCGTATCGAGGGCGTGGTTCCCCGGTGGTTAAACCGCGTGGTTAATTAGGTAACCTGATTCCATAGGCGGGAGGACCCTAGGTCACGCGGTTGAGTTATTGGCGTCCATAGTTGGTTAAGTGACCCGCCGCGTCACGGAATTATCCGTGAGCGACGGCCTACAATTCCGGGGAATCTGGTGGAAATCGACGTAGCTTCCCCCACCTCGTGGTCTTCTCACCCAACCCTGCCGGCCCACAACAATATATTCAGCGTTTGACCCATAGGCAGGAGCATTGCTATCCTGTGGCTTTTGTAGGTGGTTTCCCATTTCTTTATTATCTTGCCAAAACAAAGTTTTTGGAAGATATGTTAGTCAGCTTGTATGTTTTTTAAATTTTTTTTTTAATTTTTTTTTGTTTGTCTGTAATCACGTATTAAAAAATTCTGCAGAGCACAGTTATCATTGGAAATTTTTGTAACTTCGCATATCAGAGGCCTATAGAGGTCCCTTTCAGCACATAAAATTTTGAAGGTCAAGGTCAAAGGTCAAGGTCACTTTGTCGCAAATCAGGGGAGTCGACGAAACCCTTATTTTTTGAGTAATTTTGATCGGATTGTCTTCAAACTTCATGGGAATATAGTTCATGGTCTGGCGCTCAGCTGATTAATTTTTGGTGGCGATTGGCCTTGACCTTCATGTTTTTTATTTATTTTTTTTGTCTGTAATCATGTATAAATCACTCTGCAGAGCACAGTTATCATTGGAAATTTTTGTAACTTCGCATATCAGAGGCCGATAGAGGTCCCTTTCAGCGCATAAAATTTTGAAGGTCAAGGTCAAAGGTCAAGGTCACTTTGTCGCAAATCAGGGGAGTCGACAAAACCCTTATTTTTTGAGTAATTTGGATCGGATCGTCTTCAAACTTCATGGGAATATAATTCATGGTCTGGCGCTCAGCTGATTAATATTTGGTGGCGATTGGCCTTGACCTTCATGTTTTTTTTTATTATTATTTTGTCTGTAATCACGGTATAAATCACTCTGCAGAGCACAGTTATCATTGGAAATTTTTGTAACTTCGCATATCAGAGGCCGATAGAGGTCCCTTTCAGCGCATAAAATTTTGAAGGTCAAGGTCAAAGGTCAAGGTCACTTTGTCGCAAATCAGGGGAGTCGACGAAACCCTTATTTTTTGAGTAATTTGGATCGGATCATCTTCAAACTTCATGGGAATATAGTTCATGGTCTGGCGCTCAGCTGATTAATTTTTGGTGGCGATTGGCCTTGACCTTCATGGTTAGCGCCTGAGGTCAAACATATTTGATCCCAAGGTCAAATTTTCAAGTTTTAGGAACCATATCGTGTCGTACCTCAAATTGAACACCTCGATGAGTGCTTTCTAGATATGTCAAGCTTGAGACATTATGACGTCATTTGGTGACGTTATGAGGCAAACGCATATTTTTCATGGTTATTCTGTCAGGCCCTCTTAACAAACGGACGCCATCGTTATCAGACGGAATGAAAACCAGTCATTCTTGTTACAAAAACAGCTAAAATTGATGAAAAAGCGGCCGCAATTTAAACCAACACAGTAATTACGGTCGCATTAGCAGATATAATGGAAACCAATACGTTTATTCTACACACAAGAACGGTCGTGACGGAAACAAGAACGGACAATCCCAAAATAGATTGGTGGGGAACGGAAGCAAGATTGCTTATTTCCGTCGCGAAACGTCCGAGAGCGAAACAAAAGCGGTTCATTCCAGTTACTGAAGTGCGAACAAGATGGCGGATGCAGTAGAACGACCTGTTACGGAATGTAAATTTTTAGTGCTTTTGCCTCGAACATAAATGTAATATAGATAATATATAGTGGGTCGTACCTGATGTAGTTTTAACAATTTATAAAACCAAATTTTGTTGTGATGATAATGTTTGGTTTGCCTGTATTTCGAGCCCCCGAGTGAAGGATCGCTAGTAGTGTAGGCCCAGTTCAACGTAGGGGATCGTGTATGGGATCTTTTTACAGTTTTTACTTCATATTAACTTTGTTATTTTATTGGAATTTGCAATTTATTATTTCTATCAAATTTTACCTCTTGAAAAATACAAACGATCAATCGTCACTGATCGCTGCACGGGGGCACGAATTACACGAAATGTCATCCACACATTCAGTCAAGAGGGCGCATTTATCGCTGCTTGTATAATATCCCGAACAACAAACGGGTTTTCATTAACACACATGATATATTCAAGGCAGACTACGTTAAAGTTAACTCACCATAACTTCAAGAACTTTTCAAGCCGCTATGTTTCCCACGTTCTGGTAACCGGAATTAATCGCTTTCACTTCGGTCTCCACCGTTTCACGACGGAAATAACCGATGTTGCTTCCGTTCCTCACCGTTCTATTTCGGGATTGACCGTTCTTGTTTCCGTCACGACCGTTCTTGTGTGTAGAATAAACGTGTTGGTTTCGGTTATATTTGCTATTGCAGCCGTAATTACTGTGTTGGTTTCAATTTCGGCCGCTTTTTCATCAATTTTAGCTGTTTTTGTAACGAGAATGATGGGTTTTCATTCCGTCTGACAACGTTGGCGTCCGTTTGTTAGGGGGGCCTGTCTGTAGAACGATTCTCATCGGAATCTTTCGGAGTCAGATATTCCTCAAGGAGTCGCTCCTGGTGGATAGCAGCTCTGTTCACCTCAGTGTGACCTTAAAGAAGTCACACGTGGTCACCTTTTGGCAAGATACGGGTTACCCTTCGGGTGACATTGGTTTATTTTGTAGTCACTTAGAGTGCTAGTCAGTCCTCAGAAATCAAACTTTATTTTGACTTTCCTATGGCTTAGCTCATAGTGACTTTCTCATACCCCTTACGCCCTCTGGTTCTCGCAACCTTGGTGCACTACTCCGCCCTTGTCACTAGCCTGATGGCAAAATCTGAACCTCTCTGCCAACCAGTGACAAGTCATGAGGTATTGCCCAGGCGGCTAACCCAGAGTTCTAAAAATGACTTGCCGCAACCTATCCATGATTTCTTCTGGTTCTTCCACCTTCTTTTGTTTTACATATTGTTGTGGATTTCAGAATCCAGTCTGATGAATGCATCCAGACATCCAGGTCATGAGACAGTTATTTCCTTAAATGCATGTCCAGATTAGCCCCATCCCCATGTTTGGAGGGATTTTAAATGTGGTTCGTTGAGAAGGGTAAAGAATAGATCCCCTCTCTTATGGGAAGCATTTTTCTTTACGACAGACACATTTATGCATATATTTCTTTCATGAGCGCTGAGGCCCACCCTTTTTCCAGCAACGTTTTCACACATTTCTTTCACGGACGCCGAGACCCAACCTTTTTCGAGAGCACGGGTTGTCATGGGAATGGTGCGCAAGTGGGGCGGGGTGAGGTGGGGGGACTCTGTGCCCGGTGAGACGGGCCGGATATATCAAAATAAGAGGAGGTCCGTGCGAGGAAGCGCGCAAAGCGGGCAAGCGGTGAGCAAGCGAGCGAGCAAAAGGAAAAAGCAAGCGAGAAAGCGCGCAATCGAGGAAGTGGGCAAGCGAGCCATAGAGAAAGCACGAAAGCGAGAGAAGCGAGCAAAAAGCGGGCAAGCGAGCCAGAGAGGGCGTGCGAGGACGCAAGCGAGGAAGCGAGCGAGTGAGCATGTGGGTGTCTGTCCAGCGCCAATAACGAGACAATTCATCAGTCAGTTCATCCTTTCCAGTGCTTGAGCAAGCGAGCATGTGGTGCGTGTGTGGGTGTGAGCAGCGCCGACAATGAGTGAGGCACGGGTTGGTCACCAACGAGTGATGCACGGGTCGGTCACCAATGAGTGAGGCATGGGCCGGTCACCAATGAGTGAGGCATGGGCCAGTCACCAACGAGTGAGGCACGGGTCGGTCACCAACGAGTGATGCACAGGTCGGTCACCAATGAGTGAGACATGGGCCGGTCACCAATGAGTGAGGCATGGGCCAGTCACCAACGAGTGAGGCACGGGTCGGTCACCAACGAGTGATGCACAGGTCGGTCACCAATGAGTGAGGCATGGGCCGTTCACCAATGAGTGAGGCATGGGCCAGTCACCAACGAGTGAGGCACGGGCTGGTCACAATGAGTGAGGCGCGGGTCAGTCACCAACGGACCGTGTGGGTCACTGGACGTCACCAGTTTCGTGAAGTGTGAGGAGCTGCCCATGTCGCAGCACCAGAGTCTAAACCCGTGACAGATGATCTCGGTGCCTCCCAGACGTCGACTGGTGTTCAAAGCTGTTGGCGAGTGGGTGCACGGCAAGGCTGGGTGCTGGTGACGGACAAGACGCACACACACACACACACACACACACACACACACGCACACACATTTCAGGATGTCTCCACTTGACGGACGACTCCTCTTTGGTGAGCGAGACGACTCTTCTCCCCCCCATGAATGATCTGCTGGGTACCCTTGTCTGTGTTTAGTTGTAAGTAAGTCAACCCCGATAAGCATCTGCTCTTTGTCTCTTTTCTGTTATTTTGATTGATTTTGCTTGATTAATTGTTCATTTCGATTGCTTTGGAATTTATTCACTTATTTACCTCAGGAAATAAAAAGTTATTTTTATTTATTTATTTTCTTGTTAATAAATCATTTGTTGACTTCCAACCTGTCCGTGTTTGTCCTTTCCTTCCATTGGTCTAGCATTGTCCGAACCTCGATAGACTGGGAGGTAATTACCACAGATTTGACCAAAAATCGTCGGCCCGCACCAGCGGTTAAAACGCTCGACCACCCTGATTAAAATCTAATCAGATAATATTGGTGCTTTGCCGAGGGCGCGCTCCCTGTTAAGGTAATCACATGACCTCAAGTTAAACAGCATAATTAGACGGTGGACACTGGAACTTGTGGTTAACTGGGTGGCGTTCGTGGTTCTAAAACAACCCACTGTACCACAACGTTAATTGTGAGTGGTGGCCCCAGGTCCAGCTCTTCCGAGGACAACCGGGGATTAATCCCCCTGAGTGACAAACTGGTGTCTCGGTATCCATGGCCGTAACAATATTTTGGGTCACTAGCCCGATGGCCGAATCTACACCTCTCTGCCGACCCATGTCTCGACAACTTAACTTTCTTACGCAGTGCCCCACGCCATTTCCCGACTTGGCAGTTATACAACTTTCTGCTCAACGCCTCCCGCCACTGCCTGTGACTAGGCGCTTTTATCACAACCTGACAAGATGTTAGACCAACTAAAGGAACTATAAGTTCCTTGCCTCCTTTGGAGTGTTTACTCCCCACATCGGTCGACCCCAACACTATCGCTGGATCCTCTTTCTTACACACAACAAACAATCTTGTATGCTTACCTTGATATTTTTGTTCGGGCCTGCACAACGTCCACAGAGAGAAGCGGGCAAAACTCCCTGGCTATAGCAATTCACCTCCTAACAAGAGATTTAAAGGTCTCTAACCTTTTCTCAAACCCCCCTTTGGTGCCAGGTGCTTGCTGTTCGCCCGACTGCAGCCCCTTTCCACTCTTCAGACTTGGCAGGCCCTGCTTGCAGTGCCAAATTCTGATGGAGAAGTTTTGGATACTTATAAAATAGAATAGACTTTGGAGTCCAATTATGACTGTTTATTGAAATAATGGAAATACACGTGTGGAGAGAAAGCCTGTTGTGAATCCAGGCAATCCTGAACTACATGTAAAGTTACACTGAGTACATATATATATATATATATATATATATATATATATATATATATATATATATATATATATATATATATATATATATATATATATATAATTTTAACAAGGCATGCTTTATACCATGAGCATCGTTTACAGGAAAACTAATTAATCAATGACAAGCTACAGAAAGGCTTTGACAACGTATGACAACAAAGACAGGTGATCATCCTCTCTTAGAGATAGAACATTCCAGGCACCCACCGGTCCCGAAGGGACCGCCTCAGGTTAACCCAAGGAGGCTGCCGCCTGGTGGATAACACCTCAGCACCACTCCGCCACACACCACCGTAATCTGACCCTGGAGGTTTACCCCATGGTTTTCCTCCTGTAATCAAGGAATGGGGGTCCCGAAGGCTTTGCCCCAATCTCGTCATCCAGTGAGCTGCCCTGCGAAGGGCAGCAGCACAGGAGATACTCCCATGGAGTGGGTTTTCAGATTTCCTTACATTTGTGGGCCTATCACTGAGTCTATGGGCCTATCACTTCACCATTGTAGGTTGTCGTTTACCCTCATCAGGGCTTTCTTGAGAGTGAAGAGCGATTTTAAACTTACCCTTACTCTTGCCATTTTCAATACTCTTCGATACACTGGTATAAAAGGCAGAACACAAAAACCCTCGGGATGTTATTTTGGTCCTAGCCTGTTGTGTGGGCCATGTAAGATCGCTCTACTTTTTGGTAGCACGCTGTCCGGGTAACCTTTAGCCCTCAAAACACTCTGCAGATGGTCCACGTTTCATCTTGTCTTCGGACCTTAGGCCAGCATATTGCTGAACACCGCAAGGCCTTTGAGTGCAATTATCCCAACAGGTCTGCCATTGCCAAACATGGGCTGACGGCAGTACACACACCTTTAGGGGATAGTGTTAGCATTTTGGGTTTGACCCCGAACAGGACCAGAATATGGATTCTGGAGGCTTGGCATGCAGAGCAAACGGTCACATCGCTCACGCAAGAGGTGGTGGATTTACCTTTAGCGTTTGGACCTCTCTTGCATAAACACACTGGGGAATCCCGAACATTGAGGATTCCACGTCGTACGTCGCCCGCTGTTCCATCAGGAGTAAACCCTCCTCTCACCCCCAAACCTCTCTCCCCCCCCCCACATCTTTAGCCACATTTGCCCATTTTAATGATGCTGTTGTGAATTTACTTTTTACATGCATTTAACGGCACGCGACATTACACCTGATCGTGTTTACATGCAATGAGAGTGACCGATTGAATTGTTTCCTGCTGTTATCTGAACTGTTATTGGTGTAATCCAATTGGTTTACATGAGTGTGTTCATTGATCCGTTAATGTGCTCGTGGTTTTTGAATTTCTTGACGGTCAGAATGCTTGAGTGAGGTGAACATGCATTGATTGGTTGTCCAGCTTTGCCCACTCCCACCTTTGGGTATTTAGGGGGATGTTGTGATAATTTTCATCACTCTTGAGAAAGTTTAATGGATGCATGCTGCTTGGCACTTGTTGAAAATCAAAACGTTGAGTCATTTTTTGTTCAATTAAAGATTGGAGAATATCGCATTGATTCCGTTGATATATGTATGTATGTATGTATGTATGTATGTATGTATGTATGTATGTATATGAGTGTGGCTCTCAATGGAATCCCCTTTGATCCCCTCTCCCTGTCAAAGCTGGAATGTCCCAAGGCAGTGTTCTGGGCCCAGTCCCATTCCTGATCTTCATAAATGATCTCTTTGACTCTCTAGAAAATCCCCTTTATGTATTTGCTGAAGATTCACCTCTGCCGTGACGTCCCACATCTTTCAGATACAGGCTGCAGCCTCTTCCCTCTTCAAACCTTGACAAAACCAAAAGCTGGTCAAACACTTGGAATATGTCTTTCAATCATGACAAATCTCATACTATCACTATCTCTGAAAGGACCACCTGGCAACCCCCATCTCCCCCATCTATTTTCCAAACAATCCTCTTGAGGAAGTTCAATAAATGAAACTCCTGAGTCTCGCGATCAGCCATGATCTTTCTTGGTTAAACCACATTTCAAATTTGGCCTCTAAAGACAGCCACCGACTGGGCATTCTCCATCACACAAGGAACTTCCTTGGCACACCTGAACTTCTATCCACATAAAAGCCTTCATATGCAGCTTGATGGAATACTGCTCCCTCCTCTGGGCTGGCGCCCCTGCCTCACATCTTGCTCAGCTTGACGTCATGCTGAGTCTATTGGCCTATCACTTCACCATTACAGAGAGATCGGTGGTCTGCCTTCTCCTGCCTCCTTGCACTATCTGCTCTTTCCATGATTTGTTCCCCCTAAGGTTTCTGCAGGGCACACACAGTCCACCATAAACTCCCTTCTGGTGAAACTACCTAAATCCAGGATCACTGCTCACCTCCACTCATTCATTCCTCTTTTTTTTCCCACCTGTGGAACCAATTTCAACATTCTCTTCAACCTCCTCCTTCCTTCAAGGTCTTCAAGACAGCTGTTCACCACCATCTGAAGGCCTGGTGTTGGCTTAACTGTTCAGGTGGCTACCTTATGATCTGAGGGTCTTGAGTTTGAGACTATGTCACCTGTTAAATAACATCAGGTGGGTTGACTCAGCCTGTCATCCTTTAGAGGTCAGCAAAATGAGTACCAGCTTTCTGGAAACAGGAGGCAATGCATCGGTGACACAGCCGTGCTTCCATCCCAGGAACCAGAGTAACCTCACTCCAATAGCTCCTCCTTCCAAATTTCCAGTTTTCCCACCTTGGGGTTTCCTTCTGTATCCATCTTGTCCACTCCATGCATCACCTTGTCCACCCCATGCATCATCTTGTCCACTCCATGCATCTTTTCCTCCCCCCCCCCAAAAGTTTTTTTTCTTCCCACACCCTTTGTTTGTCCCATCCGACCAAAGGCAACCTCAGATCATTCCACAAAGCCTGCAACAAGTGTGTGTGTCCACTCTCAGGAGAGCCAGAAAACAACATCTTTCCAACCTCAAAAATGAACTTACAAACTTGTCTCCCTCATCTAAAACCTGATGGCACCTTGTTAATCAAATGAAGACCAAATACAGCACTGCAATGGAGTCATCAAAAGCAACCCGAACAAACAAAGAGAAAGGATGGAGTCATCAGGAGGAACCTGGATAGGATTCGGTTTTCAGCTGCTACTCCTCTACTCTCAAACCCATCCTGGTGCAGGCAAGTGAGCCTTTCAGTAAACTTTCTGCAGGAATTCACTTCTCCTTAGACAGATAGATAGAGAAACAAAGAAGTAAAGAGTGAAATATATAAAAGAAAAAGTTAGAATGAGAATGAACAAGTGCGAGAATTGTTTTGCAATACATCACCGGTCCCAATGAATGTTTGGGAGATAAAAATTAGTTTACTTTTAACGCACGCTTGAGCTGATACCAGAACCAAAATGAAAAAGAAGAAACTCTAACCCATCATATTTCGTTCGTTTCTAGGCTTTACTTATTTCATCTATCTATAATTCCAGCAATCTGTGTGTGTGTGTGTGTGTGTGTGTGTGTGTGTGTGTGTGTGTGTGTGTCTGTCTGTGACCGCTGTTTCTAGACAACCACTGGTCCGGTCTAATTGAAACTTGCCAGGTATATTGCTGGGGACCTGAGGATGTGCCTTTTCAAGGTTTGATATTAATCGGACAAGTGCTTCCCAAGTTATGGCCATTTATTTTCCAACCAATGACAGGACACGTTGCTGCGTGGGCGTGGCCGTTGGGAAAGACATCCTCAGCCGCGTTCCCCATTACGGGTTACAACGTACGGACTTCCAGATAGTGATGACTTACTGTATTCTAATAATTTCTCGATTTCTTATGCGCATTTATAGATAAACACAATGCCCCAATCCAGTCGTCGTTTACGAGAGCAAAGGAACGGCCTGTGTAGTTGTTTGAAAGCTTTTTTTTTTTTTTGGTTTGCACGTACGGCCACGCACGTATGAAGGAACGTCCTGTGTGGTTGTTGAGGGAGGTAAACTTGATTTTAATTTGGATTTTAATTAACTCTGTGTGTGTAAGTATCACAGCAGTTGTTACTTCAATGAAAGCGATAATTTGTGGAATGATGTGAACATTCCGTACGGGCACGCACCACTTCCGGATAGTGATGATTTACTGTATTCTAATAATTTCTCGATTTCTTATGCGCATTTATAGATAAACACAATGCCCCAATCCAGTCGTCGTTTACGAGAGTGAAGGAACGGCCTGTGTGTTTGTTTGAAAGTTTTTTTGGGGGGGTTTTCACGTACGGCCACACACGTACGGGCACGCACGTACGGGCACGCACGTACGGGCACGTACTGGTATTAAAAATAACCCGATGTACATACATGAAGCAAAAACATACGAACGCCTGATGTGCATACGTATATTATGCATCTTATATACTTGGGATCATTCCAATTACACTGGACCACGGACCAACACCCAGGCCTAAGGCCTGAGGCCTGCCGGTCTGTGCTGCTTCATGCAATGGCAGCATATGTTTTTATTGATGTGGAGTCCGGCCAGCTGTCCAGCCAATGGGTGGAAAGAAGTGTGGTGGATTCAGGTCAGCTGAACACTGACCCATGTATAATGTGATATTTTCTTCGTCTAAAAAGGGCATAATTCTGTGAAAATTGATGAAACGCCCAAAAATTCAAACTTTTTCTGTGCCATTTCGAAATAAAGCAACGCACCAAGGTTAATTTGAATATGTCTAAGGTTATGGGGAAAAAAGTCAGAAAAACCACAGGTGGGACAGACAAACTAACAGATGGACAGACAGATGGACAGACGGAGAGAAAAACATATTATATCGTCCCCTCTCTTTAAACCGGTAGGGGACTTTTAAAAAGGTATGTTAAAAAGCAGAAAAAAGTGTGAAAGGAACAAAGAACAAAGATTTCGGGAAGAACCCGGATAGATATATTTCAGCAGTTACTCCCCAGACTGAAACAGCAGCAGTTTGGCTCTGGAGTATGCTCCCCTTCCATCCCTTTCCTCTCTTCAAATGGCATCACAGCCAAATCTGATCGTGAGAAGGTTGCCTACCTCAATTCTGTGTTTGCTTCCAAATCTTGTTTCCCCAACCCCTCATTCGTGGTCGACCCATCCTTCCCTGTCATACCCAACTGTCCTGGACTCTGTCTTTTTCACCTGAGAAGGTGGAGAAGGTTCTTTCAACCCTCGACTCTGATGCAGCAACTGGACCAGACAGCATCAGCCCACGTGTCCTAAAATCCTGCTCTTTCACATCCTCTCTCTCTCTCTGCCCTTTTCACCTTATCAATTTTCCAAGGTCATCTTCCATCTACTTGAAAATCCACCAACATCATTGCATCACATAAAAAGGTGCAAAAATGGATTCCTTTAACTACAGACCGATGAATTCGCTTACTTCCAATCATGAGCAAGGTCATGGTTCCATCATCGCAGTTGATATGAAATCCTTCCTTTTCTTCAACAACCTCATCTAAGATCACCAATTTGCTTTCAGACCAGGTCACTCCACCTTAGACATGCTGCTTTGACTCTCCCAACAATGGTGGAGGCCCTTAATATTAGACATGAGATCAGGGCCATTTCTCTGGACATATCTTGTGCTTTTGATACAGTTTGGCATCCTGCCTTACTTTCCATACTGTCTGCATATGGCATCCAAGGTCAACTCCACACATGGCTTCCTGATTTCCTCGACTCTCACAGCCAACTTGTGGCACTCAATAGAATCCTTTAATCTCCTTTCCCTGTCAAGGTTGGAGTTCCCCAAGGCAGTGTTCTGAGCTTCATAAATGATCTCTCTGACCCTCCAAAATCCCCTTTATTGACTTGCTGATGACTCCATCCTCGTTCTGTGACATCCCTCATCCTTCAGTCAGGCAGGCAGCAGCCTATTCCCTCTGTTTTGACCTTGAAAAAACTCAGAAGCTGATCAATCATTTGGAATATGTTTTTCAATCCTGACAATCTCTCTATGAAAGGACCATCTGACAAATTCCCTCCCCCCCCCATCTACTTTCTCAATGTACTCACTTCATTCAAACTCCTGGGTCTCACGATCAGCCATGATCTTTCTTGGGCACACCACTTTTCAAGGTTGGCCTCCAAAGTCAGCTCCCGACTGGGCATCCTCCGTAGTACAAAGACCTTCCTTGGCACACCGGAACTCCCATCCACGTAAAAGGCCTTCATCTGCAGCTTTATGGAGCACCGCTCTCCCTTCTGGGCTCACTCCCCTGCCTCACATCTTTCTTAGCTTGATGCCATGGAAACCAAGGTCTTTAAGATCATTGTAATCTCCCATGCTGAAGCTGAATCTATGGGCTTCATACTTCATGATCGCAGATAGGTCGGTGGTCTCTGTATTCTACCCTCCTCCTTTCTGTTCTTTACCCTCTGCTCTTTCTGTGCTTTACCCCCCCCCCCCAGGTTTCTGTAGGGCTCACATGGTCCACTATCAACCCCCCCTTTGGTGAAACTACCTAAATCCAGGATCACTACTCACCTCCACTCATTTGTTCCTCTTTTTTTGACACCTGTGGAATCAACTTACACATCCTCTTCAATTTCATTCTTACCTCTAGGTTTTCAAGACAGCTGCTCACCACAATCTCAGATTGTCCCCGATCCAAAACCATGATCTTTTCTACCCTCGTTAACCGCTCTTCATCCCCCTTACAATTTTCCAGTTCCTGAGAGTTTCTTTCTGTATCCATATTGACCACCCGATGCATCCTTTCCTCCCCACACTCATTATTTATCCAAGTCTCCCTCTATATTGGCCTTCAACTCCGCTGTTGGTGTTTCCCCCCTCTCTCGTCTGCTCCTCGTCCTGTTGCGGCCTGATCCATTCAGTGTACTCATTGTTTCTCTTCCACGAGCCTCGACTACGGCTCCAAGAAAACATCCCTCTCCGTCCCCACATTATATTTTCATCCGTCCTGTGTCCTGGACACTAACTTTTTCGCTTGAGAAGGTGGAGAAAGTTCGGCGAGAGGACCATGTTCTCAAATCCTGCTCTGCTGCTCTCGGTTCACTCATCTGCTTTCATGATCATCAGTGGACTCGTGCCGACTCACGGGGTGCTGAGAGAGAGGTGGTCGGAGGTTGGAGGAGGTCAAACATTCTGTTTTACGATTGTTTAATATAAATACAGTAGTTGTCCCAAAATTAATATCTTCTGCGTCGGAGTGGCGACCCGTGCAGGACTGGACTCCTAACCAATGAAACTGCCTCAGCAGCCCGAAACGCCTTTACGGCACGAAAGGATTGGTATTATTGGTTCGCGGGCGTCAGCAGTGACCACCATTTTCGTTGCGTCTGTGTGTCTGTGTGTCTGTCCGTCTGTCTGTTTGTGACTCTCTCCAGAGCATAGCTCTGTGACGTTTTTGGTTCGCAGGCGCCAGCAATGACCACTATTTTCGTTGTGCCTGTGTGTCTGTCCGTCTGTCTGTTTGTGACTCTCTCCAGAGCATAGCTCTGTGACGTTTTTGGTTCGCAGGCGCCAGCAATGACCACTATTTTCGTTGTGTCTGTGTGTCTGTCTGTTTGTGACTCTCTCCAGAGCATAGCTCTGTGACGTTTTTGGTTCGTGGGCGCCAGCAGTGACCACTATTTTCGTTGTGCCTGTGTGTCTGTCTGTCTGTCTGTCTGTTTGTGACTCTCTCCAGAGCATAGCTCTGTGACGTTTTTGGTTCGCGGGCGCCAGCAGTGACCACTATTTTCGTTGTGTCTGTGTGTCTGTCTGTCTGTTTTTTGACTCTCTTCAGAGCATAGCTCTGTGACGTTTGTTGGTTCGCGGGCACCAGCAGTGACCACTATTTTAGTTGTGTCTGTGTGTCTGTCTGTCTGTTTGTGACTCTCTCCAGAGCATAGCTCTGTGACGTTTGTTGGTTCGCGGGCACCAGCAGTGACCACTATTTTAGTTGTGTCTGTCTGTCTGTCTGTCTGTTTGTGACTCTCTCCAGAGCATAGCTCTGTGACGTTTGTTGGTTCGCGGGCGCCAGCAGTGACCACTATTTTAGTTGTGTCTGTGTGTCTGTCTGTTTGTTTGTGACTCTCTCCAGAGCATAGCTCTGTGACGTTTGTTGGTTCGCGGGCGCCAGCAGTGACCACTATTTTAGTTGTGTCTGTGTGTCTGTGTGTCTGTCTGTTTGTGACTCTCTCCAGAGCATAGCTCTGTGACGTTTGTTGGTTCGCGGGCGCCAGCAGTGACCACTATTTTCGTTGTGTCTGTGTGTCTGTCTGTCTGTTTGTGACTCTCTCCAGAGCATAGCTCTGTGACGTTTGTTGGTTCGCGGGCGCCAGCAGTGACCACTACTTTAGTTGTGTCTGTGTGTCTGTCTGTCTGTTTGTGACTCTCTCCAGAGCATAGCTCTGTGACGTTTGTTGGTTCGCGGGCGCCAGCAGTGACCACTACTTTAGTTGTGTCTGTGCGTCTGTCTGTCTGTTTGTGACTCTCTCCAGAGCATAGCTCTGTGACGTTTGTTGGTTCGCGGGCGCCAGCACTGACCACTACTTTAGTTGTGTCTGTGTGTCTGTCTGTCTGTGACTCTCTCCAGAACATAGCTCCGTGATGTTTGATGCGATCTTGATGAAACTTTGACACAAGCTAGATATCATGGTCGAGTTGTGTCTTTTTGTATGAGGGGCGTCCCACGCCCCTTGTGGACGGAGCCACGCCCACTTAATTTTTTTATTTTATTTTATTTCTCGCAATTTCATTTCCTAGAAGCTGTGCGTAATGTCCATAAGTACAACATATAAAAAAATCCGATTTGATTTGGGCACTTTTGACGGAAGAGATAGGTTTTTACGGTAGGGCTTCCTCAAAAGCTTCCACTAACTCAATTGTACCGATCGTGGCATTGTTCAATAATGCCCGCGAATTATTTATTTCTTCCCAGACAAGTGGGAGGATAGAAACGTCCGTGGGGGCGGTTTGCTGAAAGAGAATGGAGAAGAGAGAGAGGACACCTTGGCCGGCGTGCGGAAACTCGGGCGGGCATGTGAATGAGTTTGTGAAAAATGAAAAATTCAGTACGTGTCGAAAAATCATCTTACGATTTAAATGTTCTGCTCAAGACGGTAATTAAAAAAATTATTCAGGGAATCGAAAAGGAATAATAAGAGGAAGAAGAGTTCAAGTCGCAGGGAGGGTCGTTGTGATCTAACATGGCGAAGCGCTGCTGTGTGAAGGCAGCTCGCGCCCTTTGGTGAACCTCTGTGGTAATAATCGGTTTGTTCGTCGTTTCGGAAAACATTTCAGAGGCGTACTCGGAACCGCGTTACCTCGTACACGTCGATCCGAGCCTGACGAGTCCTGAGCCGTTTCTCAATTTTCGGCCTGAAGGGACGGTGTCGTCTCCACCGTGTGCTCTGGGCGCCATTTTCAAGCGAGGGGGAGACAGTCTCACCGGCCCGGCCTTCGGCATCAGGCGGCTGGCATGGCCACATGAGCGGTGGCGAAAGTGGTACGGCAACCTCGGGAATGTTTTTATCGAGCGTTTGACCGCCTATTGAGGTTAGCCGAGCCGGGGGGGGGAGGCCGGAGAAGAGACGGCCATCGAGCTAGTTAGGCCCAAGCATGATTTAGCGTGTCTCACTCTAAATCGCTTTGAGTGTCTCTGTTTGATCCGTGTCCGTGTAAATGGTGTGTGGGGTGTTCACGGTGTAACTCCGGCTCCGTGGATGTCCTGCCGGCTGGAGTCGATCAATGCGGACAGTCATCCGGTTTATGTTACATCGTAACTGCCATTTTAGTGACCTGTTTTTTAACTCCCTTTTCCTTCGGACACGTGACGTAAACATTGCAGTAATTGTGCTATTTTAATCGCTCCAAGTCTCGTTTTATTTATACATATTCACGTGTTCCACCGCTGCGCTTTGGACATTTCGAACGGAGGAAGACTGATCAAGGATAGACGTTGCCGGATCCGGCTTTGTGACTCGTCGTGTCGAATGGTTTTCCCATGAGCTGCTTACTTGCCGAATGAGCACAGTCGTCACGTCTGTAACCATGGCAACCAGGCCCACGTCCGGTAGAAACCATTTGAGATGACCGAGGATCGAACAAATAAACGCCATTTGAGGTTGAATGCTGTGTGTAGAATGGCTTTTTAGTAAATCTGAAATTTGATATTTTTGGGTCATTGTTCAAATATAAGGGTCAAACTGAGGTTTTGCGGGGGGCAGTGGTGGAAAATGGGGTTTGGGGGCAGAATGGGGTAGTGTGCTTGGCACTGGGAACAGTTTGCCAAAATGTGATAAATTTTTCACTTACTGGTAGATTAAGCTTGATCGTAGTGTAGTGTATGTAGTTAAGGTCAATATTCCCCTTCAAAACGCTCCACAGGTCAAGTAGTTTGTTGCAGAAAAACTTTTCGTTTCAAAACTTTCACATTGTCAGATACGGATTAACAACAGCACCATTGAGGATCTCTCGTTTTGGAATCTGTCTTCGCTTGCATTTGGGTTTTCTTTATGCTTGTGTAGTCGATGTACCTTTTGTGTAGCCAAAATGGGGAAGTTTTTTTTTATTTTTCTTTGTCGATATGTGCACCTCCAGAAGGAAAGTAATAACCTCCGTTGATGGATATTAAGTTTTCACGTCTGTCTGTGTCTGTCTGTCTTTCTGCAAGTAGGATTTCTCAACTTGTCGACGGATTCGAACGAAACTTTGTGGGCCGTTTGGGTGTCTGACAAGGACGAGTTTATTCAATTTTGGTGAAGATCTGAATCTGATGAGAACTTTTCTCAATTTTTAAAAAGTGATTCGTCACCATTGAGAGATGGGTCCAAAAATCGATGTATAGCACGATATATGAAGTTATGGACGGATTTGGATGAAACTTGTTGGACGCTGGTGTCTTACAAGGACAAATTGATGAAATTTTGGTGAAGATCCAAATCCAGATACGAGAATTAAAAATAATTAAAAAAAAAAGAAAAAAAAAAGTGATTCTTCACCATTGAGAGACTGGGCTAAAACGATCTATAGCACGATATCTCAAAACATTGTGGACTGAATACGCCAAAACTTGGTGGATGAGTTGGTTTGGTGACAAGAACGAGCTGATTCAATTTTGGTTCAGGTCTGGATCCAGATCTGGCCAAACAGTAAACTGTTGAGTTTAGTGGAAGTATGCGCTCGAGCAAGTGCCGTTCTAGTTAATTGTTGTTTTGAAAACCTCTGTAATAACTTATTGCTGTTGATGTTTGACACTCATCTTCCAGAACTGACTGACCATGCGAAGCATTACCAACCAGAGATGTTGCTGCAATCAGTGTAAAATTGCCACAGCAGTGCATTTGCTATAGTCTTTGATGATGGTCAAAGCTCACTGATAAAGATACAGCATTTTCTGCCTCACCTGCTGCTTATTTGATCACGTGTGATTACCCTATCATCAAATGCATTTACTTGATTCTTTTTTTCAAAATAATAACGAGTTCTTTTTTTAAAACATCCTATTACTGCTTCCAAAAAAGTACAGATTAATCTGCTCCCGCATTGGATTCCATGATGTATCTAGTTGTGAATTAACGATTGGAGTATTGGAGATGTGAATCGGCTTGGTTGACCAAATATTCAAAGCTGCAACCCAATATCTAACTCAAACCAACTCTCATATTTGCAGGTTACTGTTTTTATTTATTTATTTATTTTTGGCATCATCACCTCACTCTTCCAAGATTGTAGATTTGTATGCAAAAACAAGTGAAATCCTTCAATACAGCATGTGTGGTGAAGCAAATGAGTACACTAATGTTAAAATATGCAATTTATGCTTTTTCAGTTAAAAAAAAAAAATTAAAAAGCATACTTAATATTTGAAATGTAAAAATCTTGTTATTATTGTGATGAGCACCTTTATATAATACAGAAGGAATGAAATCGTTTGATACAGCGTGGCAGGAGGCTGCAAAAGAATGATAGCATAAGAAGAACTTAGCTTTCAGCATTCGGCGATCAGCGCGAAATGCGATGGTGGGCGGAAATGACGTCTTTCGTTCGTTCGTACATGAGAGGGGCGAGTTTCTTGGTTTTTTTTTTATTTTTTTTTTTCCAGTCAAGCAATAAATTAAATGGTTTTCACATATATAACACATTAGTTTCACAAATTTCCATTGAAATACTCAGGTATTTGTCAATTCTCGCTATTTCCGTCTAGGTTACCCACTGCATCTACCGGACGGCCGTCATTGACTGTCTTGAGGCACGTGGGGGGGGGGGGGACAGGGGACACCAGAGACGGGGTAGACACCGGGGACATTTCAAACTCGGTGCAATTGTATACAGCGCACTCGCTGTAATAAATAGATGCATCACATAATGATAAATTATGGCAGCACTTGCAAGCCTCAGTTTTTGATTCTATGTGGAACTATTGAAAATTACTTTGGGCCTGTTGAGGTAAGGGAGCAAATAAATCTCCATTAATGTTTCCAAGGTTCATTTGGTGATTGGCTACATAACTTTGCTTTTATAAAACTAGTTTCGGTTGAAAGATTAACTTCATCACATTTGGCTGTTAACAACTACTCGACTTTACTTTACCCCAATTAATCACACCTTTTTGTTGTGCTGGTACTTCGTAACAAAAATTCAGATCGGGCCTTGTTTGGTAATTTAGGCAAAAATTTACTGGGTCCTTGATTGGCTCAGAACTCGGGTTTCCCAATTTTTATTTTTATTTTTATTTTTTAAAACATGATCGAGGCTTGTGGATGAGCGACAATCAAGCACACATAAATCGATTACACTGGTGTTGAATATGCATGGCTTCAATGTAAGCTGCGTTGTCAGGTACGGCTGCCACACAACTGTATACATTACAATGCAATAATGTCCTATGCAGGAAATGATTGCGATGAATTAGTTGGTGGATAGTGCAAAGTTTATTTAAATTCCTTTCAACCTATAATCTACATGTTGAAGGAACTGAGTTTCTCCACAAGGTTTCATTCTAAAGGTTTTCTATCGTCGTAGAATAATACAAATGGGACTGTTGGAAAGGCAGTATCATTTTTAATCTCACTGCAGCGATTTACTTGGTTATAATGTTTTATAATCAATTTATTTGGTTGAAAAGCCAACAATTGATTTACTTGGTTATAATATTGTTTTATAGTTTATTTACTTTGTTTGGAAGCAATTTACTTGTTTAAAATATTCTTTTGTAATCAATTTACTTGGTTGAAAAGCTGATAATCAATTCACTTGGAACAATGAAATTTACTTGGAAAAATTATTTGTTTGATTACAAAGTTACCTGTTTTAAAAATCTTTCAGCGCTTGAAGAAGCGCTGACGGTTTCTTCACGCAAGGGTTCAAACGGAAGCATTTATTATTCTACCAAACCAGGAAACCCTTTCGAAGGACACTGTCGGAGCACGCACAATTAGACGAATAATACTTGTCAAAGCAATATATAACTAGAGCGAAATTGATGCCCCACCATCGCAAATCCCCACGCTTCCCATCTCGAGCAAAGTTTAAAGTTGGCAAAAAGTTGCACCAGGAATGACCCAATATAAAATTTTGAGTTAAAAAAAAATCTTCTGTGTTGACCCCTGTACCCCCAAGTCCTCACCCCCTGTTGGTTGAATCAGAGGTCAAATTCAAAAAATCGTTTATATTTGATGTGTTGTTTATTTTGATTGCACATACCTCATGTTGATTGCACATATGTTTCATAAATTTTTTTTTTTTCAAAAATGTGCCCACAATTGCATTTTTTTGGTATTTGACCTTTTGAACCCATCCCACAGCCCCAGAGGGTGGGGCCAAAAAATGATACTGTTCTCCCACCTTGTAATGGTGAATTTTGACACCCATTTAGGCGATGGAGTGACAGCCGATTACAATACCTCCCCACACCACTCCTTCCCCCACCCCACTCCTTCCCCCACCCCACTCCTTCCCCCACCCCCCCCCTTATTTAATTATTATGTATTTTTTTTTTCCAAAAAGTGACAGGATAAATATATAAAAGTATTGAGAAGTAGGCACAAATAACAACAGCCAATTGGAGATAACCCAGGGCTATCCGTGCTGTGCGACCTGTACTCACGGGTAACGTAGTTAGACAGGTAACAGTTGCGGTTTCAAATTACGGTAGCATTTTGCTTTGAAATTCACAAAGAAACAACATGACTTCATTCTACAGCACATCCGATTCATATACTAATGCACATTTCCACCGCACACTTGGGAAAATACTGCGATTACTCAAGTTTGTTTAATTTCTCCGAGTTCATTTCTCAGTTGTCAGCCAAATGCAGCTTGACTCGGACTCTGACTCGCCGAGGACATGGGGATTTGTGATGGGGTGCCATGGACTTTGCTCGAGTTAAATATTTAATGGAAACTAGTTGCACGACAGTTAAACCTGTATTTTGTGGTTTCCTCTTTGATGCAGGCATATTGAATCTAGAATTTCTAGATCAATCATTTATAATGGTAAATTTCCTTTACCCCCAACTTGCTGAGTGTATATCTTTTGACCATAGGCTGGCCATTTTTTACCATTTATTTGTATACAAAGTCAAGGCTGGCTGTTCATTGACCAAGTAACAATTGTTATTTGTATTTTTTGTCCTTTTCCAAGCCTGGTGTTGGCACAGTGGTTAGGGCAGTGGCTTGGGATCCAAAAGATCCTGAGTTCAAGCCCCGTTGGGCCACTGAATTAATACACCAGGGGGTTGACTCAGCCTGTCATCCTTCCGAGGTCGGCGAAATGAGTACCAGTATACTGGGCCGGTGTATACCCCGGTTAAAATAGGTGTACCATATCCCTGTGTCGTAAGAGGCGACCAGGGTTGCGTCAGGAACGGCATCCGGCGTAAAACATGTGCCAAATCACTATGCGGATCATACGGATGATCCGCTGTGGCGACCCCTAACGGGAGCAGCCGAAAGAAGAAGAAGAAGAAGATTTTTGTCCTTTTCCCTTTTTTTTTTCTTGCCTTTTGATACGTATTCAAACATGCATCGTGGCTGCACTTGCTCGTTTGAGAATCTTGTGGGGAATTCCAAGTATTTTTACCTCTGCCACTGAAGGTGAAGGAGGTTATGTTTTCAGTGTCTGTGTGTCTGTGTGTCTTTGTTTGTGTGCAGGATATCTCAAAAACTTGTGGATGGATCCGGATGAAATTTTGTGGATAGGTTGGGTTTGTGACAAGGATGAACTAATTAGATTTTGGTGACGATCCGGATTCCACTACTAGAATTTAAGTGATTCTTCATCATTGAGAGATAGGGTGAAACCAATTTATAACACGATATCTCAAAAAGTTGTGGACAGATTTGGATAAAACTTGGTGGACAGGTGGGTGTATGGCAAGGACAAATTGATTGGATTCTGGTGAAGATCTGAATCCGGCTCTGGATACGAGAATTGTTTAATTTTTAAAGTGATTCTTCACCATTGAGAGATGGTGCCAAAAACGATATAGTACTGCACAGCATGAAATTTAAAAAATGTATTGGGTCTGATATGTTCTCGTGGATCAGGCATTGCGTGGCAGATGTATGCGCTCTACCAAGTGCCCTTCTAGTTAACCTCCGCCATCGAAGATCGGAGGTTACTGTTTTCACCCCTTTCTGTTTGTTTGTTTGTGAACAGTATTACGGAAAAACTCCTTGACGGATTTCGACGAAACTTGGTGGGGGGATTAGGTATGGTCCAAGGATCATGCCATTAGATTTTGGACTTGGTCCAAAGTCCGATATGGCCGCTATGGCGGCCATTTTGAAAAAATATTTGAATTTTGTTTTGTATTGCTTCATGTTGTTAAGTGATTTCCAAAAAAAAAAATTGTTGGAGAAAAAAAAATATTTTTGCAACTTTTTTTTCAACAAAATTTCATTTTTTTTTTTTTGCATTTCTACATGTTATAAGTGATTTCCAACAAAAACATGCCAAAATTATAATTGTGGCTGATTTTGGAACTTCAGGTGGATATACCCACGTAAAATCAATTTCTGTCTCAAGGAATCTAGTTATGACGAATGAATTGAGTATGTAAAAGTTAAAAGTAAAAGGGTAAGTTGCAAACTATAACTCTGTGAGCACTGTTGATGTCAAATTGAATGAATAGGATATCAGGTTCACTTGAGTGACCTAGCAGTATTGGCGGCGGAGGTTTTGCACTCTACCGAGTGCTCCCCTTCAAGTTTGCTCTTGTTTTTGACAGTTTTCTGCTATAAGCAGTGAAAGGCATTTGAAGAAGACAAGAAATACTTTAACTCCTTTGCTTTAATTTCTCATTACAGATTCTCTCTACTTGAATTTGTTTTTGATGCAACAACCATGAAGGTCGACAGAACGAAACTGAAGAAGACGCCAACTGAAGCGGTACATATTTTTGCATGTGAACATCGAGGTTTTTAATTTTTAATGTAAATAATTTTTATTAATTTATTTGCATACAAAGTCGAGGCTTATGGAAGAGCTAGAACACAATGGATCTGAACACAACAGGAGAAAAGAGGGAGGGTTGGGGTAGGGGGGCAACACCAACAGCAGGGTTGACGGACAAGATAGAGATGGACAAACGAGGAGCGACGGGAGTTCTCTCAATGGACCACTTGACAGTTTGAAGACACCTTCCTGAGGGCTCAGATCGACCAGAATGGGAAGCTGTGGAGTCCTTGCCTTTGCTGGTGGATTGCACAATCACCCGATTGATTGTAGAAAGCAGAATGCCAAGGTTTGAGCTATGCCAACCTATCAGAATGCCAACCCCCTTCCAAATGGCCAACAATTCGTCCTCTTTGAAAATTGGAAAGTTTGTATGCTCCCTGGGTTTGAGGCATAGTTCATTGTCATACAAGACCCAGGAACTTGTTTCTGCAAAGAAATAGTCAAATATTAGTACAAATCACTGAGGAAAACTGCTTTTATAAACATGAAATGAAGAAATTTAAGATGTTTATTTACTTCTCTCATGTCTCTGTAAATGCAAGTGTGTGATGAGTTTGTGCTTTTTGTCAATGTCTGAAGAGATGGAAGAGGCTGCTGCCTGTATCTGAAGGATGAGAAAAATTATGACAGAGGGTGGAGTCATTCAAGAGAGAGGATTTTTCTAGTCGAAGAGAATGTTGATGAAGATTAGAATTGGATGGGGGCCAAGAACACTGCCTTGGGCATTCCAGTCTTGTCTGGGAGAGGACATGAAAGGATTCCATTGATAGCTACATGTCCATGAGAGTGGAGGAAGGGCAGCAGAACCGGTATTTAGGACACGTCAGCTGACGTTGTCCGGTCCAGTTGCAGAATCCGAATCAGTCATGTGTTGCCAGAAAGTTCTCAACCTTCTTATATGCAAAGGACAGAGTCCAGGAGAAGTTAAGTGCGACTGGGTCGGGTGGTTACAGAGAGTGAGGGGTTGGGGACACAACATTTGGAAGCAAACAGAATTGAGGCATTCAGCCTTGTCATGAGTGGAGTTTGCTGTGGTGCCATTCGAAGTGAGGGATGGGAAGGAGGGGGAGCATACACAAGACGTACTTAACAAGGCACCACCAGGTTTTAGAGGAGGGAGACAAGTTTGAAAGTTCAGGCTTGAGGTTGACCAGATGTTGTTTTGGGACTCTCCTGAGAGTGGACATGCACTTATTGTGGGCTTTGTGGCATGATCTAAAGTTCTCTTCGGTCAGATTTGCTTTCCCGGCATAAACTCAAGTTGTTTCAAGGCAACTGCCACACCACAATATTCAGTGTTTGTGGGAGAATTGGTATGTTGACTGAAAACAAGATGGGATGAATCTAAAAATAAGAGAGAGAAAGCAGATGTCTGTGGAAGAATTCCCTTGCTGAGTTAACATCGGGGTGGAATATGTCGGCGACCAGTTCTGAAGTGCAACTGGCTGCTTGTAGTCCCTGCCATTCTGCCTGAGTGAACTGCCAGACTCTTCAGCACTGAAGCTTTTCTCTGAAAATGGACAGAGAGCTGTTGACTCTCACAAGCACATGATCAGATCAACCAATTGGAGTGGACGAAGAACAGGTGACATTGGCAGTGAAGTTTGTCATAACCAAATCCAGAAGTGAGGATTTTCTATTGGGAGAAATCTAGGGTGGAAAGTTCACAGATTAAGTCAGTCGCATGGAGTCACAGAAGTTATTTGCTGAAGTGCCAGGTTTGTGAGAGAGGTACCAACACCCAGCCAATTGGTGTGGTGACAATTGAGATCACATGTCATATATGGGAGAGGGAGAGGGAGATTGGATGATTGGTTAAAAGTTGGTATGTTGGAATAAACAGGAAATGTGTAACTTTAGTACTTGCAATACCATAACGATATATTTTGTTGTGGTTGGTGGGAGAAGATCTGTGACGTCAAAGAAATGCATAAAAATTTTTTTTTTAAAATAAACATTTGAAAGCTTTGGTTGTCTTACTTTGCCACTCTTGTCTGACCATCCAGCTCATGATATTGAGATCCCAGGTTAAAATCCGATATTGTTAATATGTCCATTCTCCTCATGCCCTTTGAAGATCATCTTGTCATTCCCCAACCTAACCTCCAATGCTTTGTACCTGATTATCTCTACCCAACCTACCTCCCTCCCCCTCTTACTTTGAGGTTGTTTCCTCCTCTTCCTTTCTTTTTTCTCCCCTTGCTTATTCTCTCCTTCTCTCAACTTGTCAGTTCGTTGTCTTGTTACCCCCAATCACATGTTTTCATGAGTTTCAATGTTGTGCCAAAAATAAATATTTCCTGTGAAAGTTTTCCAAAGTATCATTCTTCCTTTTTTTGTTGTTGTTCTACACGTACATAGAAGCTCGAGAATGAACCTTCATCACTTAAAACGTTTGTTTGGTTACAAAAGGAAATTCATTTGACTGTTTTAATTGTTGGCTCCTCCAGAATGCTTTTTTTTCCCCCCCTTTTCTTTTCTCCAGCCATCTGATTGTCGTGCACTGATAGAGAAGTTGAAATTGTGTTCTGATATGCAATTGCTTCAGGAACTGCAACAGATAAAAACATGGAACTTTGGCAAAGTGAGTACCTTGGAGCCTTCGAGGCTTTGCTTTTACCAACAAAGCATGTTTTGTGTATAGTGATTAAACTTGGTTTACCTTTATTGCTGACTGACAGAAATGGGTTCCTGGAATTTGAAGAGATTTAGCTGGAGTTTGTTTGAGAGAATGATAATAAAATAAAAAAATCAAATATGATAAAGTATTTGATACTCTTGTTTGAAAATCTGTTTTTAAGTTGTTGCTTGCTATTGTTTTGTATTGTTAATCTTATTTTTTGCTTCCCTTTCAGTTCCGTTCTTTCTTGTGGTCTCTTTTTATTATCATTGTTCCAATTGATATTACTTCTTCCAATTGTCATGATGTGATGTGTTACACTGATACTTTTCCTCTGTCTGTCTGTCCCTCTGCTGCTGAAGCAGTTTTTATTAACATCCGCCATCGAAGATTGGAGGTTACTGTTTTCACCCCTTTCTGTTTGTTACTTACGAAATCTAAAGATTTTGTAAGTATATTAATGACTTCCGTTTCTTTTTGTGTGTTTGTGTGTTTGTTACTCACGAAATCTAAAGATTTCGTAAGTATATTGATGACTTCCGTTTCTGTTTGTTTGTTTGTAGGCACGATAACTCGAGAACGGAAGAAGCTACCAATGTCAAATTACACCACGTGATTCAGGAGGGTGATGGCTCGTGCTGATTAGATTTTGGTCCAAATTGGTTAAAGGTCAAGGTCACTGAGGTCAAATATTCGATTTTTTGATGGTTTGGTACAGATAACTCGAACGGAAGAAGCTACCAATGTCAAATTACACCACGTGATTCAGGAGGGTGATGGCTAGTGCTGATTAGATTTTGGTCAAAATCGGTCAAAGGTCAAGGTCAGTGAGGTCAAACATCCAAAAAATGATAACTTGAGAACGGAAGAAGCTACCAATATCAAATTACACCACGTGATTCAGGAGGGTGGTGGCTCGTGCTGATTAGATTTTGGTCAAAATTGGTCGAAGGTCAGTGTCACAGTGAGGTCAAACATCCAAAACATTCGATTTTTTGATGGTTTGGTACAGAATCATCGTAGAAACTTCTGGTTTGCGTCGCTCCCTTCTCCAGAGACAGCTTTTATTAGACAAGGTCAGAGGTCAAGTTGACGATTTCGTAAGTACCAGTCTAAGACTGCTTGTTACTTACGAAATCTAAAGATTTCGTAAGTATATTGATGACTTCCATCCTCTGTGTGTTTGTGTGTTTGTTTGTTACTTACGAAATCTAAAGATTTCGTAAATATATTGATGACTTCCGTTTCTGTTTGTTTGTTACTTACGAAATCTAAAGATTTCATCAGTATATTGATGACTTCCGTTTGTTTGTTTGTTTGTTTGTGTGTGTGTTTGTGGGCACGATAAGTCGAACGGAAGAAGCTACCAATGTCAAATTACACCACGTGATTCAGGAGGGTGATGGCTCGTGCTGATTAGATATTGGTCAAAGGTCAAGGTCACAGTGAGGTCAAATATTCGATTTTTGATGGTTTGGGACAGATAACTCGAACGGAAGAAGCTACCAATGTCAAATTACACCCCGTGATTCAGGAGGGTGATGGTTCATACTGATTAGATTTTGGTCAAAATCGGTCAAAGTTCGAGGTCGCAGTGAGGTCAAACATCCAAAAAATGATAACTCGGGAACGGAAGAAGCTACCAATGTCAAATTACACCACGTGATTCAGGAGGGTGGTGGCTCGCGCTGATTAGATTTTGGTCAAAATCGGTCAAAGATCAAGGTCACAGTGAGGTCAAACATCCAAAACATTCGATTTTTTTTTGATGGTTTGGTACAGAATCATCGCAGAAACTTCTGGTTTGCATCGCTACCTTCTCCAGAGACAGCTTTTATTAAACAAGGTCAGAGGTCAAGTTGATGATTTCGTAAGTACCAGTCTATGACTGCTTGTTTGTTTGTTTGTGAACAGTATTACGGAAAAACTCCTCGACGGATTTCGACGAAACTTGGTGGGGGGGGGGTTAGGTGTGGTCCAAGGATCATGCCATTAGATTTTGGACTTGGTCCCCCCCCCCAAAAAAAATCGTTGGAGAATTTTTTTTTTTGCATTTCTGCATGTTTTCAGTGATTTCCAACCCCCCCCCAAATATTGTTAGAGAAATTTTTTTTTGCATTTCTACATGTTTTAAGTGATTTCCAACTCCCCCCAAAAAATTGTTCAAGGAAAAAAACATTTTTGCAACTTTTTTCAACAAAATTTCGATTTCTTTTTTTTTGCATTTCTGCATGTGTAAAGTGATTTCCAACCCCCCCCCCCCCCCGAAAAAAAAATGTTGGGGAAAAGAACTATAACTCTGTCAGTACTGTTGACATCATATTTAATGAATAAGATATAAGGTTCACTTGAGTGACCCAGCAGTATTGGCGGCGGAGGTTTTGCACTCTCCCGAGTGATCCCCCTCCAGTTGGGACCTGTTTATACCACGTGCAAGAAGCTTGGTATTTTGTGTATTTACCATCGTGACAAATGTTTCGAACAAAGGGTCCCCTCTGTCTGTTATCCGTTTTTTCATTTTTTTAATGCCAACCATGATCATGAAGTATTAACATGAAGCATATTGACTGGTTCACCAGCACCATACTTTGATATGCATATACTGTAATTACTTTCACTCAAGGTTTCTTTCTGCATCCAAGTGGCTTGCTTTTTAAAAAAAAAATTATATTTAAAAACTCCTTTATTTATGTATTTATTTTTAAAACTTTCGTTTGTTTGTGCATTTTTAATTCGCCTTCTCTTTGCACTTGAAAGTCTCTGCTTTTGTGATGACATTTTTGGTATGGTTATAGATTTGCTCTCCACCCAAAATGGCTGTTGCCTGGTGTTACAGCAGATGCAAATACAACACCTCATGGTTATAATTCTTTCATTGTTCAAAGAAGCATGACTGGGGTAGAGGCACTGCATCTGTTGGCAAGTAGAATATTTAACTCCTTGACTCCATTACTTCATACTCCTCTTCTGAACACTGGTTGCAGATATATCTATTTGAGCAAAATTTTCAGAGCCCTGAAACGACACGCTTTTCTTGCCCCATCATCTGATTTTTGTCAACTCCACTTCTTTTCTGGAAAGATATAAATTCTAGGAGATTGAAGATGTATTGTTGCGGGGCCGGGTATCGGTCGCGAGCACGACTGCTCGATGGAGCTGCAAGTCGGCCCGACCGATCACCCGGAATGTATAGGTAGTCGCCCCGGATAGGTCCGGAGCCGACGGGTCCTCTATCGGACCGAAGTTCGCCAATGGATAGACCACGTGGGGTAGGGTCGATTGCCAATTTCAATTTACTTAAATACCCACATGGTCCAACTACCGGGGAAATTCACCCTCGACGGAACTCGTATGAAAACAAGCCGCTTAGCGCGCTCGTTCTGTGTGCGATTCCGAGCGGTTTAATCGCCGAGAACCGTAGGTCCCGATTGTCCCCTTCGGGCCGTAACAGCTTTTACTAATTCTCAATCACGCGTCATGTCGAACCAATGAAAGAAACACAAAACGAGCTGATACATTTAACAAATAGGGATATTTATTTACAATAGGCA
Organism: Eptatretus burgeri; assembly: GCF_056783735.1. Lineage (NCBI taxonomy): Eukaryota > Metazoa > Chordata > Myxini > Myxiniformes > Myxinidae > Eptatretus > Eptatretus burgeri. Next base: position 51,424,808 of record NC_140970.1, on the reverse strand, counting down.
GGGAGGGGAACACAAAGAGCAGAGTTAAACAGAATATCAAGCAAGGCAAATAATGTACAGGCAAAAGCACTTAACAGTTCACTACTTAGAGCACGCACACGCACACGCACACGCACACGCACACGCACACACACTGGTGGCTGACACCTTTATTTTGGCCTTCAGCTCTGAGGATAGTGGAGCTGAGGGCCAGGGTCTACCTTGGACCTGTCCGCCTCGTGCGGTCTTCAGGATGACTCGGATCGGTGCCCGTCCCGGCCACCAAAACCTCGACTCTGTTCTCTCCGGCAACGACACGCGACCCTTCCAGCTCTGGCAGCGGATGGTCCCTCTCAAGCTCAATCCTCAGGAGGCGGAGGAGGAAGAAGGCGTTCCAGACGGCAGTGGCAAGACCAGTCCATGCCTTCAGAGACGGGCGCTCCCGCAACACGAGTGCTCCAACACGATGAGCGCTCCAGCAAGATCAGTGCTCCTTCCTTGCTTTTCACTGGCTGGCTTCTCTCTCGCTTGCCTCTTACTGGCTCCTCTGTCCTTTCGCTTCTCTCTGCTCACTCCTTTTCTTCCTTTTTTATGTGCTCTGGCGCGCGGGGAAAATCCCGGGGCAGGGGATTTTCGTTATTTTCTGCAGCATCCTTCTAACCGTCATTCTTGTTTACCCTGCTGAAATCTCGGGGCGGGAGGGTTGTTGTTGTTGTTCTCTGCAGAATCCCAATAAAATTAACGATTAAAATAAATCACAGCGCATTTACATTGATTCACCCACGAGACAAGGGAAGGAAGCTATCTATAAAACACATACTTACCAAAATAACTGCACTGCAGGACCTGAATGTTGAGTGTGATCATGGCTTCCAAATGTTGTTGACCTCAATGTTTTCATTCTGCAGCAACACGTATGCATTGTCCTCTCGATCCTGTTTTATCTCGTGGTGTTGATCTTGTGACTGGTTTTGTTTTCTGAATTTATTGCCTTTCTCTGAAAATTCCTTATCCTGATGGATTATTTATCCCCAGCAAGTTCTCAATTTTAACTCGATAATTTCAAGTAACCCTTATTGATTTGTTCCACTTATCATTTGATTCCCTGAAACTGGCGACCTCCCTAATTTACTGCTGACATGTGTCTCTTCAAAATACCATCTTGTAAGTTGAAGAGAAAAAAGAAAAAGCGGTCTCCATGACTTGTTTAGCTTCCTGACTTTCAAAGCAGCCATGGTCTATTGCACAGTATATGTGTATGTATGTATATATATATATGTATATATGTATATATGTATATATATATATATATGTATATATATATGTATATATATATGTATATATATATATGTATATATATATGTATATATATATATGTATATATATGTATGTATATATATGTATATATATATGTATATATATGTATATATATATACATACTAGCGATACCCGTGCACACGCACAGGATAGCAGTACAACATAGCTGGTAGCAGATGACAGACCATAAACGGGGAATGACAAAAATACGTATTGTGCAAAATGCAAGTGGTACTATGGAACGCCAAGACTTCCCAAACATTGTCTGCATGTCTGCTAAGTGCCACATCCATTTCATAGGGATCGTGTGACGGCAAGCTGAGTCTTTAGTGTGCAAGCTTGGTATTATAATATATTGTTACGGTTTCGCGCCCGCCGGCGTGCTGACGGCCACGTAACTCGAATCGCGGCACGTCGCCCACCGGACGGACAATCCAGTCGTGACCCTCTCGGACTAACGCCGGGAACCAGTCACGGGTGGACCTTTCGGTCTCACCGCGATCGAGCCAATCAGCCCCCGCGTGGGATAGGGTTGCTCGCCAAATTCGACCTACCTAAGTACCCACGCGGAGGGTAGACCGGGCGATCGCACCTCGCCGCAGGTCGACTTCGGACACGGGCCACTTAAGCGACCCGTTCCGTACTATCGGGATAACCGAGCGGTGTTATCGTCGACCTCGACGGTTCGATTAATTATCGGGCGTATTCAGCCCACTACCAACCCTTTACGTGAAGCAAGATGAGGATTCAATGAAAGAAATGACGAAGCGAAGCGGGAAACAGTTCAACACAAAGCACATTTATTCGCGATGAACGGAAAGCGCACATATACAATTCCACCAAAAGCACACAGAAAAGAAAAACACAATATTACACAAAAAGCAAATATAAAAGAGAAACACAATGCAGAGCTATCCGACTACCGAGCACACGGCAACACTTATACAATTTTACTTCACAGACGGCGCCGACAACACATACCCAAAACCAAGGAAAGAATACCCTCAAGGATGAGGCGGGCCTGAGGCCGAGACCGGGTCGGGCCTACCCGTCTGGTGATGAGACGCGGAGCGGCGATGGTGCCTCAACTCCGCGGGCCTCGCGGGGAGTGTCTGATAGGGGGTGGGAAAGGGGCCCCCTTGGTCGCACTATCTCAGCGCGGGGGGAAACAGGAGGGGGGTTGCTGATGCTCGGGGTATAGAGGATTTTTATTGTCCCGTGACGAGCGTCTCCACCTCGGCCAGGTCGCGCTGTCGGCCTCCCTGGGGTGCAGCTCCCTGCACGACGCGAGCACCCCCTCGTCTGCCCTCGCCGC
>NC_140970.1:51339697-51417197 GCF_056783735.1 Eptatretus burgeri | reverse complement strand
GCTAAAGTACGCTATCATACGTCGTAGTAAGTAGAGTACGTCAAGAAATTTTAAACATGTTCAAAATTTTACGACGTACTTGGCGTATGACACACGTTCCGCATGCGATGGGGATAAGTTTTACACACGATATGTGGATGCTTACACACGTCCACAAAGGCTACTTATAAGCTACTCATAAGTCGAAACACGTCGCGGTAATGTCTTTTTTACGTGAAACTTATTTCTAACTTATGTTTGACGTGCTTTGAACCAATTCTTTACGTAGTCCCAACACACATCGACGTATGTAGACGTATTCCAATGACGTCTTCCGGTCAACAAAAAAAATAAATGAACGTGTTTCTAACTTACAACTGCCATATAAAGACGTGTTCCCAGCGGTTTTGGGAATTGGTATATAAAAATGGTGTTCATAAAAGGGGAACCCAACAGTGTTTTCGAGTCCTTTTTGAGTCGATGTCCATGTCAGTATCAGTATTAGTATTAGTATTAGTAGTAGTTTGTTCATGTTTGGCAGTAGTAGGTGAGTGTGAGGGGGAGGGTGTGGGTTATGATGGATCGTCCTTGCGTTTAACGATTTAACGATTTAAATGATAAACTCAACGATTTAAATGGCTGCATTTCCACTATTGAAAGTAGACGCTTGCGCTCAACAATTGGATTTTTTTTACACTCAACGACTTTTAAACGGTACCACTCAGCTATTTTCATTGTTTACAATGAACGATTTAAATTGCTGTCACTCGCCTTTGTTTTTTGACGCTGGGTTTGGAAATTTGAAGCGTTTCTTCTGAACGTGTTAAAACGCTCAAACTCGACTATTTTAAATAGACGCTGCCGATGGACAATTGGAATCATAGCCAAGCTCGACATCGAAGTGTGAACATCCTCGTCATGCCGAAGAAAAGTTTGAAGAATACTGCAAATAAGTGTCCTGGCCATGGCCGTGGACGCTGACGCAAGGACGATCCATTATACCGACGTCTTTCAGCCTATGAGTAACTTAAAAGTAACGTCTGTCGATGTGTGGCAACGATCGCGTAACGTGCCAACAACACGTTAATCATAGGTTAGAAATAAGTTTCGGGAACGCTAAACATTACCTCGGCGTGTCTCAATTTATGATTGACTTACAAGTAGCATGTGTTGACGTCTCAACGATCGCAGACCGTGCATACAACTTGTGGCCAGCGTAGCGGAACGTGTGAGTCATACGCCGGCATACGTCGTGAAATTTCAAGCATGAAAAAATTTGAGGCCAACCAAAAAGTACAACGTTTAAAGCCAACGTACAACGACGTATGGCAGTGTTTTTCAGCGTGCTCTCAATGTTATCAAAACTTACCCATAACGTATTCAACGTGTGCCAGCGTTTTAGAAAAAAAATTCAAAAATCGGCATACGTTGGCTAAAACGTCAAGGTGTGACCGGGCCTTTAAATTTGGCATACTTAAAGAATTTTAGACGCTGAGTCCAAATCCACTTTTTTCCACGTCGAGGATGTGACACAATTAGTCATTTTTGGCAATTAAAGATACACCGAACATTAAAGCACGATTTTTGACACAGAAATGAAGAATCAAGGTTAGACTGATATGTATGTCAAAGAAAACTCTTGTGAGGTCTTAAAATGATACAATATGTTTATATATTGGAGCTATGTTTTTTGACTATGCGCATTTCTCTTGTAGGAGCCGCTCAAATGATGCAATGTTGACGAGCGAACTTACGCGCTCTGCTCTTGAATGCAAAATGTCCATGCAGCTGTTCCCTCATTTTCATAATGCTCTGTTTTCTAGTGTGAACTCTACCATTGGGTTGACTTGCTGGACCATTTTGATGGCATCTTAGCAGAGGCATGTGGTGCCTCTGAGGGCACCTCCTGGCTACTGGTCTGTGATCTTCCACAGCGAGAGTCTCTTAAAGCTTTGCTCTTGGCTGTCCTCAACTTCACCGCCTTGCTTATAGAATACAGCTTCTCACGACACCTCTACAGCTCCATTGAGGTGAAGCATTTGCAGTTTGCTTTCAGCTATTCCATGGAATATGGAATGTGATGTTTTATTATTATTATTATTTTGGAAGATGGTCTGTTTATACTGTCTTTGAAAGTTAACAAAGTTTCAATGGTGAATGTGCTTTGTTTTCCAGCACCTAACGACGCTCCTTGCCTCGTCGGATATGCAAGTTGTTTTGGCAGTGTTGAATCTGTTGTATGTGTTCAGCAAGCGCTCAAACTACATTACACGTCTGAATTCTGAAAAGCGAGCTCCACTGCTGTCTCGACTACAACATCTAGCTGAGGCATGCTGTCCCTCCCCACTTTTATAAACTCGGTTTGTTTGGCTTGAGTACAAGCATTGAGACTTCTGCAACACCTTACAATGGATGTGCTCAGGACCAGGATCACTAGAAAAGGTTGTGGCAGAATGGTTGCAAAGCAGTTGCTTTAGGTAACATAACTGAGTACAGAGAGCAATACAACCAGAAAGCTATGTCTTGGAATACAATTGCTTGCAACACAGCTCCAGTGATCAGAGGTACTGTTTGGAAATCTGACATGAGGGGATAAGTGGGTTTATAGCCAATGATGGTAATTCAGAAATTATTGCTCATGGAATGTTGACTGGTAGTGTTTAAGGCATTAGTGCCATGTTTAGCTTTTATTGACTTTTCTTTGATAGATGCCTAAAAAAGAATATTACTTGTATTTATGAATCTTGTATTAATTAAGGGATGTTATTTTTAAACCTTTATTTCAGGCATGATCTGAAATGTGAGCATGACCATATCTGGTTTGAAATTGGCATGTACATAATCTAAATTTACATTGGTTGCAAGGAGAAATTTGCTGAGATGTGATTGGCTGTTTGGTGCTTTTGACAGGGAAACGTGAAAAGACAGAGTGATTTTGTCCTACCTGTACATATGTATAACTTCTTTATTGTGAATGATTGCCGTTGCATTGAGGTCAAGTGAAGTGTGCATCGCCACCTATCCTTGTGTTGCTCGTATGCTTGAGCTTCTTGATGTTTATTTGAATCTTGATGGAAAACTTTATTACAATGCATTTCAGAAAGTTGGATCAGGATGTAAAGAGTGGACTGAAATAACTGCTGAGTTCCAATTAAAAGAGATGCAAAACTTTTTCAAGAAAAGTATTTGGTTTATAAAGTGCATGAGTCTAGATTGACGTGTTTCCCCCGTCTCACCACATGCTGCTGCAGAGGCATCTTTGACCATGCCTGCTTTCTTTGGGGGGGGGGGGAGTGGATCGGGGGTTTTGGGATGCGGTGGATGGTGCTGGGGGAAATTTGGGGGAGGTTAGCCAAATATATTTTGTGCTCTGACTAAATACATATTGCACTGTAAATCAGAAGTCGGAACCCAACACATAAATAAAAAGGAACTGAGCACAAATTTATATTTATTTTAAATTATTGGTTAGAGCTGGATGGCAAAGACAACACAACATCAAAAACGAATGGAAATTTGAACTGCCATCCTGAGAGCTTTCCTTGGACTTCTGGCTGGGTTTTCACATCATATATTTCCTTTTGCCCATGTCTTAATGTCAATCTTGATTAATGAAGTCAACTTAAGTATAAATTGGTGCTGATAAATGCATTGAAGTCGTGTGTGTGTGTGTGTGTGTGTGTGTGTGTGTGTGTGTGTGTGTGTGTGTGTGTGTGTGTGTGTGTGTGTGTGTGTGTGTGTGTGTGTGTGTGTGTGTGTGTGTGTGTGTGTGTGTGTGTGTGTGTGTGTGTGTGTGTAAAAATATATATTTTATGCATGCATACACACCACATGGCTGGATTTGTTCAAGAAAATTTGAAGATGTTTTGGTCACAAATATACATTTGTGCCATTATAATATGATGGAGAATGGATTGGGGGAGTAAATTATTCGCTCACCTGAATGTAGTTCCGATGAGCTTGTGGGATGGTGCGTCGTCAGTTTGTCTGTCCGTCCACAAACACTTGCAACTTCTCTGAAACCACCACAACCTTCATAACCCAGGATGCACCAAAGTTTGTTCATGACATAAAAAGAAAAATAATCGGGGTCTGAGGAGGTCGACGGAATGGAGTTCATGGTTTGGGGGGTGGGATGGGAGGTTGGCTCCCCAAAATCGGTATTTGCTTTCTTCTCAGAAACAACACAAACAATTCTAATGAAACTTGACAACCTTCATCACCAGTGATGTACCAAAGTTTGTTGACACCATTAAAAATGGGGTTCTGAGGGAGTCTATGGGAGGTTGCCCCCCAAAATATGAATTTGCTTTCTTTTCGAAAACCATACACACACTTTTGATGAAATTTGACCACAACCTTCATCACTCATGATGTACCAAAGTTTGTTTACTGCATTAAAAAAAAATCCAAAGGTATTTACTTTCTTAAATATTTTGTGGTTATCCATGCCTACTCGTAATCCCTGTTAAAAAAAAAAATCCGATCGCAACGAGGTGAGCACCCAGTGGTATTGTCCCTATTTTTAATCTCTGCCTCGTGAGACTGAAAATGCCAAGCCTTTATATTTATCACAAGATGCACAAATAGAAAGAGGAAGAAACTAGTTTGATTTGGTTGTCTGAAGTGGGTGGCAACACAGGCAGGTACCTACAGCTATTTGAGCAATGTGTAGAGTGGGGATGCAAGTGGCTTGTATGGATGTGTCCATAGGACAATTATTATTATTATTATTATTATTATTATTATTATTATTATTATTGTTTTTTAAAAAATCCTTGAGGAAATGTATATGCAAGGTGTGCCAAAAACAAAATGCAAGTTTCAAATCATTAAGGCAGGCCATCCTGCTCTTTCTCTTGTGTGCAAGTAAGACCATAGGTTTGGTGGTAGTGAATTATTTTCATCAGGATGTCTCAGCCAAAGGCTGACAGATATTGTGCCAGAAATTTGAAAGTGCAGAATGCTCTAATTTGGGAATTTTAATTTTCTCACCTACAGCAACAATCACACCCAATTGGTTTTACATAAGGAGCTGAACAAAATTATTTGTGTTGAGATCCAACAGTAAACAATTTCTTTTTTTTTTCTTTTTTTAGCATGAAAATCGGTCTGACCGTCTTGTTTTCATTTCAGAGCTGGGGTGGAAAAGAAAATGGCTTTGGTTTGGCGGAGTGCTGTCAAGACCTTCCACTTTCGGTATGCATGCACCTGTGTAGCTTCCCTTGGATTGTCCTTTTTGAAATAGCCAAATTAAACTTGACAAACTTTTTCTCAATTTTCTGCAGAAATTTCCACTGAGCGCAACCACACTTCATTTTGAGTTTTACACCGAGATTGGTCCCGAAGGAAAGGCTGATAAAAAAGTAAGTGTTTATTCACTGTGGCTTTTAATTTTAATTTGTTGTTTATGGCTCTTTCTGTCTGAGATCCAAAATGTTGAACTATTTTGTGTATCATTATCCCCACTCTTTTTGAAAATACTTTTGATATTGTAATTGGCTCCTGTCTGTCTGTCACGCTCTCTCCTCCTAAACAGTTGTGCATGAATTCACCATACTTGATGGTTATGATCACTACATGGCAGAAAGGTGTAAGAGCATTGTCATTTAGGCTCCACCCCTTGCGGCGGGGTCAAAAGGGTCACATACCAAAAATTGAAATTACGGGCACATTTTTTTTGTGAGAAATTTTAAAATGAATCTGTAGATGTAATTAACATTGGGGGATGCATGAAATATGTAACAATTTTTTTTGGATTTGATCCCTGGTTCATGCATGCCTCAGGGGGTGGGACGTCAGATCACAGGGGTCAAAACGGAAAAATTTTTATACTCAAAATTTCGTATTTGGTTATTCCTGGTGAGTTTTTGCTATCTTTCAATTTTTCTCTGGGTGGGAAGCATGGGGATTTGCGATGGTATGCCATCGGCTTTGCTCGAGTTGTTTGATACCACTTTGTGAGTTGCTTAAAATATTCAATGGTGTTTATCATTTGCAAGGTGAGTGCTTGAAACTGAAAATGCTGTTTTATTTTTCTTCTTTTCTATTGCAGGTTTCTCCAAATAATACTTTGCATTACATACATATTGAGCAACTGGACAAGGTATTTGCTCTGACCCAAGTATAGCTTGTAGTTGGCATGGACATAGAGATATTTCACTTGCATTTATCAAACCCTCTTCTTTCCTTTCCTCATTCACTTTCAGATTTCAGAAATTCCATCGGAAATAATGGAGTCCCTGACTAAAATGTATAGCATTCCCAAGGATAAGCAGGTGAGACTTGGTTTTTAAAGATTTTTTATTTAAAAAAAACTTTTTTGCATGAAGGTTTTAATGTAAACAATTAAATATGATGAAAACAGACCTTGTCACAGTGGCAGCACATTTGTCTAAAAATTATTTTATCAACCTATCTGCTTGACAATGTGATCAAGTCATGGAATGGTACGTTCCATTTTTATCCCCCGCCGCGTGGCGGAAGGGGGATATTGTTGTCGTCCGGCTGTCCGTCCGTCCGTCTGGGCGTCAACATTTATAGCTGTGAGTGCGATAACTCTTAAACTGTTCCCCATATCGATTTGAAATTTGGATCACATGTACTACCTGAAAAGGAAGAACCCTATTGATTTTGGGCGTGGCCGGATCCAAGATGGCCAACTGTGCGGCCATCTTGAAAAAAATGTTTTTTGTAATAAATGGAAAACCGCTTATCTGATTTCAATTATTTTTGGTTACTACGTTCCTCACCCCTGGGGAACTTTTTTGAGATGATGACCAAATGGTGTCTTGTTTCCAATTCACCTCCCTCATCTGGAATATGTATGACCTTTTTCATTCAATGGTGGGCGATTCCCCATCTCTGATGGTATATTTATTTATATATTTGCGTGCTGGTAGCTTTAAAATGCTGTTTTGGTCTTTTGCAGATGCTGCTTTTCACACACGTACGTCTTGCCCATGGTTTTTCAAATCACAAGAAAAGATTGCAGGCTGTCCAAGCTCGCCTCCATGCCATTTCGATTCTTGGTGCGAAGCCTACACCTTTTCCATTTACTTCTTCCTCTGTCGTTGTATTGGCTTGTCTCGTTGCTTAAAGAGCAGGTTTTGGGTTGCTGATGACTGCGTGATTCGAACGTTGTAAGCACATTAATAATCATTGGGCAATTATTTTCTTGCATTTGAAACTCAAAATATGCTAAAATTAACTTTTAAGTCAAAAAATTTGTCAGTGATCCAAAAACAGTCCGGAAGTTACCGAAGATGCTATGACGTCACGTTCTCCGAAAATTTCATGAACATTCGGAAACAGCGTGTGAAAATGGCGCGATGCGAATCGGAGAGCGATTTCAGCGGTGATGAAATTGAGCGTTTTCATTCCAATATTGCCGAGGATGAGTCGGAGGGTGATGGTAATTTATACTATGGAGTTTCTGGCCCTGAGCCATATAAATTTGAGCCACTTGCAAGTGCAAGAAAACGGCCTATTTCGTGTACAAGTGGCAGGACTGACTGCCAGCTCAGGGAGGACGGAAACCTCCCGTGGAGCAGAAGGGCGAAAGCTTGCTTGATCTTGATTTTCAGTACGAATACAGACCGTGAAAGCATGGCCTCGCGATCCTTTTGACTTTTTGGGTTTTAAGCAAGAGGTGTCAGAAAAGTTACCACAGAGATAACTGGCTTGTGGCGGCCAAGCGTCAATAGCGACGATGCTTTGTGATCCTTTGATGTCGGCTCTTCCTATCATTGCGAAGCAGAATTCGCCAAGCGTTGGATTGTTCACCCACTAATAGGGAATGTGAGCTCGCAAGAATAAGGTAAGTTTGGTGCAATTTGAGCTTTTATTCGTCGAGTTATGAATGTTTCAATTTAAGGGTGCCTGGCACGTATGGCTGCGGGCGCACAAAGATATTGTTTAAAAGGCAGGGAAAATTCGCCTGTTTTGTTTGTACAAATCTTATCCACTGCCAGCGAATGTTTGATTCCTTCGGGAATCGGTGGGAGCGATTACCCGTTTTCCAGCCATTTTCGCAAAATATGACGACACATACGAGGCATGATGTACAAATATCCAAATAACTTTGTTCTACAATAATTCAAAATAAAAAAAGGAGAATATAGACAGTTGCAAGCTCAAAAAAAATGAAAGAACAGCCCACTCAACTGGACACTTCTTCAATGAAAGAGTGAGCTTCCGCTTTGTTTTGGAGAACGTGACGGAACCATCCATATTTGGCACGCGGCTGTTTTTTTCAACAGCCTCGAGAAATAACTTCGGAGTTAAATTTCATTAATTTACCCAATAGTTAGGCAACCACAATAGTTTGCATCAAACTATTTAATGCACATATAATCATATTGATAAATTTTCAGAACATGTTTGGTGACCCGCAACCTGCTCTTTAATGTGGATTGAAAATTTGCATGAGTTGTTGTTTTGAAGAAAAAAGGAATAAAAATAAAAGTAAGTTGAGGTTAAGATTAGAAGATTGCAAAAATGTTCCTTACCAGAGCAGGTGGGGGGTGGGGGGCGGGGCAACAGTGACTGCATGGAGGTGGGGAGCAAGTGACTGTGTAGGGTTGGGAGAGGGGGCAACTGCAAACGAGCAGATTGGATTTTCTGAAGAGGAGAAGAATGCTATTTAAAATTGCAGCTCTCCAGCTTTGTCTCACCGTTTCCCTTCACAACCCAATCTGTAGCTGAAAGAGGACTTTGTTCTCGACGTATGCCAACTCGTGATGCCTCCCTTGGTGTGAGATGGTGTGAATTGAGGAAGTAGTTTCCTCGTTCACTGTTGTCGGCTATTCTGTAGAGGGCAGAAATGGGATACATTTTCTGTGTTGTGCTTGTTTTGAGGTACCGATTTGATGCTGATGTTGCTCTTGCTTCCTTGCAGTGTATTCTAATGCGTTACAAGAATCTACAAATAGCATTTTGTACAATGGCTTGATAGAGGAGCTCGTGGATGTTTTGCAAATTCCTGGGAAGCAGCTCATGGTGAGTCTTGCAAATAAGGTAAGAAAAACCGGCAGCTGTGTTCAAAAATTAGATTGATGCACTTTTCTCTGAGCTCGTATGTTGGCCAGACACTTAGTTCCTCATTGATTTTCTGCATGTTTATTTTCTGATCTGTGGTTGTGTGTGATCATGTGAAGATGTTATTTTGACAATGCTTCTGCACTTTTGTGCTCTTTTGTTTATCATTGCATTTCTTGTTTGCCTTTGAGCAGCAAAAAAGTGGGGAATCGGACTGCTGCACGATCACACAATATACCGTTTCATTTGTTTCCATATAATCTACACCTTAACACGTGAAACGTTTGTTTGAATACATGACTTTGATGTGGTTATGCTCTTCAGTGAAGTGCCTTTTTGTCCGTGTATAATTTTATTCCCTCCTTTTCTTCCTTACCCCATCCACACCCTTGGCCACAACTTTGATAATCACATCTTATTGATTATACATATTATTAATTAATTGAAGTATTGAAAAGGGTAGGTGGACAAGAAAGGGGTTTTCCTCCTTTTGGTAAAAATATGAGGTTTCACTTTCATTGTATTGGTCGTGTTGATTTATTATTTTTATTTTACCAGCTTTTTAATTATTGTGGTGTAATGCTTTTAGTTTCCTGTAATTAGTGGATTGGATTTCTGGAATTTGCTGCTGCCCTGTTTTCCTGAGGGTTAATGCAGTTGCTATTGATTTTGTGAGGTGAAGAATCTCCACAGGGTAATTATTAGTGATTCACAACCCAGAAAGGGAATTTTTTGATCGTTGGTGAATTTTTAAGTGTGTAAAATTCCATATATCTTGGCAAGAAATATTGTATGTAAAGGATTTGTGCTCACTATAACTATGACCTGTTAATTTTTTTTTTCTTTCTTTAATAACTGAATTGTAGCAAAATCTATGCTCAGCTACATTTCCCATTTGTAATTTAACTTTGGATTTTCCACCTGAGCCAATTTCTCATGATTGTGTGATTCAAGCTTCAAATCTCATATTCTCATATTATCTTTTCATGACTTTTATTTTTTTTTATTTGAAATGTTTTTTTTAATTTTAATAGGAATTTAGGTAATGAATTTTTTTTTTGCTATTTTCTAAAAATTCATTTAAAGGACCATTTTATAGTCGACTGATTTACAGTATAGTACCATGTAAACCTGCACTAACAAACGTCCAAAAAGAAAAAAGTAGAACTTATTCCAGAATGGCCAGGACTAATGGAGTTCCAGATAAATAATATTTCTTGTTTATGGATGTTTATTAAATATATATTTTTTAAACTAAAATTATTTAAATGGATGTCATTGTTGTAACATTGTACCCAAACCATAAGGGCTGCCGCACACGAGGGTGGTCCTTCGTTAGGGGGTAAATTTTCGAATTCATTTATTTTAAGCTCCAACCCCCAGAATTCGTTGGAATAGTCGAGAAAACTCTTCTGGTGTTTTTATTTCAAATTCCAACATTTACCTCTCCCTCATCGACCTTGAAGTGTAGCCTCAGTTTCTCGGGGCGGCTGACATTAGAATGACTTATCGACCTGTGCTGAACTTGCGTCCTCTGCTGGACCATGTGGACAAGGACTGGTTCCAGAGCACCCTCATCAACCACAAGGGCATTCGGGATGACTACCAGGAGCTGCTGGAATTGACTGTGATCTTCCTCGGCCAGGTTCCCCCACGAGGAGTAAGGTTCCTAGCCCCCGGACCCATGCACCACGTAAGGTGGATGTCCAAAGCCTTCTACACACTGAAGGTGTGGATGTTCCGGAGCCAATTCAAGCTCGCAGCGAGGGAGGAGAAGGGCCTGTTGGAAATCGCCGTCTTCGTCAGTCGCCTGTACACGAAAGCCTGGACACTGGCTCCGGAGGCCGCAGCTGCCCCTCGACACGACCTGCAACTGCTGAAGGATTTGACGACTTACGTGGGCAAGGCAGCTCTGACCAAGCTGCAAGGGCACCTGTGGTACCTCTCAGAGGAGCTTGTCGCTCTGGCGTTCTTTGACCCCTTGCTCACGGTGGAGGAGAAGAGGCAAATACTCACCTCACTTCACACCACGGTGGGAGATGAATCTCCAGCGAAGCGCCCAAAGCTGTCCAGCCAAGACGTCTCAGGACTCCAACTGCAAGACATGGCATCAACCAACACGTGACGGTTCTTCCAGAAGCTGCGCCTGGAAGACTGCTTCCTCGCCACCGATCCCGTGACCTGGCTGCAGCGGGAAGACTTCCGGACAGCGGCGGCCTTGTGTGCAGGGGATAGCGGTCATCAACGATAACGCGGAGCGAGGAGTTGCCCTCATCCAGGAATACAACCGAATGCTAACTCAGGATAATGAGCAACTGCAATTTCTCCTCCAAGTTGTCTCTCGTCATCGCGCAGAGTTCCCGGACTCCAGAAAGAAGACCGTGGCTGCTGGTGTGGCGGCCCAGCAGGAGCAGGAGCACTAAGTCGGACGGGCCTCGGAGCCTTGTGGGACATTTTGCTGAAGATTTTTGTTATAGTTTAATCCATTTAACTGTGTAATGAGGTAACCATTTATAAAATACTGTATGTTGTGTGTTACAAGCTTTCATTTTGGGAATAAATGGCACAAATATTTTTTCAAGGATTGTTGTTTTTATTCCTCAGGGTGAAACTTCAAGGTCGATGAGGGAGGGGTAAATGTTGTCCGATTGGAAAAACAGTTCACAGGAGAGTTTTCTCGACTATTCCAATGAATCCCGGGGGTTGAGCTTAGAAAATCCGAAGTTGAGGAATAATATAAGGACCACCCTACCGCACACTCACCAACGTAATACAACAAGATTGTTGGTGACAGCTTAGTCGGCGATAGTTTTTGATAATTGTGTAATGTGTGATTGTTGACAATCGACGTTGACAAATTTTTCAGGTGTGTCGACGACGAGCCTAAAAGTTGAACATGTTGAATTTTATGATGAGTTATGAGTGACAATTGTGCGTCGTGTCGTGTGCGGTAGTCTCCGACAAAACAAGATTTTGCAAGAGTCACCGACGACCTTGTGTCGTCGCATTGATGTTGCGGTGGTCTTAATGGCTTGCCGTAATAGCCCTAATAACCCTATCCTCTCCCCCCATTAATTTTGTGTATTTGGACTTGCCTTATGTAGTCAAAGGCAGATGCCATGTTGGATGTGGACGTGATGAGGGAACACAATTTGATCCATTTGTATATTTATTGTTGTGAATCTAATATATAACTTGCAAAGCCCACCCATCGCTTTGCTGACAGACCAATTGGTCCTCCTGTTTGCCAAAAATTTTGGGCGAGCAGGAGAAAGAAAGTAAGACAAATTTACCTGTGCATAGAGTGCTTTAACCCCTATTTCCCACCCCCTCCATCCTCACGTCTTGCCTTCCCTTTTCTATTGAAGCAATGCCCCGCTATTTGCGGCATTTTCCAGGAACCTATCCCCTGCAAATAGCGGTGTCTGATGGTATTCTGCTGTATTTGAAGTGAAAATGATGTGCTGTTAAAATCTACAGCTTGGAATTGAACCATATAATCATTTTGCTTCGATCTGGTATATTTGTAATGGAGAAGCTGCCTGCTTTAGTGTAGTTCGATCCTTTTGTGAAATATCAGGAATGAGATGTTCACTTTCTTAAAATACAAAGACAAGATAATTTGTAAATTTAGCTTGAGAATTGCCATTTCCTTTATTTTTATGCTTCTGTGAGGAAATCGCCAGAGGCATTATGCTTTCTTGTTGTCCATCCATCCGTGTCTGTGATGGGTTTTCGTTACTGCAATAATGTAAGAACGGCTGAAGGGATCCAAGTCAAACTTGGTACAAGCATGTATAATGATATAAAGATTGAGTCAAGAGGTCAGAGGTCCTGTTTGGTAAAAATTCTGTTGACACGATTGTGACCAAACTTGGTGAAAGTATGTATAAACCCCCGTCAGTATGTCCATCCATGATAGATTGTTATTAAAAAGTCAAGGGTCAGAGGTCGCATTAAAACTCCTGTTGATGAAATACCATTGGCAATGGGATTTGAACAAAACTTAATCCATGTACCATGATGCATATGTACAGGTTAGATATGTTTAAGTTTTTTAGATTAGATATTTTTGAGATTGGCTATATTGAGGTTTTATGTCAAAGTTAAAGTAAGAGTAAAGACTTAATGTGGGTGTAGGCATATCGGTCGACATCGTGATGTCAAATTGTCTATTTAAATATTTTTTTGTTCAGTCCTGTTTTCATGTCAAAATTTGTTCTTGTAGAAGGATTGCTGTTGCTTCACGATCTCTTGTTCCAAATTTTTTTTTTTTTTTTGCTTTGGGAAGCTACAGAAGAATATCCACCATTCTTAAGATGGCCTGCACAGTTCATGTGCTTGCAACTCCATCGCAATGACTCTGGTTCAGCGGTAAAGCTTTTACCCCTGTAACCGAGAGGCCCTTTGGTTTGGTTCCTGGTTTAAGTGTAGTTTATCCATATTCACTGCATGTGGGAATTTATTCCTGTTTAAGGAAATATAGATGTTCAGAACACAATGTGAATTAAAAAAAAAAAAAAAAAATTTCTTTCGACAGGACATCAAAGCAGCATCCTTGAGGACCTTAACATCTATCGTACATCTAGAGCGCACGCCGAAGCCGAGCAGCATCATCGATTGCACTGGTGTGGCGTCCTACCATGGTTTCTTGCCTGTGCTCGTTCGCAACTGTATCCAAGCCATGATAGGTTTGTGGTTGTCACTTTTATTCCATTGCTTTTTGATTTGGTAAGAGTAAGCCTCAGAGTGAGACATAAATGTAAGCAAAGACAACTGTTATTTTCCAAATGTACTTAGTTGTCATTTGCCTTTCATTGAAGATTAAAAAAGGTACTGTTTTTGTAGTTCCACAGGGCTTTCCTCATCTGCTCTTATTTTGGGTCGATTTATCTTTTTCAAATATATGTTATTCAGACATTACATTGCTTTTAATATAATATTTATCCTAACCCATTCTTTTCACCCTTATCTACTGCTCTTCCCACCCTTTAATCTCTTCCACCTTTCACTCATTTAGATCCTTCTCTGGAACCTTTCCCTCATCAGTTTGCGACTGCCCTCTTTTCATTTCTCTACCACCTGGCCAGCTATGATGCAGGTGGAGAAGCCCTAGTTTCTTGTGGAATGATGGAAGCTCTGCTCAAGGTGTGGACTTGGCGTTCGCCATTTTGCTGTGGTCCTAAATAAAGTATGTGAAAGTTTTACATTGCTGTAGCCTTGCTTCATATCAATGATTGGCAGAAACTCTGAATAAGCAGTGAACCTTTGAAAGATTTTTCAGGTTATTCCTCAAAGTTCTGCTTTTGGCCTTTTGCCTTGTTATGCATTTCACCTTGATTTCTTCTCCAACAATGTTTAATCACTTTAACTGATTGACCATGAGTCATTACTTCTGACGAAATTAAACAAAGCTTTGTTTGGACAAGTCTTGTCTCCAATGACAAGTTCATGCTAAACCTGTACAGAGATGTCGACATTTTCATTCACCACTCTTGTGGAGAATAAAAATCTCCACAAGCCAGGCAGTCAAATGTGCTAAAGTTTGTGTGATTTACAAAGATTAAAAAACGTTGCGTTTTCACCTTCTCCTCAAAGGAAAAATATACTCCCTGACAAATTTATGGAAGCAGAGAAAACAAAAATGTAGGTTGTCCTGATTGGCGTACGTCCCATAGATACGTGGTGCAGTTGTAATATGACTGGTATGTTTGTGTGCGTTTTTGGGGGTGATTCCCAAAAATGTTGTTCTGGTCGTGCAGTTAGTCCGGTTGCCTGGTTCGAATCTGACTAGTCATCTCAATGCGACCGTAACAGTCAGCTGAGTCGGTGGTCCCAGGCCACATTACAGCCTTTCCACTTCCGATACCTTATCCATTGGACCGTCTAACCAGCCAAATGTTGCACCTTTTGGGACCATATGCCTCATTCCCAATTATGGCCGAGTGCCGAGAGGTGCACGGTACGGTCTGCGTATGTGGTGTTGCGTGCTGTGGCCAATTATTCCTTCAACAGGCCTTTCTTTAATCTTCAAAGAGAACCAAGGTAGCCAGAATTCACCCCTTGACCCAGTATCTAATAAATAAGATTAATTGGATGTCTGCTTGTCTGCCTGTCTGTCGGTCTTCGCATTTTTTGCAAGGATTGCTGGACCGACAACCACCAAATTTGGCACACCTCCCAAGTCCGATCCAGTGATTCTCCTAAGGATGTTTTCATCCAGCACCTGAGTCTTTAAAAATCACTTTTCTGGCTTTTTCATTTATATGCAATCTCATTGGTTAACACGCGTCACGTGACATAACACGGCCAAAGGCCTGCACACCTAATTAGTCGAGCTGTGTCGACCACCCATTGGATCACTACACAGCTGGCTTGACTCCACACACAATTGGAACCTAACTGGATAAAAATACACGTTCACCGTTTTAGTGCTGCGGGAAGCCAAACTTATCTGCTACGGTAAGTGGTGTACAGTGTGTTCCGATTCACAATCGCCACACCATCCATTCCCATCCCTTGAAGATGTATATATCTCATAAATAAGATTCATCGGATGCCCGTTTGTCCCGTCGTGCTTTTAGCAAGGACCGCTGGATCGACAACCTCCAAATTTGGCACACAGACCAAGTCCAACCCGGGGTTGTCCTCGATGTATTTTCATCATCTACCTCAGCCTTTAAAGACCCCAAAGAACCATAAGACCTCAGACCCAAAACACCCCAAAGACCTGTAAAATGTGAAGACCTCAAAAACACTTAAGACCGTTGAAGACCCCTTTACCCACTGGTGTTCTGGCTCTCCTGCTCCCCACAGTTTTCCCCATCCCCACCCTGTCATTTCGCTTGTCCCATTCTCAGCCCTGCCGGCTCTCCAGCTTCTCCCACTTCTGAATTAACCCCACCCCCCCCAACCTGGGCAACGCCTGGTAACCGAGCAATTACTGAATAAAAACAAGTCTGGAGACTGCGATTGTTCAGGAGCAATGTACACAGTTCGCCTTTTTTATTTTTTGACCTTCGAGGGGACGCCACGGGCAAACTGGCGGGAATCGGGAAAAATGTAAATGATGAAAGTTGTAGTACTCGAAGAGCACTACAGACATGCGCCACTTAACGACGGGGTTACGTTCTGAGAAACGCGTCGTTAAGCGACGTCGTCGTTGTGCAAACATCATTTTTTTTTTTTCGTTTTCGAACATCGTACTTACACAAACTTACACACCTAGGCTATATGGTGTAGCCTATTGCTCCTCGGATACAAACCTGTACAGCATGTTACTGTACTGAATACTGTCGGCAATTGTAACACATATCCAAGAGAGACGGAAGACACGTTACATTTACCTTTGTGCTGTTCATGACGGCCATCGGTGTTGTTAGCAGCAGCTTACAATCTCCTCTCGCATCGATTATAGAAAGGTGAATAATTAGCGTTTGGATTTTATAAATACATAATCATTGCATCGATGTTATAATTTACAAATGAAGAAACGAGCACCTGTCAAATGTGATTATATATTTTCGGAACAGTGCGATTGTTTTAACAACATAAAAAGCTTCACTAAAAATAAATTTGTGTTTTAATGTCGACTAAGAACAACGATTTATTCGCGGAATTCTTCAATTCAAAGGTAATTTACTTTCTAGAAGGTAAACGTAGAAACATTGGTTCAGTTTGAAAGCCGATTTCCTTGAATCCCGATTTAGCACGATCCTGTTTTTTTTTTTCGCGATGACATTTTATGGACCTCAACGATTGCATTATAACAGGGCCACACTGTCGTTTATTATCATTATGAGGTATTATGTACTGTACAGTGTACATAATTGTATGTGCTGTTTTTATACGAGGCGACATCACTCGGCGATAGGAATTTTTCAGTTCCATTTATTTTTTATTTTTTTTTCAGAGCTGGCAGATCCCTCGTATATGCGATCCGTCGTTGCCCGGAACGTCGTTAAGCAGCGCATGACTGTACTTGCATACCAACTTTCATTCGAAACAGTTGAAAACCCTCGGAGCTCGATGCCCGATTTATTGATTTTTTTTTTTTTTTTTGACATTTTCTAAGTTCGTGAGCTTGGGACGAAAATGAAAAATCGAGCTCCGTGGGGCTATGCAGGTGCCATTGGGCTAACCAAATGATGAAACTCCTGCCAGATTCGACAAACCCCCTCGGAGATGTAACTTAATCGGCTACCCCCTAAAAACACGTTTTTTGGGCGTGGCTCCGCCCATAATGGGTGCAGCATGCCCATTATCAGGAAAACACAACTTGATCATGATGTAAACCTCCCACCCAAATTTTATCAGGCTCGAACCAAAAGCCACTGAGCTATGCTCGGGACAGACAGATAGACCGACACACACCCATAACGAATATAGTGGTCACTTACTGACTCGTGAACCAACAATGATCACTGAGAGGGATTACACGAAGCAATACAAGAACAAACTAGAAGAGCACATGGGAGAGCACATACCCCCGTCCGGATTTGGATCAGCACCAAAATCGAATTGATTTGTCCTTGTCACACACCCAAACCGTCCACCATGTTTCGTCCAAATGCTTCCATAACCTTTTGAGATATCATGCCACAAATATTTTTTGGCCCAACATTTCAGAGTTGAAGAATCACTTAAATTTTAGTTTCCGGATCTTCACCAAAATGTAATCAATTTAGCCTCGTTTCACACCCAACATGCCCACCAAATTTCTAAATTTGTCCACAACTTTAAGTCTGGCGCCGACGAGTCTGGCATTTCCCTCAGGCCGACTGGAAGGGATTTCAAGCAGCCTTCAAACCTCAAGACTGGTCTTCCATCTCTTCTTTCTCTGATATCAACTCATCCTGGGAATTCCTTCAAAGAAATTTGCTCTCTCATGCACAGATTTATCCCATCTCGTCTTTAGTTGTCCGACCCTTCCTCCCACCCATGGTACACTGAAGCTTTTGGTGAGGCAGTTGTCCTGGAACAACTTGCCTTCGCCTCATGGAAATCCAGCTGAGGGTAATCTCAGTTCCTTCCACAAAGCTTGGAACAAGTGTATGTCTACCCTTAGGAGAGCCAGGAAACAACATCTTTCTAATCTCCTGTCTGAATTCTCAAACCTGTCTCCCTCCTCCAAATCCTGGTGGCATCGAGTTAAGTCTGTTTGTGGTGTATGTTCCACCTTCATCCCCTCGCTTAACCTCAAATGGCCGCACAGCTGACGCTGCATGCGAAAAGGCTGAATGCTTAAACTGTGTTTGCTTCCAAATCTCGTTTCCCAAACCCATCGCTTGTTGTACCCACCTTACCCAGTTGCACCCTGCTGTTCCTGAACTCTGTCCTTTTCTTCTGACAAAGTGGAGATTTTGCTGTCAAACCTCGACTGATTCTGCAACCGGTCCAGACGGCATCAGCCCACATGTACTAAAAACCTGCTCTGCTGCTCGTGCTCACCCTCCCTCTGTCAATTCACGCTCTCATTAGCTCAAAGTCATCTGCCATCTGTTTGGAAATCAGCAAACATTACTGTTCTGCATAAAAAATGGTAGAAAAACGTATCCCTGCAACTACAGACCAATCTGCATTTTCCAAATCAGCAAGGTTATGGCATCCATCATCACTTCTGACATTAAATCCTTCCTCTTCTCCAATGGCCTAATTAAAAACCACTCCGTGGGAGTATCTCCTGTGCAGCTGCCCTTCGCAGGCAGCTCACCGGATGACGTGATTGGGGCAAAGTCTTTGGGACCCCAATCTTTGATGATGGGAGGGAAACCACGGGTTAATCTTCTTGGGTCAGATGGTGGTAGTGTGTGTCAGGGTGTTGCTGAGGTGTCGTCCACCAGACGACGGTCTCCTTGGGTTAACCTGAGTGGGTCACTTCGGATGGGTGCCTGGAATGCCCTATCCCTAAGAGAAGATGATCACCTGTCTGTTATCATCTGAGCTCAAGCGTTTGGACATCGGTGTTGCCACACTGAGGTTTGGAGACCGGATTGCGGAGAGATCATTGGGGGTGGTTGCACCTACTGTTGGTCTGGTCGCTCTGATGGTTACCATGCCCAAGGAGCTGCTGTAGCTGTGTCCAATAAGCTAACTCCAACGATAATTGAGGTAACACCGGTCAATGAGCGTATTATGAGACTGAGGATTCATCACTTCTTTGGGTATCATTTTCCTGGTCCCTGCATATGCTCCGACTGAGGCGAGTGATCTCACTGCAAGGGACGCATTCTATGCCATGCTCGAGTCTGTGGTTGATCAGTGCTTCAGGCGAGATACTCTTCTCATCTTGGGAGATTTTAATGCATCGACTGGAACTGATGGGGATGGTTCTGAGACATGTGTTGGTCTCCATGGGTCTTGAACTGTGAACTGGAAAAGCACCAAGTTCCTTGACTTTGCAAGAAGTCATGGACTTTGGGTGGCTGGTTCATGGTTTCAGCACCCACAAGCTCATCGCTGGACTTGGTATGGACTGGACGCTGGACTCAACTGCAGGGTCGACTGGAGTGCTCAGTTCCTCAATACTGACCACAGGCATGTTGTAGAAACTCTGAAGTTGCAGCGAAATCCAGGCGAATGGTTCCATCCCAGCCGAGGCTGGATGTTGGCAAGTTCAAGAATGAGGGAGTAGCTGAGGAGTTTGCGAACATGCCGAGTGGGGATTTGGGGGGAGGGGGGTCTGGGTACATTGGGGAATCCTGAAGAGTTGTGGAGTGCCTTCAACACCACCGTGCTTTTGAGGTTGCCGGTCGATGTCTTGGAACTCACCATTGGGCGAAGAAGAATTTTGTCTCAAGGGGCACTGGACTGGACATCAAGCCTGGCACACTGGACACCAAGCCTCCAAAGTCTCTGGTACTGAGAGTGCTGTGAGATGTGGTGATGCCATCTCTGGCTTATTTTCAGTTGTTACTGGAGTTTGTCAGGGGTGTGTACTGGCCTTCACACTTTTCAGCACTTGTATGGACTGTATTCTGTGGAGGATGTTGGAAAGATCAAGCTGGGCTGGCTACTTTGAGCTGCTGTATCAGGCTGATCCACCAGCTGTCAAGTTGGATGCCATGCATGTTACAATCCCTATTGCGGACCCTCAAATCAACTATGGTCCACCTTTGTTTGTGGAAAAACAGGCTGAACCGGTTGAAATGGGGGTAAAGCTCCTGGGATCTGTGGCATCCAGACTGAGCTTCTTGAGTCTGGTGGAAATGCTGTACTCATGTTGTTGCATTCAGTTATGTGCTCTGCCTGGAACACAGGCATCATCCCAACTGACTGGAAGAGGGGCTTTGTTGTCCCTTTCTGTAAAGGGAAGGGTGATCACCAAGATTGCAACAACTACCGAGGGTGACGCTGCTCTCAGTGCTGGGCAAGGCCTTTGCTCAGATAATTCTTTAAAGGGTTTGCCACCATCTGCTTGAGCACCAGCATCCAGAGCAGTCATGCTTTTCACCAAAGAGGTCAACGATTGACCGTATCCTTGCTCTTTGGGTCCTCACCGAATGCAGACGAGAGTTTTGGCGGGGGCTGCTTTCAGCCTATGTTGATCTCTGTAAAGCTTTTGATTCAATGAATAGGGATGCCCTCTGTAGGATTCTTGGCCTTCGTGGGGTGCCACCAAATCTGATGTTTGAACAATACTCTGGTACTGAGAGTGCTGTGAGATGTGGTGATGCCATTTCTGACCTATTTCTTGTTGTTAGTCAGGTGTGTCTCGGGAGGACGAAAATCCGAGTTTTCAGGTCCTTGGTGCTTCCAGTCTTACTCTATGGATGTGAGACTTGGACTATGCCCAGGGATCTGAGACGGAGACTTAATTCCTTTGGTACGAGGTCTCTTCGGAGAATCATTGGCTCTCGCTGGTCGGACTTTGTGTCCAATGAGTGGTTCCTGAGAGATACTCAAATGAGATTTGTTACCTGCATCGTCTGTGAGCATCAGCTGCGGCTGGATGGACATGTGGCTTGTTTTCCTGATGTTGATCCTGCTCACCAGATTCTCTCAGCGAAGGAGCCTCGTGAGTGTACGAGGGAAATGGTCCAAGCATGTAGCTCGTGGTTGCAGCAGGTTGATTGGCATCTCAAGGAGATTGGGATGGGCTAGGCATATTCCTGGGGGATGGCCAGACGGAGGCCCCTGGAGTACTGGCGGAAAGTGGACGCAACGACGAGCTTCTGCATCACATGCTTCCACACCTGACCTGACATGATTTCCGATCATCAATTTGGATTCAGACCAGGTCATTCCACCCTGGACCTGCTGTTCCTGCTTTCCCAACAATAGATGAAGGGCCTCAATGACAGATGTGAGATCAGAGCCATCTCCCAAGACATATTGCGTGCTTTCCATACAGTCTGGCACCCCGCCCTGCTCACCAAACTCTCTTCCTCTGGTATCCAAGGCAATCTCCACCTCGGGCTCGCAGACTTTCTCTCCTGTCCCAGCCAACATGAGGCCCTTAATTGAGTTTTCTCATCCCCTCTTCCTGTCCAGGCTGGAGTTCCTCAAGGCAGTGTTCTGGGCCCTGTGCTATGTCTGGTTTTCATCAATGATCTCTTTGCTAATGACTCCACCCTCTGCTGTACCAGCTGTCATCCCTCAGATCGGCAAGCAGCAGCCTCTTCACTGCAGATCTCGATAAAATCGCAAGCTCGTCCAACACTTTGAACATGTATTTCAATCCCGACAAATCTCACACTCACTCTGTCTCTCCAAAAGGGCCATTTTCAACCCCCCCCCCCCAACTCTACTTTCTCAACTGTCCTCTTGAAGAATTCCTTTCATTGAAGCTTGTGGGTATCACTGCCATGATCTTTCCTGGGAAAGCCACATTACCAGCTGGCCTCCAAAGCCAGTCACTGACTGGGCGTTCTCCGTCATGCAATGTCCTTCCTTGGCCCACCTGAGCTCCTGACCACATACAAAGCTTTTGTTCGCAGCCTGATGGAGTGCTGCTCTCCCTCTGGGCTGGTGCTCCTGCCTATCACCTTTCCTGGCTTCATGCTGTGGAAATGAAAGCACTGAGGATCATCGGTATCTCCCGTGATGAGGCAGTCTTTGGGTCTCTCACCGCAGGCAGGTTGGTGGTCTTTCTGTCTTCTACCGTCTCCTCTCCGGCCTCGACTCCCCTCCCCACCCCCCCACTGCTCTGTTCGTATGATCTTTCCCCCCCCCCCCCATAGTTCAGCAAGGCGCTGAAGGTTTGCCAGCAACCCCCTTCTGTTAAAACTAGCAAGATCAAGAATCGCTGCTCACCTTCACTCTTTCATTCCTCTTTTCCTGCCTTTGGAACAAACTCCCACACTCTTCAATCCCACTTTTTGCTCCAGGTCTTCAAAACAGCTGTTCACCACCTTCTCTTATGTTCCCTATGGTGATCCTTTCTACCCCTGTTGATCCACTCCAAACCCACCTTCTTCAAATTCCCTGCTTTCCTTCCTGAAAGTCCCTCTCTTGTAAGGACCTGAAAGTCCCTCTCGTGTAAGGAACTGAAAGTCCCTGTAGTGTTCATCTTGTTTACCCCTTGTACCTTGCCCTTTCCCTCTCCCTTCCACAGATCTAATGTCTCTGTTCCTCCACTAATTTGTGCTTCCTCACCCTGCTCCCCTTGTTGTGCGTTCCGTGTTCGTTGTTATGTCAGAGTGGGAGGACGAGTTCGCTCTTATGTTCGTTCCGTGTCAGCCTGCTAAAATCACGTGGCCCTCCATTGTGTTTGGTTTGGGAAACTCTTCAAACCTTCCCCCCCCCCCCGCCCTGCACGAGCCTTTAAAGTGCCTGGTTGTCACCTCTAGGCCAGACTTGGGATGGAGGCACCTCTTTGTGACCTTTCATCCTGAAGCTCTGAGGTAATTGTGCGTGTCTGCGACGCCTGTTCCGTTCTCCTGCCAATACTCGTGCCACAACGCTTAGCGAGCGCTTTAAAAACATAAAAGACAGGACTCGTGGTAAAAATGGGGTCGAACATTTGATAATTCTAGATACAGACATGGGGGTGGGTAGACCTCCAAGTCTTGTATCACATATCTGATAGCACGACAAATTACCTTACAAACATTATGGATTCTCCATCTTGAAGGAATTTGAGTGGACAGATTGTTGGCTTGCTCATGCCAATGAGCAAGTGATCTGATTGCTACTATTTTTTAAAAAGAAGACTGCTATTGTTGCTCCTCAAATACTTATACTTGCTGATTTCTGTGATACTTTTCATTTTGACCAATTTCACCAGGTCATCAAGTTTCTCGGGGATGAGCAGGACCAGATAACCTTTGTAACACGTGCTGTGCGTGTGGTTGACCTCATCACCAACTTGGACATGGCTGCTTTCCAGTTGCATGGTGGCCTTTCCTGTTTTGTCAACCGTCTTGAGGTTGGAACTTTTCACATGGTTTTGTCTGGGTTCTACTTTGAGGGATGATAGTTTCTTGTGTATCATGCAGCTAGTCACATTGCTCTGTTTAGAGCTTCACTGCAAAGACATAAGCATGCAGAGATTACCATAAACATTTTTCAACTCGTTTCCTTCCAACCCCCTACCCCCACCCAAGTAACCTTAATGACAAGCCGGTTTTTCATTTTGACGGTCATCTATTCTCATTCAGGACTTTTCATTTCCCATCTATAACAATATCTCGCTTTATAAAACATTGCATTTCACAAAATGAGAAGGGCAAGAAGTGAATGGGGTCTTTCAAAATGATGACTGCATCAGCATCTCTGAAATCTATTGTGTGTTTGTCTGTCTGTTTGTCTTTCTGAGATAGTCTCATTGCAATGATTACAATAAGTGGTTTGCCTTTATCATCTCATTGTTCGTCAGGGTAGAAATTTGATATTTGTTCATGGTGCGAGTGATAACTCACCTACTCTTTATGAAAGACACCATGGGATTTTTAACATCGACCAAGTAATGGACCGACCAGTGCACAAGCTCTGACCGACCAGTGCTCCAGATTGCTTCCCACACTATCACTGAAAAACCACCGTGTTTGACAGTTGGCTGCAATCGGTTCACAGAAAACTCTTGACTGGGAAGTCTCCAGGCCTATACGTGTCCTCTGTAAGAAAATTGAGCAAATTGGGACTCATCTGAAAAAAAAATACTGTTTGCCAAAACTCCAAGGGTCTGTGGGCCATCTTGTCAGCCCACTTCTTTTTCCTTTGAATGTTGGCTGGTCCAAGAAGAGATTTTCTCCGAGCTGCTCTCCCGTAGTAGCCTAGTTGATGAAGGTACCGCACGGCAGTTCTTGAGTGAACTTGGACCTTCTCTGCAACATCTGCTTCCTTGCAACTGGGAGTTTTCTCAGTGGACCGCTTGACAGCTCGAAGAAACCTTTCTGAGGGCCCATATCAATCAGAACGGGAAGCTGTGGATTCCTTGCCTTCGCTGGTGCATTGCACAATCACCTGATTGACCATAGAAAGCGGAATGCTGAGGTTCTGAGCTATCTGATGCTGACTGACTCCACCTTCCAAATGACCAACAATTCATCCTCTGAAAATCAGAAAGTTTGTGTGCTCCCTGGGTTCAAGGCATAGTTAATTGTCATATAAGACCCAGGAACTCGTTTCTGCAAAGATATAGTCAAATATTAGTACAAATCACTGAGTAAAACTTCGTTATACAGATGAAATGAATAAATTTAAGGTGTCTATTTACTTCTGTCATGTCTCTGTACAGTTTGTCTTGATCTATGCAAATATGCCAAAATGTCTTAGAAAATACGTGAAATGGCATTAAGATCTTTGTTCTCTTTGATTTTTGGGTCTATATATATATATATATATATATATATATATATATATATATATATATTTATATATATATATATATATATATATATATATATATATATATATATATATATATATATATATATATATATATATATATTTATTTTAATTGCTAACAAATCTATACATCCACCATCAATCAGGACAAGTGGATGGATGATCTTTGATGTAACAGTTAATTTGGAATTCTCCTTTATTTACCTAAAATAATACAAACACTTAAAAAAAAACAACTCGCTATGCTGCCTCATTCAGCTGCTGCAGTGGTCGACGGAGTTTTGGATACACCCAGATGAAGCATATCACACCCACTGGCATGTGAAGATATCCTGATGCTCATCAAATCCACCCCAGCTTTGATGAAATATTGAGGGATACTGCCCACCTGGCCACTGCCTTGTGACAAACTGGAGATTTGTTGCCAAAGGGAGTTTATCCCAACAGAAAAACTGTAGTTTAACTCGATTAGATGTTTCGTGAACACTGGACAGCTTGGATACTATCTGTCAGCCTGTCAGCCCCTGCAACCAAGCCGGCTCAATGTCTTGATCTGTCCATCTTTTGGAATCGGTATGTATGTTTGATATGGGGGTGGTTCATGCTTGGTGAGTTGTAGCAAGCCATGGATAGGGCACTTTTTATCCCTGCTTTTACTGGCCTGGATACAAACATGGGAGGTAACAGTTTTGTGTCCTTAGACCAGCTTGATTGGTGGGGTCTGCAGAGCAAGGGTGTCATGGGCTTTTTCAGACTGTGGGAAGGATCCTCATATTCTACTGGACAGTCACTGCCATAAAACTGTTCTTCTGAGCCAGTAAGCTACTGACCTGCCATGGCTGATGTTTCATAGGTTGAATGGGGCTTGCGTTCTTCTCAATAAGCAGACCGAAAGAGTACCTAGCAAGAATAGCCACAGGTGAAGGTACATTCAAAGTACACCGCCCCATGCCAAATAAATAAAATAAATCCTCCAGCGTGCGACATTGCTGAAGCACCTTCGGTGCTCGGCGATGCTGCCGTGCAGCACATTGAGATGGAATTGGGAGGGAACGGTGTACAATAATTGATTGATTAATTGTATAATTAAAATAAATAAATAATGATCGTAAAATAATTAATTTCTTTATCAATTGGCTTATAGCATACCAAACCACCACTGTTTCATCCGAATCTATAACTCTTTGAAAATTAAGTAATTCATCTAAAAATGAATAATTAATTGATCAATTGATGAATCAATAAATCAAAAATACCGTTTATAGCCAAATCACTTGTTCACCGTCATGCCCAAATATCAGCTTCCTCGCTCAAAAGGTGCCTGAGATATTTCCCTGATGAGAAAGGAAATAAATAAGGAATTAAGAAATTGATAATTAATTGATTAATCTAAAAAGAAAAACTTTTTGTCAAAGCACATCTTCACTTTTGTCCCCAAATTTCAGCTTTCTCGCTCAAAGGATGGCTGAGATATCACCTGGACAAACAAACAAACGAGAAAGACAAGCCGGTAGGTGGCGATGGGTCGCTGAGCATGGAAACTACAAGATATAGAGCAAAGTGGATGTCATTTAGCAGATAGGGAAATCACCTTAAGATTATTCATATCAAATCTCATCCAGTTCCATCGACTGATAACTACTCTGTATCCATTTGAATGAAAAGTACTGAAAATGCGGTTTGAAATTCGGCTCGATCGTTTGTGCACAATGTATTCCAGACGATTCGTGTGAATTTTCATGACCATCCGACCATAACCCTAGGAGGAGTAGCATTTGGCACGAAGGCACCTCCAGCTCTCGCATATTATCGATTTTTGCACTAATTGACCTTTGACCCCTGACCTAAGCGAAATAGGTCAATATGTCCTGAGGCAAAGTTGTAGTACTCATTGAGTACCATGAACCTGCAAAGTTTCATTTGTATCGATGCACTCACCTGGTCGCTTGGGTGCCTTCAATTTTTGCCAATTTTCCCGCATACCCTAATTGTATGGGGCGATGCGGGTAAAGTATTCCATATATCACAAAACCGGAATATATTTGATAGAGCATCACCTGTAGATCATTCATGCCAAATTTCATAACCCTACGTGGGATAATGGCTTTCGGAATTGATTTCATGTGAACGGTACCGATTTTGAAGGTTTTTCGGTTGTTGCGAGGGAACCAGAGCGTCCCTAGCAACCATCACAATTTCCAAAGCACTAGGTCATAAGATGTACCTACCACCCGAGTTTGGTCAAAATCCGCCCACGTTTACTACCAATTATGCTGATGACAAACGAACAAACATCCAAACAAACAGACAGAATTACTGACAATAAGGGTCACCTATTTCGGCGACCCAACAATAAGGGTCACCTATTTCAGCGACCGAAAAGAAAACAAACAGAGTAACAACTGAGTACTCTTCCTTCTGTGCCCGACTATGTTGTGCATCGCCTGGATATGGAATTGGGAAGGAGTGGTGTACAATATTTTTGAGCGTGATAAATGGTTAATGCGCCCTGGAATGTACCAAGACCTCCAAAAGACCGATTTAATGTCCAAGTCAGCACTGATTCAGATTGACCATAACCTGCATAAGTTGACCATCGACAATACAGCACTTCCGGAGACTTCCTTTTCTTCTTGCGAATGGCAGCTTTTGGCTACCAGGTAGCTATCATTTTGTTGGGGCGTGACTATGCCGCTGATGCTGTGCCCCGTACCAATCCACTGGTACTCATTTTGCCGACCTCGGAAGGATGACAGGTTGAGCCAGCCCACCTGGTGTACCTCTTCTTGCATTGCTTTAAGTCTTGCAAATCTTGCATTCAGTTGTTGGCCAACGGGAGCTTGAACTCAGGACCCAAAGATCCCAAGCCAGCCACTCTAACCACTAAATGAACACCAGGCTTACTTCAGGAGACAATCAGGACCAAACTTCAGGAGCTGACACTGGTTCAATGTGCGAGGCCAATCACACTTTCTGGCACGGCAAGAGTTACTGAACCATGCGAATACTGGATGGGATTTGCGTTTTGTAACCTGTTGATTCAGAAAATTGATACTCTACCTGCAGCTTCTGAGAGTATTATCTCGCTCTGCTTGTAATCCCCCGGAGGCTTTGTTACAATCGGTGCATATGCACTAACTTTATGCCAGCCTAGATGAGAATGACCACTCTTATGGTGCTGTTTGATGTCGTTAAATGCTTACCGCCAACCAAGAAACTTTTCTTCCTTGGTGATTTTGATGCAAGAGTTGGATCTGACCACATCTGTTGGACTTCATGCCCAAGGCATTATGGCATCGAAAGGATTGATGAAAATGGCCAAAGATTGTCTGAGTTATGTGCCCAGAAACAGCTTTGAATTATTGATATATTCTTCAAGAGCAAACTCCATCACAAGGTTTCATAGAAATGCCCAAGGTCTGGACATTGGCATCAACTGGATCATGCCATCATCAAGCGTGAGCACAGGAAGCAGATTGCCAGCTAAAGTTTCCCACCTGGAGACCACAGACATGATCTTTGTGGAAAGGCCTGCCAATCCTGAA
Organism: Eptatretus burgeri; assembly: GCF_056783735.1. Classification (NCBI taxonomy): domain Eukaryota; kingdom Metazoa; phylum Chordata; class Myxini; order Myxiniformes; family Myxinidae; genus Eptatretus; species Eptatretus burgeri. The sequence continues at coordinate 51,388,845 of NC_140970.1, read as the reverse complement.
TCGGACTCTTCAGCCATTGTAGGAAATGCAGTTCAAGATGAAGATGGCTGCTGAAATGCATAGCCTCACACAAAGACGGAGGGATGCCATGTCAGTGTGACCTTAAATCTGCAACTTCTAATGGATTATATTCTAATTTTTGATGTGGATGACATCATACAGGCTCTTTTTTTTTGAAAATTTTGTTTTTCTTGCCCGATCAATATTTATGTTCAGCGTTTCAAGATTCACAAATATTGTTTTAAATGGCTTTTTAAACGTTCAACATGTTGCTGAACATGTATGGATGTATGTATTGCATTGCATGTATCTACTCCAAGAGGATTTGACCTCTGAAGATGAAACGTTCAGGGATTAATGAGAGCACCCTGAAGTTGTGCATGTGCAAGTTTCATTTGAGTAAAAAAAAAAATTTCACCGATCTTGGCATTTTCTTCCTTTTGGGGTGGGGGGGGGGAGGAAGGAGGGGGATGCAATTGTAATTATCCCAGCGACATAACCACGATATATTGTATTTGCATATAAGCAGAATGCATGTTTTTGCTTCTTGTACATAAACGGTTATTTTTTTGTCTGGTGTGATCGTGACAGCAGTCTGTTGCCTATACAATAACCAAATAAAGGAATTTTGTAGAAGATTCTGCATACTTTTAACAAGATCGCCTGTCGGGTGGGTCTTCTGCTCTGGTATTAATAATCAAAAGATAATATGACCCCCCCCCCTCCTGGCAGCTCCCGGAGGGAGCTGGTGCTTCTCGTGATCCTAATGTGTTATTAACATTTAAGCTTACGAGCCCAAATCTCATGCTGTTGTGCTTTTGTTTGAAACTATTTTTGAAAACAGATTCTTGAGCTCTCATGCTTCTGCCACTGGCAACTGTTAGTTTTTTTTATTATTATTACTATTTTTAATGAGCTAAAATTCTCTTTAATTCATAAATTTGCTTGCATTTTGTGCAGCATGAGGTGGAGCTGTGTCGGAAAGAGTGTCCATTTGTGGTGAAGCCACGGATTCGGACAGTAAGCGGTGCACTGGATGGTGAAGAGATGGAGACCGAAAGCGAAGGTAAAACCCAGTGTAGTACTGGTAGTTGAGTGTGCCAGATGTGCCAAATGGCAAATTTCATCTTGCATTGCATTAAGTCGCTCAATATGAAGATAAATGGAGAAAAAAAATCTTGGCTGGTCTCAGCCGAACACTGGGATGGCTCTTTATGAGATCATTGGCAGGGGTGTAAAATGTCAGCTCAAAAGACGTGATATATTTTTGAACATCCTATCCTTTGTAAATTTGACCATGTTGACATTGACCCCAAATAGGAAAGTTAATTTTGTCAAAATCGTTGGTCACATGAATGGAATTTGTGTGTACAGTTTAGTCATCGGGAGCAAAGTGCAGTTTGTCTCGACTTTTGTTGTCTTAATTTAGAGGTACTTTTGTTGTCTGTTCAGTGCTGTTAAGAGTTGATATAAAAGCAAACAATGAAAACAGTCAAGGTTTCCCTTTTGAGCCATTCCTTCTCCATTCCTACCTTTTGGGGGCTTTCTTGTGTTGTGTTCATTCACCCGCTTTTTCAGTGGATAATTGGACTGGTCGCCTGCATACTCTCAATCCCTTGTGTTGACAAACCTAATTATGAATAATAATACTAACGAATTCAATAGGGCTTCAGCACTTGCTTGAAGCCCTAATGATCATTTTAAGTTTGTTTTCTTTGCATTTGTGTGGTGTTTGTTTTTATTTTGAGGTGATGGCATTCCATCAGTGCTGATGCTTCCTTTAAGTTGATGAAAAGGTATACATTTTATGTGGCTAATGGCATTTTCTATTTTTCTATCTTCTCAGCCACTGAGGTGGCAATGGAAGCCAGTCCTGGGTTGTCTTCTGTCACAGAGGGTGATGGGAAGCCAGTCGTTGCAGCAGCTCCTCCAAAGCCTGGTACAGATGTCAACATGTGGCTTAAAGTATAATTTATACCTCACTATTATGTTTCCTTGTTTGAGGCTCAGCATTTAGAAGGATAGAGCACAGACAAACAACACGAGGAAGGCAATGGCAAACCACCCAGTATAAACCTCGCCAAGAAAATGCTTTGGCAGCACTCGTGCTCTGTAAAGAATAGGTATATCAAAAATTGTTTTCATATTATATACGACGTTTGGAATGGAGCAGCACAACAGTCAGGTTTGAGGCGATGTGATTACCTCTGCCACCGAAGGTGAAGGAGGTTATGTTTTCACCCCTTTCTGTCTGTCTGTCTATCTGTTTGTTTGTGTGCAGGATATCTCAAAAAGTTGTGGACAGGTTTGGTGTGTGACAAGGGCGAACTGATTCGACTTTGGTTAACATCCGGATCCGGATCAGACTACTAGAATTTTTTAGGTGATTCTTCACCATTGAGAGAAAGGGCCAAAAAGGATATATAGCACGATATCTCAAAAAGTTGTGGATGGATTTGGCCGAAACTTGGTGGACAGGTTGGGTGTGTGACAAGGAAGAATTGATTCGATTTTGGTGAAGATCAGAATCCGGATACGAGAATTATTTGATTTTCATCGTGATTCTTCACCATTGAGAGATCGGGCCAAAAACGGCAGTCCTGTATGGCATGATATTTCAAAAATGTATTGGGCCCGATGTGTTCTCATGGATCAAGCATTACATGGTGGAGGTATGCGCTCTACCGAGTGCCCTTCTCATTTTTCATTTGAATAAATCTGTATGCATTTTCTGGATAGTTGGGGAAGTGGAGGGTGTGGGTTGGGGTGACATGGAAGGAGCTGAGCACTTGGATTGGAAATACATTGCCTACTCCTTTCTTGTTTGTTTTGATTTGCTTGCATGAATGTATATCTATCTTTTATGGTGCTATTGTAAAGGTACTTATTTGTTTTATATTGATATTTGCAGGTTACGCACTGAATTATTTCCTTTTTTGGGGGTAAAAAAGCATTAGAAAAAAAAAAAAAAAGAAAAGAAAAGAGGGATATTGATTGGTATCTCTGTCTGTCCCTCTGTCATGATATCTCCTAAACGGTTGTGCAGAAATTCACCAAACTTGGTAGTTGATTACCGCATGGCAAGAAGGTGCGAGAGAAGTTTTATTTTGGCGCCGCCTCTGGGGTTGGGTCAAAAGGCCAAATGACAAAAACTGCGATTCGAGGCACATTTTAAAATGAAACTTTATATATGCGGTTAACATTGGGGGAGGAGGGACACATGAAATATGTAACGTTTTTTGGGGGGTTTTTCTCCTGCTTTATGCCCTTAAGAGAGGGGGAGGGTTTTGGGGGTTTTGGGTCACAGGGCTCAAAACAGAAGGGGGTTGGGGGTAGGTGGCATCGGGCTTTTCATTGTGGAAAAAAAAAAAACGTTTCCTGTCTGCACTCTGTAAATACTTATTTTTCAACTTCCCTTGCATGAAAAATTATTGTTAATTTTCACAACATAATTGGGGTTTTGCAAATCATTCAGTTGTTTGATGGATTACAACAGAGCAATGGTTGTAAATTTTCATACCTTAAGAAATAATGTGATCAGTGTTGCACTTGACCCATAAATGTAATTTATAATTTGCCCAAGGTTCTAGCACTTGATGGAGAGGTTGGAATATAGGGAAAAAATTTCCATTGTTATCATCCTGTGCTGCAGCGTGAAGTGTGGTTTAGCATTTGGTTCACTTTGTATCAGTTGATTTATATGAATGGAGGAACGACTTAATTTCAATTAAATTTTATTTGTTGAACAATGTAGAACATGAATCTGAACACAAACCTGCAGTTTAGCAGTACTTTGTCTCTCAATTCAGCAAATTGTATGGTGTCTCATCCTGAGTGCTGTAGCAATGGCTACGTAAAGCCATTGCTCCAGTTTCTGCCTGTCTGGCAGTCGAACATAATTTAAAATCATTCCAAACGGGAAACTTACTGTTTTTGGGGGTGTCATGGAGGACACTGAGGTCCAAATAACTAGTTTAACATGTAAAAGAGGGTTCATCAGTGGTGGTAAACCTCATATTCAATGCTTTGTTGTGTGTTTTAAAAAATTTTTATTTGTTAATAATTATTATTTATTTTTATTTGTTTTCTTTCCCACAGCCTTTAAGATTTTTATTTTATTTTGATTGTATTATATATGTGAACACTGGAACACAAATTGCTTTGATTGCACTTCCAAAAACCTTTGGTTTAGTAGTACCAGGGCAAAATTGTACGTTGTCTCGACCAATCAAATTTACTGTTCACGTGCTCAGGCTGGGGTAACAGCGAGATTCAGACAATATGGCAACGCCGAAGCGATGCAACAACGGGTAACTTCATCCAAAAGATACGTTTGTTTAGTGCATCTTTTTCTCAAAGATTATTCCAAAATTGTCAGTTTCTCCAATAAGTTGGCAGAAGGTTCAACTCTTGACTCCTCCGTTTGACCCATCGGCTTTGTATGGTTGCCATCATGCCTGTTATTCAAAGTTCACCAACAAAGCGGATATAGATCGTGCTCGGATACACAAAATAAGAGTTGAAAAGACCCTCACCATGTCCTTTTTTCAAGACTGTGTGAGATAAGGTGTTCTATGAATTCTCTTGTCTACAATGTGTATGTGGTAAAGTTTGAATCAAAATAATTATGGTTTTTCTCTTTTGGAAACGTGAAATTGTACAGTTGTGGAAGTTCGATCGGTTCCATTGGGAAGTTGGTAAAGCAATATTTCTAAGTGTTGAGCCAGCTAAATATACATTAAAAGTCTTCCTCAACATGAGGAAGTTCTCAGTCCGCTGTGTCCCACCACTCGAAATGTATTTATGGGTCGAACGAGTCACACCAAAGACTTTAAAAGCGATGCATGCTGCTTCTTTGCTTGACATTCAGCATTTAAAAAGAATAGAGCATGGAGAAACAAGCATCAGTTGTTTTGCTAGAATCTTTAGGAATGAAAGATGCACACTAACTTGAAGAAGAAGAAGAGAAATGTGGCAGCCCAGTATGAATGTCCAAACATGGCACGATGTCAGGTTAGTTTGCTGTTGGATGATAGGGAGAGGTTCAGAAATGCAAGGAAACTGCAAGCCTTGTATCTTTTGAACAAAATGATGTTACATGTAGACTTCTTGTCTTGTTTATGATAAAACTGATTTTGTTCACCACTGAGTTTGAAATTATTGTTCCTCTTCCTTTGGATAAATTACTTCTCAACAATTAAGATACCTTTTTATTTATGTATTTATTTTTTTCTTTACCGGATGTAGGTTCATAGAAGAGCAAAGTGATTGAGGGTTATAAACCAACAATGGGCATTGAGGCAATGTTTGGACCCAATGAGCAAGGGAATGAATGAACAAAAAAAAGAGGATTGAGGAGAGGAGAAAATATCTGCCAAAAAAAAGACAATCTGCTTGGAACAGGGTTGAGTTGGGAAGGGTGAATGGGGGGGATATGACATGACATGACAACATGGCAGTGCACCACCTGCTTTTGAAGTCTTCGAAGAAAGGCTGGGATAGAGCAGCCTCTGGAAAGTGGTTCTATAGGCTGGAAAAGTGAAGAAGAAAAGAGTTGAGGTGTGCAGTCAGCCTGGATTTTGGATGTTCAAGCAGGAGAGGGTTACTGTAAGAATGCTAACATCTTTGAGTTGGTGGTGAGCAGAGGACTGAGAGCAGAGGGAGCTTAACCAGAGGAGAGGCAGGTCACCAACCTGCCTACTGTGAGAACACACCTTGCGCTTCGGCCTCATAGCGGGAGATTGCAGTGATAAGTTTTAGATTCCATATACGGTAATCTATCAGAGACAGATGTGATGATATATCACCAGCCTAAGGGGGAGAACAGTCTTCTGTTGAGCTCAGTACAAAAGTCTTATAAGCTGAGTTTTGATTTTTGAGGAAAGCCTTCAAACTACTGCAGATGCTGAGTGTATGGCTGGATTTGAAGGCCAGCTTTACTGTGTAGTTAGCCCAGACTGATGTTGAGGTCGAGAAGAAACTGAACTTTTCACTGGATGACCACAGAAATAAAGGTGCTTTTGTTTGACTCTTGAGTGACAGGGTGAGACTGAGAGGTTCCTTGATTGAAGGCCATGTTTCATTTATCCAACAAGCATCTAATCGTTTCTCGATTAGCAGAGTGATGCAGTTGTGGTGTCATTTCAGTGGGAAGTAGGTACTTTCACACAAGGTAGAGTCTGCAAAAGGTTTATTATTATTTTTTAACAGTGTATCAGAGGTCATTTATGTATATGAGAAACAAGACTGAGCCCAAGAACCTGCCTTTGGCATTTTTCTCCTCTCCCAGGGGAAGCTGGAGCGGGTTGCATTGATAGCAACACATTGACTACATGAGTTGAGGAAGTCTGAAGTATAAGGATGAATGTGGCCTTGTATTCCATAGGCAGAGAGCTTGGCAAGCAACATGGGATGCCAGACAGTATAATGCCCGATGATGTTCATGGAGACGGTCCTGACCTCTTCAAGATTTAGGGCCTCCAATCATTGCTGAGAGAGAGGAGCAGCAGCATGTCCAGATTGGTGATTGGGTTTTACCCCATACTGGTCGTCAGCGATCAGGCTGTTTGAAAATTGGAAAGACAGTAGCACTGATGAATGGAGGTCCTCAAGGCAGCCTGCTGGACCCAGTCCTTTTCTTGTAAACATGAATAACCATGAGAGAGGACATTACCTCCCTCCCACCTCATTCTTGCCGACTTAGGACTATATACGTGGCTAACACTTGGAACAAGTCTCGCAATTTGGCTCAACATCATAATCTCAACCATTACCACACACATTGTCCAGTCTTGTGCCCGTAAGTCATTATCAAGTCAAGTTTCCAAGTCCTTTTTTGTTGACTCCAAACTTATCACAGTCCACAAGGCCTTTCTTTATATGCCAATGGTGTACGACTCTCCTGGATGGATTGGTGCTCCTGATTCATACCTGTTCCTGTCAGATGCTGTTGAGTTCAAACGTCAAAGATCTCAATATCATTATCATGTGCAGAGCGTGCTGCTTTTTCTTTGTCATCGCAGATAGGTTTGTGTCCTCTGTTCAAGTCTTGCTCACTCTGCTCTTTAACCCCTCAGTGACTCCAGGTAGCATGTGGTCTGCCAGCAAACTCGTCCTTGTGACACTCACTTGTGAAATACCATCTCCCTGCCCACTCCTTTATTTCTTGTTTCACCAAATTTGGAACCATCTTTGACTTTTCAATCCCATTCTTCCCTCTCGGACTTTGTTGGCAGCACACCACCACCACCTCAAAGCATCCTCCATCCAGAACTATGACATTTATCCCCACGCTTTTGGAAAAAAATATGGGGGATATTGTAATGTATTACGTCTGTCCATCTGGCTATCTCCAAAATGGTTTGGCAGAAATTCACCAAACTTGGTAGTTATGATCACCACATGACAAGCAGATGCAAGAGAAGTATTATTTTTGGCCCTACGCTCTGGGTGACGACAAGGTGAAATCCTCAAAAATTCAATGACAGGCACATTTTAAAACATTTTTTTTTTTAAATCGAGCTTTGTCTATGAAGTCAAGTAGGGGACTCATGAACTATGTAACTTTTTATTTTTTTAAACTCAAAATCTGACATTGGGTCAGTTCTGGTAGAACCTCATCCATCCATTCCATTGGGACCATACTCTGTACAGAGCGTTGGTGCTGCCGAAGCAGTCTCCTTGGCTATTGGGCACAATCCTGGACGGGCCGTCACTCCAACACAGGCTACTCAAATGGCACAATCATCCCAGTAAGCTGGTACTCATTTTGCCAACCTCAGACGGATGACAGGCTGAGTCGACCCCACATGTTGTTATTAATTCAATAGCAAAGTGGGATTTGAACTTGGGACCCTTGGATCCCAAGCCCACCATCCGAACAATTAAGCCAACACCAGGCATAGTGGAACCTTGTGCCATCTTTCAACTTTGTTTTTGGTGTGAAGCGTGGGGATTTGCAATGGCATTCTATTGACCTTGCTTTAATTTTTATTCGCCCTCCCTTTCCGCCAACAACTTGCAGGTTCCTATGTTTCATATGTTGGCCTTCACGCGACCTCCATGGCCTCACTGTTGGGGCTTGATCTTCCATGAGCTTAGATTTTGTATGCAGTACTCTCAGAATAACAAGTTTTTTGATAGGACAAGTTCACATTGCATCTTAATTTTAATGCTGGTACCTGCTACTAGTATTTCATTTCTCTACTTGGGCAAATGTCTTTTTTTAATATTTTTTTTCGGTCTACATTGTCGAGGCTCGTATGAGCTAACACACAATGCACAACAAGGGGGACAGGAGAAGGAAGGACAAAACAGTGGGGGACAGATACATTAGGAGATCTATGGAAGGGAGAGGAATGGGGTGGGGAACACGGGGTAAACAAGATGGACACCACAGGGGCTTTCAGGACCTTACACAACAGGAAACTTTTGGGGAGGAAAGCAGGGAATTTGAAGGGGTTGAAGGTGGTGGATAAGGACTTTGTACGACGGATGGTGCCGAGTCGGCGACTGGCTTTGGAGGCCAGTTTGGAAATGTTGCTTTCCCAGGAAAGATCATGGCAGATAGTGAGACCCAGAAGCTTGAATGAAAGGTCTTCTTCAATAAGATTGTCTTAAGTTAAATATAGTGTGATTTAATCTTTTCTTTTGATCCAAGTTAATTCTCATGGCTCAGATATAACAATCCTCCTCTTGTTGTACATCTGCCTCATAAAGGTGCTCAGTGCATACCTCAGAGAGCTGCACTACTCAAGTCTATGCTGAACTTCCTGAAGAAGGCAATTCCAGATCCAGCCTTTTCTGACAGCATTCGTCGTGGTGTGTGATCGCATTCCCCAACTGTTTTATTTTATTTCACAATTGTATTTACCTTAAATTACTCTTGGGCTTTATCAAAAAGCTGAATTTAGGGACATGTTGTCATCACTTTTACCTTTATTTGTTGATTCATTTAGTTTTTTTTTTATGTATTGTTCTAAAATGCTCTTGTCAAAATTGGATTTGAAAGGCTGTTTTACCGTTTCTTATTCTCTTCTCTCATATTCTGTCACAGTGATGGACCAGTCACTGCCCACTTCCCTCAAGCACATAATCAGCAATGCAGAATACTATGGGCCATCCCTCTTCCTGCTTGGTGAGATGTGGGACACATTTGCACTCATTGTTCTCTTTCCCTCTAAGCGGTGTTAATAGTTCATATGTAAATCAATGCCATAAACCGCATGCCAGATTTCCATCTGAATAGCATCTCTCTACTAATGAGAGGAAATGAATATTTGTAATGGTTTTATTGGTCTGTTTACAAAGAATGATGCAAGAATTTGTTTATTGTATCACAACAGTTATGCTTTGATATGGAAGTAAATGAAGACCACAAGGGGAAAACCAGAGATGTCAGGATAAGTCAATTTTGAAGAAACTGAAAAACAGTTTCAAGACTTTGGTGGACTGTTTAATAACTGTCATATAGATTTCTTTTTCAGTAAAAGGAAGAGTGATCATTGGCCGATCAAATTAAGCATGTAGCATTTGCCAAGCTTCTGTGTTATTTAATTTCAGAGCAAAGAACGAATCAATGTTGCAAACTGACATCACTGGTTATTCCCTTGTTTAATAATTGCCATGCAATTTTAACCCAGGATGTGTAGCAAATTCATGCTTGTTGGTTATTGGCATACATTACATGACTTTGATCACAGATTTTTTTTTTCAACATTAAACGGTCATTGTTTTTTTGTTTGATTGGTGTTCAACGCCATGCTCAAGGGTATTTCGCTTGTATGACGACGGATTCTCCATTTCTTACTCCGTACTACTTCATATGATGGAAAACCGGGAGGAAACCAAGGATAAACCACCCCCGCAATAGCCGGTCACCTCATGTGACTCCCTCATATACCTAAGCAGGTTGATTGGGCGGTGGGTACATCGAATGAGGCTGGGTACTCAGACGCGCTAACTAATAAGCCACGGCGTGGGTCCCATAAAAGTCACAATAAAGGTTTGACCAGGCTTGAACCATGATATGCACCAACTACGGAGCCCATGATGTAACCAAATAGGCTAATGTAGTGCTCAGAGTTTATGCTGTGAAAGTTTTACAACCTTTCATTTTTTAGTTTCTCAACTCTGAATATTATGGTGGAACAGTTAACATGAATGAAAGGGAGTTAACCAGGAGTAAAGTACTGACAACTCTGGGTTTCTACTTGTTCAGCTTTGACAACACTTGTTTTTTCATTGCACGGCTAAACTTTATACCATATAAATTATGTGACACCCCTGGTTATTTGTTAAAGTAATATTGTGAGAGGAAACCTTATGTTGCCAACTATTGGCAGGTGCAATAACCCTGAAATTTATAAAAAGTGACATCTCTGGTTTTCCCCTTGTGGTCTTTAACTATATAAATTCCCAAATACTGTCCTTTGATTGCTTCAATCCTGGCCATCTGGCCAACAGGTGAAAAACATTTGACCCTGTTAAGTGTATTAAACTGAGAACATTGCTGTATGTTCATACATTATTTGAGCTGAGATCAGATGGCAAAGCCTTGTGCTGAAGCTGCAGTGAGGTGTAGCGAACTATTTCCTCCAAAAGGATGGACAAGCGACATGAAAATTTTCTGTGGAGATTTTGTGATTTCAGTATAATGCAAAGACTGAAGTCGATGATTGAAAGATCAACACGACATTTATAGAACTTGTACCTCAATGGATCTCAATTTTTATTTGTTCAGATGCTAATGCCAAACAGGGTCAACCGATTGCAGATATAGAAAGTTGCTGAAAATTTATTTGTTTGCTTTTGTTTTAATCCAGGGCTGTTATGTGGTTAAAATCCAAGGATAAATGTCGAGATCCCAAACTGAATTTTATTTTTCTTCCATTTCCTCCAAAATAAGCTGGCATTTTGGTTTTCATGGTTTTATTGCTTTGTCACCAGCTACTGAGGTTGTGACGGTGTTCGTTTTTCAAGAGCCTTCACTTCTGTCATCTTTGCAAGATAATGGCCTCACAGACGTCATGCTGCATGCTCTGCTCATCAAAGATGTACGTGCTGATCATTTGCAAGACTATTTCTGTTTTTTATTTTATTTTTTTCCCCATCCAGGTATCTCTCACTTGATGAAGTGGTTACTACACATCTTTATACACTTTCGTTACACGAACCTTCCTTATGAGGAAGCTCATTTTCCATTATTTTGTGTGGGGGAAAATTACACTTTGTTTCCTCACCATAATTTTTCAGTCCACTTGTGAAGCCATCTGCTTGGTATAACGATGGTTTTATTTGCAAGTGACGTTATAATATTATTGTTTTCCTCGTAATTAAGACAGTATCACTATAATAAAGTTAATTTAGTTGCAACACTTACCAAAACAATCTTGAATCCCAGTTTCCATTCAAGGATGTGGTGGAGGAGATTATTTTTAACCCTTTCAATATGAAAAGTTATTATTCGCAAACCTTCTGAAAAGTTAATCACCCCATCGAACAGTTAACCGGTGGGAAAAACATTGCCATGCAAGTGATATTGCACAATTACCAGACACTGTGTTGTGGGGACGGCTCCTTCGTTGTTGCGAATGAAGAACTTCATGAAGTGGGGATACCTGTACTGACAAACCAAACTAACCACAAACAACTGCATTGTGAAGAAAAGCTCACCTCAGTGTTGACATTTTTGATGATGTAATCTCCAGTATCAATACACAATCTTTCCCTTCAGTCAAAACGGATATATAATGTAATTTAAGCAATTTTATTATCTTGCCAAAACGAAGTTTTTGCAAGATATGTTAGTCAGCTTGTATGTTTTTTTTTGTTTTTTTGTTTGTCTGTAATCACGTATCAATCACTCTGCAGAGCACAGTTATCATTGGAAATTTTTGTAACTTCGCATATCAGAGTCCTATCAGAGAGTTCCCTTTCAGCGCATAAAATTTTCAAGGTCAAAGGTCAAGGTCACTTTGTCGCAAATCAGGGGAGTCGACGAAACCATTATTTTTTGAGTAATTTTGATCGAATCGTCTTCAAACTTCATGGGAATATAGGTCATGGTCTGGCGCTCAGCTGATTAATTTTTGGTGGCGATCGGCCTTGACCTTCATGGTTAGCGCTGGAGGTCGAAAGTTTTTGACCCCAAGGTAAAATTTTGAAATCTTCGGTACCATATCGTGTAATACCTCAGATTGAACACCTCTGAGTGCTTTCTAAATATGTCAAGCTTGAGACATTATGACATTTGGTGATGTTATGAGGCAAACGCATATTTTTCATGGTTACTCTGTAGAGCGATTCTCATCGGAATCTCTCGTAGGCAGATATTCCTCAAGGAGTCGCTCCTGGTGGATAGCAGCTCTGTTCACCTCAGTGTGACCTTAAAGAAGTCACACGTGGTCACCTTTTGGCAAGATACGGGTTTTTGTATTTTTATTTTTTGCATGTACGGACTGTATGCTTGTGAAGTACTATTGGACCCTGTTATTCATGGGGGATACATTCCTGAGAAATGCTGCTTATGTCGGGGTCCATGAATGTCACAGCATTGTTTAAAAAAAAAAAAACAACTATATATATATATATATATATATATTTATATATATATATATATATATATATATATATATATATATATATATATTTATATATATATATATATATATATATATATATATACACACACGTTTTACATGGTCTTGGCTTGTGGAAGAGCATTGATACAACATAACAAAGAGAACAGCAGAAGAAAGGGAAAACGCCAATAGCAGGGCTGGGGGAGAAAGTAGATGGTGATTTAGTTTGCACATTTGCATAAGTGATGTCGGTAACGGTGAGGGATGGGGTGGACAATATGTATACACAAGCAAAATTGTTTGACCATATTGTGATTTTTTTGTCATGTTCTAAAGAAAGGGAAGAGACTGCTACCTGTCTCGAACGAGATGTCACAGCAGAGAGTGAAGTCACCAAAGAGAGATGAAAGGGATGGATTCCATGATCTTGATGATTGGAAGTCAGGAAGCTAATTGGTCTGTAGTGAAGGGGATCCATTTTGCACCTTTCTTATGTAATGCTGTGATGTTGGCTGATTTCCAATTTCCCATGAGGATAGAGACCAGTCCTGAAGGGTTAAAAAAACCAAAACAAAAAAAAAACACGAACACTCGAAACGCAAATGTCGAAGCAGGTCACACTTTATGATCCGCGAATACATGGGTTCGTGAATAGCAAATCTGTGAATAGTGGAGTCCGACAGTACTTTAATTCTGAGATATTATTGTAAGCTGCATTCAGAAAAATGCTCAACTGCTCAGGCTCTCACAAACTCTCAAGACGACAAACGGCTCTTCGCTACTCATGAGTCCCCAAGGCTTGGTGCCCTCAATAATTGCGCTCCTCACTCTTGGGCCACACCAGCCCGTGAACAACACATTTGCACACCAAGTTCTACAGTAATTCCACTATCAATTTGCCATGCCCCAATGACCAGCAGCTTTACAGCTTCCATTTTTCAAATTCTCTAACGCCTCCATCACACGAATACTAACTTGAGGGCCCCTCCAGTCTTTTCGCTGCTCTCAAACAACCTCGTACACACCACTCATTCCTGCACCCTGCACACCTAAAATTTGGTTGGCCATTCATATTTTTCCACTCTCATGAGCACATTTTAAAATCTCTCTCTCCATTTGTCCCAAATCTGCCAGAGCAAGAAAAGGGAGCTGGAGAAAGGTTTACCCAAAGCTACAAGTCGCTAAATTAAAAACAATTCAAACATGCTACATTATTTCCACATTCAAATTTCACACTTCGAAAGTGCCCATTATGTCATGCAATTTTGACGTCAAATTAAAATAATTCTCTGTCCCCTCTACTCTAATACCCATTGTTGCTACTGTCACTTGCTCGATTTCCATAGCTTTGGGCAGAGGCGTGCCATTGTCTGTGGCCGCACGCTTGGGATGGCATCAGTGACGTGTTTTGGGATTAAATGTTTTTAATTATTATTATTATAATTTTTTCCAATTCATTTTGTTGCTGAAAAGTTTTGATGAACATTTATTTGCATTTTTTTTTCAACTGTGTGCTGCATTGAATCCAACTGTAATTACCATTCATACGCAAAGTGAAAAGTGGGGTTAAGCAATTGTTTTATGTCTGTCTGACCACAAACGTCAGTTTATGATCGAGGAACAACTTGATTTCAATTAAACGTTACATATTGAACATGAATCGGACCATGAATCTGAAAATGAACCTGGAGTTGCGCAGTACTAGTACATTGGTTTGCACATGCGCAGAGAGGAGTGAGTCCCCCCCCCCCCCCCAAGTCTGTCTCTCTATCTCTCTGTCTGTCTGCCTATGTGGCAGTCAATGAAAATCTTTCCGAACAGGAAAGTTGCTGTTTTAAATTATGTCATAAAAGTCACACAACTAATTTAACATGTTAGATTGGGCGGTGCCACTGCGTCAACGGTGGTAAACTTCCGGAATGAATTTTGTTACACGACCGTTACAATCTTTAATTGATTTAAATTGATTTATATACTTGAACACTGTAGAATACAAATCAAATCGCCTTCTTGTCACTTCGAAGAACCTCCAGTTTTGCAGTACTTGGATATGTTAAATAAGGTTGTATATAAGATGGCCTTTCTCGTGCTAAGCTTGTGGAATTTTTTTTTTAAACCAACTTTAAAGTCATTATTTTATTTGAATCTAATGTATAAAGCTGAGTTTGTGTGTGTGGCTCTGTCTGTCTGCCTGTGGGTCATAATCTCCACCCATTGTACAGGCCACGCCCTCCAGCTGTCCAGAAATCGCCGCTATCTTTTTCTCCACGTAGCTCAGATTGTTTTAAAGGCCTCATGTACATTGGAAGACTGAACATTGCATCATCTATCTTTAAATGAAGATACCGTTTTGAGGGAAAAATGTAACATTTTGATTCCAGCTTACGAGATAATACATGTTTTATCCACACCACCCAATGAAAGTGCATTACTGCTCATATTATGCAGAGGAAAGACAATGGTGATATTTCATTAAATAAATATTAAAACTTTGTGGGGCGTCAAACGCAGTTACTTTCTGTCTGCGAGACAGTGACGTGTCACTTATAACTCCATGTTTGCTTACCAGAATTTGCAATGATTGTGCAAGCAAATATTGTGGGCCGGGGGTCGGTGGCGAGGAACGACCGCTGTTCGTAGCAGTAGGGCCCGTCTCTCACCGAACATCCGGAATTGAAGGTCGTAACCCTCGGATAACTCCGAAGGTCACGGGTCCCTTAGTGAACCGTGGACGCCAATATTTTGACCGCGTGGCGTAGGGTTAATTGTCGATCTCCAATATACCTAAATAACCACGCAGTCCAGTTCCCGGGGATACCACACCCTTGGCCTGCTTTGTCCGAACCGACTTGTTCCCGACTCGGATCCGGCGTAACCGAGCGGAAATTACCAAAGCTGTGCCGGCCCAAATGACAACTTACGGCACAATCGGCCTTCCTAATTCTTAAGCCCGAACCATACTGGGTCAATGATAGAAACGACAGGCAACGCACTGGAACATTTAACAGTTATTTATTGACAATAATGAGACACAGTGTAGACTTATTCCAAATATACAGGCAATGTACAATGAGCAATCAACACGTATATAATTTCTACTTGTAGGACGGCGCCACCACAGACACACTCACACCAAAAGAAAATGAACCTGGATTATCTTTATTTCGACCCTCGCAGCCAAGGGGATAGACAGGCTGTAGGTCAGAGTTTGGTCGGTACTTGGCCGCCTCGTGCGGTTTAAGCCGCGACTGCAGGTGTGAAACTCGATCGTCGGCAAGTCCAGACACGGTGTAGCGGTGACAAGGCGGGGGCCAGGGTCGCTTCTCACGGGGCCAGGGACGCTCCTCACAGAGGGCCAGCGGAGATTCCCGGCTCGGACTCGGTTATTGCTCGACAAAATGAGAGATGGAAGTCGACGGCTGTGGAATAGCCAGAGGACTAGCTTGAGACACGGCAACGACGCACACCAAGAGCAATGGCGACCCCTTTCTTCTCTGACCAATCCAACCCAGCGAACACCAAGGGGAGCCCAGCGATTCTTATCCCTCCCCTGGGGTGGGGTGATTGGTCCTCTGAGGTAATCTTTGCCCTGATTGGACAGGGTTTCGTGGGGTGATATCTGTCCCCCTCTGATTGTGCAGGACGAAAACCCTGCCTTTCTGAGGTGGAGTCAAAGCTCTGAGGTAATCTTTGCCCTAATTGGACAGGGTTTCGGAGGGTGATGTGCTGGCCATCCATGATTGGACAGGGGGGAACCCCCTCCTTTCCTGGGCGAGGTCAGTGTTCTGACGTGAGGAAACCTCTGTCCACGTCCATGGTCGAACGCACGTGGGCAATGGCGTCGATGGTGCGAAGAAGTGAAGGATTGATTTGTTGGCGTTGATTATTGCAAAAATCTAACTCGAAAGAAACTTCGCAGCGCAGACATGTAATTCCCTTTAGACATAGGGAGGAATCTAACTATACACATACTTATTGAAATAACTAAGCTTAGGGACTGCTGTCTGTTTGTGTGCAAATGGCTTCCAGATTCGTAACAATATATCCCGTGTTTGCTTCTGTACGCAAGTCTTATGAAAAAAGAAATCCCTACACATGACATCATCATGCAGCGATGTCTGCAATAGCAGGAATGCACTAATAGTTTGAGCCTTTTTATAACGTGATAAAACTGATGGAAAAATGATATAGAGGATAGAAAGTTTATTTGCTGATTACTACGAGAGGGAGAACAAGAAGAATAGATTAACAAGAGTAGAAATATCATGCAAACATGGCAGTTCTAATATATAATACGAGAAGGGTACTCGGTAGAGCGCATACTTCTGCCACACAATGCCTGATCCACGAGAACATATCTGGCTGAATACATTTTTGAAATATCATTCGATATATCGTTTTTAGCCCTATCTCGATGGCGAAGAATCACTGAAAAAAAATTATCAGATCTTCACCAAAATTGAATCAATTCTTCCTTGTCTTACACACATGTCCAAGTTTCGTCCAAATCTGTCCACAACTTTTTGAGATATCGTGCTATATATCGTTTTTGGCCCTATTGCTATGAATCTGAAAGCCATTTGCACACAGACAGCAGTCCCTAAGTTCAGTTATTTTGATAAGTATGTGTTTGTAGTTAGGGTCCCGTCCTTCTGTCGAATGGGTTAATTTCATGTGCGCTGCAGGTTTCTAAATAGTCAGGTTTTTAGGTCATCTCTAACGAGATGACCTAATAAAACCAGTCTCGATGTACGTACGTCCCCATTTTTTTTTCTTCCGATTTTCTTGATATTTGGGATGTGGGTGGATGTCGATGAGGGATGCATGACGGTATGACCTTTGACCCGATTGAAGGTCAAGGTCAAGGTCACTCCAAAGTTGTTAAATCGTCCATTTTCAAAATCTATCTCCTCTGCTGTTTCTGATCCGATACTCGAAATTTCTTTGTATTCTGATAATATGGAACAATATCTAAATTTGGTAGGGCCGGTTTTTCAAAAATTTGTCCTGGTTATCGAGTCACGTGTCTTCAAAGTTGGATCTACAGAGCTTCAGAGATGACCGTCACCACCAACCGGGGGTAATTTTTTACATTAAATATCCCCTTCACTTCTTCGCGCACCAACTCCATTGCCCACGTGTTTTTGGCTGAAGGCGTGGGTGCAGCCTCCATTGCATCAGGTCGAGGCTTCGCTCCGAGGAAGGGCATGGTGCGTTTCCTCCAGCCAATGGGCGAAGGCCGAGCAGGGCCGATGGGCTCCGGCCAATGGGAGGCCAGAGTGCCGGGAACTACTACAGAGCCTCTTCGGGGGTGGGGGGCGAGCCTCCGAGACGCTCCGATACCCCCCACCCCCCTGAGACGCCCTGTTCAATCAAGAGGCTGATCTCAGGGCCGGCTCTGCCCCAGCCAGATGAAGTGTTCACCCCATTCAAAGGGAAGGGTAGAGTGGTTGTCAGGGCCAGAGTACTGCAGTGATCGTGGTCTATTGCTTTTGGGCTGTCGTGGTGGCCTGTTCTCGGTCGTGGTCTGCGGTCCTTTGCGGTGGCTCCTCGTGGTGGTGGCTGAGCAGCCAGGGTCGTGGGCTCGTGGATTTCGGGACGTGGGTTCGAGTCCCACCGTGGTGGGTTGGAATCCGGTGTGACCGCACGAGGCAGGAAGGTACCCGGCCAGGCTCTGTTCCCCCAACCTCAACCCTCGCAGCCAAGGGGATGGACAGGCTGTAGGTCAGAGTTTGGTCGGTACTTGGCCGCCATAACCAGCTTCCCTTTGGTCTGAGGGTGTGTGTGCTTGTGTTTGTGTTTGTTGCCATTCTGTTAGGTGTTTAAGTGTTTTCTTTTCATTGTACATTTTATTTGTTTATTCGTGATCAAGTCAGCTCTGTGTCTCCCTCCCTTATAAATAAACCCTCTTGTTAAATGTCCCAGTTCGTTGCCCGTGTTTTCTTCCATTGACCCAGTACGGTGCGGGCTTGAAAAAATAGTGGGTCCGTCGGTGCCGTAAGTTGTCATTGGGTCCGACGGACTTTGGTAATTCCGCTTGGTTACACTGGACCGAGGTCGCCAGAGCGACCCGGTTCGATGAGGTCCGTCGAGGGTGTGGTTTTCCCCGGTGGTTAGATGATGTGGGTACTTAGGTATCTTGAAATTAGGCTATTAACCCTACCCTGTGCTGTTAAAATATTGGCGACCATGGTCCTTAAGTGACCCGCGACCTTTCGGAGCTGTCCGAGAGTCACGACCTTAATTCCGGGGTGTTCGGTGGAAACGACCCTACTGCTCCCCCTCGTGGTCGTTTATCGCCACCGACCCCGGCCCACAACACTATCTCTCAATGGTGAAGAATCACTTTAAAAGTTCTCAGATCCGGATCCGGATCTTCATGAAAATCTAATCAGTTTGTCCTTGTCACACACCCAACCTGTCCACAAAAATTCATCTGAATCCGTCTACAACTTTTTGAGATCCTGCAGACAGACAGACACAGGGGTGAAAACAACCTCCTTCACCTTCGATGGTGGAGGTAATAACAAAAATTGTCACCTAAGGCCTTAGTTATTTTATAACTTGGTTTACGCAGTTCTTCAGCTAAAATGTGGGGCTAGTGGGTCGAAATAGAAATATAATTTAAATTTTTAGAAATTATATATCTTTATGATTTTTTTTCGGATATTACATTTAAAAGACAAGGGTAGGCGGGGGGGGGGAAATATAAATCCCGGACCAGGAGGATCTAAGAAAACATTGAAGATGGAAAACCATTCAAATGCAGGATGCCATTGTTCACTGTATCATCTGATGTGAAAAACAATAAAGAAGGATTAAAACTTGTTTTTACAATATTGTCTGGAATGTTTTTCTTATAGGAACCTGTTGGATCATCAAACAAATGGAAACAATGCTGAGAAAATTACTGTCCAAGTCGTAGATGTGTGCATGCACACCAGTGCATAGTGCTGGATATGATTAAAAAAGGTGTCTACTCGGAGTCAACACGCTCAAAGCGGTCAATCAGAGCCATAACCAGCTTACTTTTCAGTGGGCATCTGATTGTACGGTCTCCCCATCCCCATGAGCACATCAAAGGCTGATTTCTGGTCCGTTGAAGGCTGAATATCAGCATCTCGCAGGGACACTTTGACGTACTTTGCACCAAAATCTTTCAATATGAACAGCGGTGTACAACTTTCGATGGAAACAAAATCGGCACGATCGAGAGTGGCGTGCGAATTATCCCTGCTGCTGCACTGAATTGATGCAATAGTTCGGCCAGAATATTCGTCGTCAAGATGTTGCGTGATTAAATCACCAATACAGTCACTCGAATTTATACCGCTGACATACTTCTTAACAACTCATGGCTCGCAGACTTCCTCTCCTGTTGCAGTCACCGTGTGGTCCTAAATGGAATTCTTTCATCCTCTCTTCCTGTCCAGGCTGGAGTTCCTCAAGGTAGCGTTCTGGGCCCTGTTCTTTTTCTGGTTTTCATCAATGATCTCTCAGACTCTCTGGAAAATCCTCTATATTTGTTTGCTGATGACTCCACCCTCTGCCGTACCATCGGTCATCCCTCAGACCGGCAAGCAGCAGCTTCTTCGCTCACTGCTGATCTGGATAAAATCACAAACTGGTCCAACACGTGGAACATGTCTTTCAATCTGGACAAATCTCACAATGTCTCTTCGAAAGGACCGTTTAGAACCCCCCCCCCCCATCCACTTTCTCAACAATCCTCTGGAAGAAGTCCTTTCTTTCAAGCTTCTGGGTCTCACTATCTGCCACGACCTTTCCTGGGAAAGCCACATTTCAAACCTCACCTCCAAAGCTAGTCACCGACTGGGAATCCTCCGTCGTGCAAAGTCCTTCCTCGGCCCACCTGAGCTCCTGACCACTTACAAAGCTTTTATCCGCAGCGTGATGCAGTACTGCTCTCCCCTCTGGGCTGGTGCTCCTGCGTCCCACCTTTCTCGGCTTCACACTGTAGAAGCCAAGGCATTTCGGATCATTGGCATCTCCCGCAATGAGGCTGAGTCTTTGGGCCTCTCACTCGATCACCGCAGGTTGGTCGGTGGTCTTTCTGTCTTCTACCGTCTCCTCTCCAGCCTCGCCCCCCTGCTCTCTCTGCGATTTGTCCCCACCACATTTCTGCAGGGTGCTCAAGGTCCGCCAACAACCCCCTTCTGGTAAAACTACCAAAATCACGAATCACTGCTCACCTTCACTCTTTCATTCCTCTTTTTTTTCACGCCTTTGGAATAAACTCCCTCACTCTATTCATTCCCATTCTTCCCTTCAGGCCTTCAAAACAGCTGTTCACCACCACCTCTTATCATCCCCCATCCAAATCCTCGATCTTTTCTACCCCCGATAATCCACCCAAGCCCACCTCCTTCAAATTCTCTGCTTTCCTTCCTGAAAGTCCCTGTAATGTCCATCTTCTATTCCTCATGTTCCCCGTCCCATACCTCTCCCTTTACTTCCACAGATCTCCGAATGTCTCTGTTCCCCACTGTTTTGTCCTTCCCACTCCCTCCTCTCTTGTCTCATGTCCCCCATGATGTGTATTGTGTGTTAGCTCTCACACGAGCCTCGACAAGGTATCGAAAAAAAAATCACTTTCACCCCAGAAACAACAGTCAATCTGAACCACGCTGGCCACTGCTCAGACGCCATGACCGAAGACTACCGCAGCTCTACTGCGCAGCTCGGTTAAAGATGACTCGGCATTTTGGCACGCGCGCACGAAATTATATTTTGAAAATAAATGCCGACATTTACATTTCGGGTTTTGAAACTTTTGCACCTTCGGTGGAAAATGTATAAATATAAAAGGCTAAAAATGTTTTATATTTATATTTCATTTCGGCAAATATATCGTCGGCGGATCCGTAAACTAAGGCCTAATGTTGTATATAAAGCTGAGTTCATGTTTGTGGGTGGATGTGTGGGTCTGAACAAAGTACATTTTCATTGGAGCGAGAATACTCATGATTAATATTTGAAGTGTTTAATTTTTTAAAAAATGTCCTTTTTTGGTGTTTTGTATGTTCTGTGTGGTGTTACCAAGCAGCTAGCCAGCATTTGCCAAGCCAGCCATTCCTTATCAATGGTTTCTGAGGGAGTGCTTGCTTGAATGCTTAAGCCACTTGGCAAGTGCTCTACAAGAAACTTGGTAACTGAACACACCCCAGATTCATGACATGGTGATGAGGATAAACATCTGTAGCATTATTTCAGCCATATCGATTAATATGTCCCTCGAAGGGTGGTGGTGGGAGGAGGCAGAGGAAGGCGTGGCGTGTGAAAAGGGATCTGATGTTGCCCGGCAATGCCAGGTACCCCTGCTCGTTGAAGTATATACTTGAACACTGCATGGGGTAACGCATTCCAGTTACCCTCTTGTTTTACAGGGTTGTCAGTGCAGATCATATTTTAAGAACATTAATTCGTTTTTGCCAAACATCTTATCTTATTACTTGGGCTTGTCTATTTCTGGTTGCAGTTTTCTTCTGGTGTCTGACACAATATGCTGACTTTTCAGTTGCTTTTTAAACCTTTTTTTTTCTTTTTGCAAGCCTATTTGATGGTCATCCAATGTGCAAATTTTGGTTGTCATGTTTATTTTGACAATGCGGTGGACTTGCTTTGTAGGTACCAGCTACGAGGGAGGTTCTTGGCTCATTACCCAACGTATTCAGTGCTCTGTGCCTCAATGCTCGTGGTCTGCAATCATTTGTGCGCTGCCAGCCCTTTGAACGTCTCTTCAAGGTTCTGCTGTCACCAGATTACCTGCCAGCAATGCGGCGCCGTCGAAGTTCTGACCCCTTGGGTATACAGCATGCAGGGCATCAATTCCTTGGAAGCATGATTATTTTTAATCTTTCAGTCAACTGTATGCAATGTAAAAAGCCTTCCCTTTGTAGATAATATTTCTGATGTCACCTTAATTATTTGATCCTTGCAGTGGTGTTTTTGGATTAATTTGATCTTCACAGAGGTGTGCAGTTGTGAGATGAGAACTTGCTTGATTTTATGACTGCAGATAGTGTGTGTAATGAGCATTTATGTTTGCAAGTTTGCTTTTCGTAATTGTATGTTTAAATTGTTCTGTGCTTTTCTCTTCTCGACAATCTTTTACAATAACCCATTTACACAGATTAAAGTGAAAATGCTTTCACGCAATTGTAAAAATCTCACTTTTGTTTCTTGTTGCAGAGAAAACTGAATATTGTCCACAATTAATTTACCCGCAGTTGAGAGCCCAATATAAAACTAAAGAGAGCAACAGAGTTTTCTTTCTACCACAAGGAATTTGGCCTTCACCGAACACATTTATGAATAATGTGTGCATTTTGAATAGCACAAATACAAATAGTGCTTTTTTTCTGAATTATATGTATTTTTTGCAGGAGATACTGCTTCCAACCTTGGAAGTGCTGTGGATGAATTGATGAGACATCAGCCTTCGCTCAAAACTGATGCCACATCTGCTATTATCAAGGTCTCATTTTTCTTCTGTTCTCCAACCTGCCTTGGTGTGATATACTGCCTACTCGATACTTGTAAAAGCTGCTTCCCAAGAAGGATTTTTATACCTCCGCTGCCGAAGTCACTGGAGGCATTGTTTTGGGTTGTCCGTCCATGCTAATTACCTCCGCCACCGAAGGTGCAGGAGGTTATGTTTTCACCTCTTTCTGTCTGTCTGTTTGTTTGTGTGCAGAATATCTCATAAAGTTGTGGACAGGTTCAGTGTGTGACAAGGACGAACTGATTAGATTTTAGTGAAGATCTGGATCTGGATCCGACTGCTAGAATTTTTAAAGTGATTCTTCACCATTGAGAGATGGGGCCAAAAACGATATACAGCATGATATCTCAAAAAGTTGTGGATGGATTCGGATGAAACTTGGACATGGTTGTGTGACGAGGAAGAATTGATTCAATTTTAGTGAAGATCTGCATTCGAGAATTATTTCATTTTTAAAGTGATGCTTCAACATTGAGAGATGGTGCCAAAAACGATATATCGAATTCTATTTCAAAAATGTATTGGGCCCGATATGTTCTACTGGATCAGGCATTACGTGGCGGAGGTACGTGCTCTACCGAGTGCCCTTCTCGTTTCAGAATAAAATCAGCTGTTCTTGTTGATTTCCTCTGCTGGGTAGTGCATTTCACAGCAAAGACTACCATGAGTAACAAGGAGCTTTCAAAAGACCTCTGCGATAAAGTTGTGGAAAGGCTCAGATCAGGGGATGGGTATAAAATTATTTCAAAGGCCTTGAATATCTCTTGGAGTACAGTCAAGGCAATCATTAAGAAGTGGAAGGTGTATGGTACAACCACGACCCTGCCGAGATCAGGCTGTCCCTCCAAACTGGTTGACCAACCAAGGAAGAGACTGATCAGAGAGGCTACCAAGAGGACATTGGCAACTTTGAAAGAGCTACTTGCCCTTATAGCAAAGACTGGTCACTTTGTGCATGTGACAACCATATTCTAAGCATTCCTCTGGCCTGTGCAATAGGGTGGCAAGAAGGAAACCATTACTCAAAGTCCACCTTGAGTTCCGTTTGAGGCATGCAAAAAAACCTCTGGAGATTCCAAAGCCATGTGGCAAAATTAAAATTTTTTGTGATCTGATGAACCCAAGATGGAACTTTTTGGCTGAAATGCAAAATGTTACATTTGGCACAAACCCAACACAGCACATCACCCAAAGAACACCATCCCGACTGAAGTATGGTGTTGGCAGCATCATGTTTGGGGGATGTTTCTCATCAGTAGGTACTGGGGCACTTTTCAGGTTAGTAGGGAAAATGGATGGAGCAAAATACAGAAAAATCATTGAGGAAAACCTGCTGCCCTCTGCAGGAAAGCTGAAATTGGGACGGAAGTTCACCTTTCAGCATACCAATGACCCGAAGCACACAGCCAAAGCTACACTGGAGTGTCTAAGAAACAAAAGTATAAATGGCCTTGAGTGGCCCAGTCAGAGCTCTGATCGAAATCCAATCGAAAATATGTGGCATTACTTGAAGATTGCTGTCCAACATTCCCCACACAACTTGACTGAACTTGAATAGTTTTGTACAGAAGAATGTGCCACTATTGCCCAATCAAGGTGTGTAAAGCTGGTGGAGACCTCTCTAGTTTTGTATTCTAGTTTTGTATTTTTAAAATTAATTTTCTAAAATTTGTAGAAATTGTTTTTCAGTTGGAAGTTGTGGTATGGGTTATGATGTGCAAATAAAGGTGGAAAAAGTCTGATTTTATGCAATTTAATTCCAGGCTACAAGGCAACAAAAGGTGAAAATTTTGAAAGAGGGTGTAGATTTTCTGTAGGCACTGTATAACTGTAAGGGCACTCGGTGGGGCGCATACCTCTGCCCAGATTCGGATTCAGATCTTCACCAAAACCTAATCATTTTTTCCTTGTCACATTCCCAAGCTCTCTATAAAATTTCGTCCAAATCCAGCCACAACTTTTTGAGATATTTTGTTCACAAAGAGAGACAGACAGACGGGTGAAAACGTAACCTCTGTCTACCTTCGGTGGACAGAGGTAATAAAATGCAAAAACGGAAAAAACTTATTATTTCTCCATGTTATTCATTTCGCTGAACATTTTACCGAGGAAAACAAGTGGTCACTTTAGCCGTATGGTCTTAAAGCGGGACATTTGGACTGACCAAGTAAATTCTCTCCCTTGTCTATTGAACACCATTTCTCTATAAGATTAGCAAACAATACGTGTGAAAATGGTTCGTCTTTTTTTTTGGTGGGGGGGGGGATACAAACAAAGGATACAAACTCGGTTTTCTGTAATGCACATCTGGTTAATAACCATTTTCTGGAAAGTTTGAAACTGTGGGAAAATGTTTTGTTTATAACAGGCACAATATGTTTAACAGCAATGAATGACTTTGCTGCATTAAAAAAAAAAAATTTTTAAATATTTTTTTTTTTCAGGAATCTATTGAAATCGACTTTCAGCCCTCAACGATTAATATACGATGTTTAAATATACATCCTAAAATCGCATTCCTCTCCTATTTCTGAAAATGTAAACCTTTAAAAATAATTTTTCCCCTGGTCCAGGCCCTCTGTTGTGCCTAAATGCCCGACTGCCCCAGTTTGACGTTCCATGGTGAAGTGGACAGAACAGATCCATTACTTTGAGATATTGAACATCATTGTCACATCACGTTTTGACCATTCTCATGTTGTCTCCTCGATAGCCTTGTCTTTTTGGAAATGCTGGTGTAGAATCCTTTTACCTTCTTACCTGGAACGCTTTCCAGTTGCATGTCGTCCCTGAAACAAACTACCAATGTCATGTTGAAAGTTTTTATACAACAAACTTTTGGAGAAACATTCAACGTATGAAATGCTTAAAATGTAGGTGATCTCCATATTCAAGCCATTGTTAACTGCATCCTGAACCTCTCCCAAAATATTGACTTGGAAAAGCTTATGATAGACTTTGCTTTGCAAGATTTGGAGGATTTGAAAGTATTGCAGATTTTAAAAGTTTATTTTATTTATTTTTTATGAATAAGCACTGAAAAACAGAAATCTCTGCCTACTTGTACCATGAAAATGGGACAAAAGTGGTTGGGGCAGAATCTGATTAGAATGTCTGTCATCCATCGGACAGACAAGGAACATGCCTTCCACGGCTTCAGCAACACTGCGTACCCACCCTGTTCCCCATGGGTTTTGTGGTTGTCGTTGACTAATTCAAGCTTGTCTGCCTTTTGATGGCAATTTTCTCCATCAAGGGTTCCACTACCCCTCTCAGGCTACCCGAGTTGTCACAATCCGGTCTAATCGGATTATGGGTCTTTTTTATTTTTATTTTTTAAGGAGACACCATCTCCTTACTGCTTGGCTGTTGGCTCCCAAAGGGAGCTCAGACACCCTTTGTTAGGTGTTGTTTTTAGTCCTGTAGGGTGTCAGTCACCCTCCCAACAGCAAGCCAGTGAGGGGCTTAGTTTAGTTGCCAATAACCCAACCATGTGGCGGATAGCACTGGGTTATATATTACCAGTGGCAGTCCAAAAACTGACCTTGTGCTAAAGAAATTGGCAGTTAATGAGCTTTAAAACTCGAGTTTTATGTTGCTGGATTTGGTGTATCTATTGCTCTTTGCATTTGCAAAAGCCCAAATATCTTTTGCTATTGTTGTATTATACAAATTGGTACTTTTATTTGCTCTCTTACAATTCAAGCCACTGCTTTAGACACTGATATTATTATATTTACTGTTATTACTACATTGAATTGATAACGATCAGTTAAATTCTTACTTTTTGCTGTTAAACCATTACTTATTAGCTGAAGTCTTGTACATTCAGCTGCTATACTAAGACTCTTGTTTTTCACAAAAGTCACAATGATTTGGTATGTAGTTTACAAATATAGTTGGGCAATGTGAAGCATTGGGTGGTGGCTTTGACTTGGCTTTCTTTGGTGGTCAACATCTGTTATAAAATTTTCTTGTAGCTCTTGGAAGAGATCTGCTCACTGGGTCGTGAGCCGAAGTACGTGTGCCAGCGGCCATCAATTCAGAAAGTAGAAGGACCTGTAGGAACGCCGACGACACGACCCAATCATGCTGCTGAGGAGGCTTCAAGTGAGGATGAGGAGGAGGAGGAACTTTCTGCAATGCAGAGCTTCAATGGTGGCACACAGGGATCTGCTCCTGAAACGGAGACAAATGCACAGTGAGTCATCACTACTTGAGGTTTTTGTTTGGCACGTGAGCAATTTGATGGGCGGTTCCAATTGTATTACTTCTGGTTGGAGAATTATGCAGTTCTTCATATTTCCATTGCAATCTGATTGCAAATATGTTTGTACCTTGTTGAGCCAGTCGATCTAGCCCAAAAGTGGGTGAAACCAAGGACTAATTGGGATAGAAATGAAACCTCTTTTATTTGTTGAGAAAAGGTCTGCTGCATGACATACTAAAAATCTAATAAAATCTTTTTGGTGGAACATATTGTATTTAATGATTGAAAATTGTCATCCATTAGCAACTGTCGCACGGGCTAAAATGAAGAAATTACGATAACATTATGAATAATTAAGCGACATCCACAATCTTGGTGTGTTTACCCATGTTTTTGTACCGAATCTTTCAAATTAACACATGACTGAACAGTTTAGTGTGTTCTTTATCTTATTCCCAGGGGGTCCCCACCCCCAAATGACAATTCAGCTCTCCAAAGGTAAACAGGTTTATAATTCTGTCGTTTGATCAAAAACCAAATCCTTTATTTCAGCCTGTTTCGTGTCACTGCACATTTGCTGGTGGTACCAATGATTATTAGGGCTAAAATATGAAAATAGTAATGATTTATGACATCATTTCAATGCTAAATCCTCATATCTCGGATGCTAAAGATAGCAGGTTAATACAGCCATTTTCATATCTGGTTTGTTTCTATAAGACCTGGCTCTCATTATGATTTGTTTCTTGGTGTTTTTTGAGAGTTCAGGGTTTCAGAATTATTGAGTACTCCCTGCTAATATCTACCAAAGATGGCACCCATCAGAGACGAATTGGAAAGCGCCAAGGCCGAACAGTTCACTTTCAACCACAGATGACCCTCCAACTCAAAAAAGAAGAATTTCTATCAAATAATGCAAATAAGCAGTGATTTCTTCACTTTTTGAGCAACTCCCTCGAAGCAGTAGGTTGTGAAGTTCATCATGCCAGAGGTGACGCTGACTTGCTTATCGTGCAGACAGCAATACAAGTTGCAGCTCAGCGTGAGGTGATTCTCGTTGGAGATGACACAGATCTTCTGGTACTCCTCTGCTGCCATGCAAAGAACTTGGGCCATGAGGTCTTCTGGAGACCTGAGCCAAAACAGGGACAGACTGAAAAATTTCTGAACATCAGATGTGTACATGAGCACCTTGGCGAGACCGTCTGAGAATATTCTATTTGTCCATGGTATTCTCGGATGTGACACGACTTCACGAGTGTTTGGTTTTGGGAAGGGTGTGGCTTTAAACTTGCTACAGAACAGTGAATGCTTTCAAGAGCAGGCTGTGGTTTTTAATAATTCTGCATCCAGTAAGAAGGAGATGATTCAGGCAGGACAGAAAGCTATGCTTTGTTTATACAAGACAAAGTCCAATGACATTCAAGATTTGCTAAGATACCACAGATTCCAAGAACAAGTCACAACAATCAAAAAGGTGGTGCACCCAAATGGATTGGCACCAAGTTCAGGAGCAATGAAGTACCACAGTTTCCGTGTCTATCACCAAGTGCAGGAGTGGAAGGGCATTGAACTTGCAGGCAGAGGACTGGTGCTGGAAAGTTATTGAAGGGAAGATGCTTCCTCTAATGACAGATTTGGATGTGGCACCCAAAGCACTGTTAGAGGTCATAAGATGCAAATGCAAGACGGTGCGGAAAACGTTGTGGATGCAGAGGACTTTATCTGGAATGCACACCAGCTTGCAGTGAATGCAGAGGCATCCTTGAGAATATGAAAACCGAGAACTCGGATGACAATGCAGAGGATGACACATACAATTTGACGTGAACTGCATTTTGTCATCAACTTACAGTGGAAGAGTACCAAATTTGGTAATATTTTTCAGACTCGGGGCGGCATCTCCCCACAGTTGATGAACTCTGGATGTTAATATGATTCCCTATGAGCTCTTTGGTAATTGAAGTGATTATTAAACGAATGTGAAACAAATCTAGTCTTGGTAACCCTGTATCAGGGCCTGTGGGGGGTGGGGGGGTTGGGGTTGGGGCTCTCTTAGCCACAGGCTGCTGTTTCAGTCATTCTTATTCATTAAGACTGTAAAGGGACATTATCAGAGTATCATAAGAAGCAAAGTAAATCCAGCTGTAATCATATTTGTGGTCACTATTCTTTGCAACCTAATTTCGCCAGGTCCCTAATTACCAATTTCTCGGGACCCCCCAAAAATGATGTTCCACCAAATATTTTGCATTACATTTTTTTATATGTTATTTACCATGTTTGTCATAAGATATTACCACAGGTTTGATTTCTATTCCAATTTGTCCTTGGTCAAACCCTATTTTGACTTGCCCATGTGCTCATTGTCTGTTTTCCAGTTTGTGATTTCCTTCAATTTACAGGCATCAATGTGGTGTTTGTGTGAGGGTGGGTGTTCATAACCAAATATAACTGATGGTTTTGTCTCTAATTTGCACTAGGTCCACTGGAAATGAGGAAAGAATTCCAATTCCATTAATGGATTACATTCTTAATGTGGTGAGTCTCTTTTCTTGTGTGAATACATGACTGCTACAACTATTACAATGATTCCTGCTACTATTACAATGATTCCTGCTAATCCTATTGCTGCTACTTTAAGCACCACATTTATTCCCACCTTCTTGTGGGGTTGGCTGGTGGGGAACGTTTTTGCCCCACGTTCAAGAACTGGGTGACCAGGACTCTTGTTTGACTGTTGGCAATAACTCGCATTATTTTCATGAACGTATGTGTGATATTTACTGTCCACTAACTAAAATGTAGAACACAGGATTAATCGTCTAACTGGGACGTATTGCATATTGTAGGTAAAACCAAATTATTGTCGTTAAATTGGACCACTTTGTTGAACCGTGCCCAATGCAGGTTGGACGCACTTCTCGAGCTTGTGGGTATTGCAGTGTACTTTAAACCATGGGTAGTGTGCGCGTACTTCAGCACATCACCCTTGCATCTGTGGTCTATAAAGTATGCTGCAAGGCCTATGTACACTTGTGGAGCTTGTAGGCCATGCAACATACATTCAGGAATTGGTGCAGATCATTTTGGCATAATCCTATGTTGAATTGAAGCTACACATTAAGTCGAGTTGAATGGGATGACAAAATGGTACCGTGACACAAGACCACTTTAAACTGCACTAAAGGCCTCTTTGGAGTCAATATTAAAGTGTACTGCCTTGGGGGTGTGATACTGATGTTTGTCTGTTTGCGGAGACTGTCATACCATCTCCTGTCACTTCGTGAATGCATGAGGCTAAAATGAGTTCAGTGTGGTGTTGGTATGAGGGAGATTTTTTTTTTATATACCCCAAAACACACATTTGTTGGCAGGTTTGTTTATTTGTTTTTGTTTTTTTTTTATATATATATATATATATATATATATATATATATATATATATATATATATATATATATATATATATATATATATATATATATATATATATATATATATATATATATATATATATATAACTTTATTTTATTTATTATTATTTTATTAATTAATTATTTTTAAATAAATAATTTCTGCAGTCATAGAGATTCAGGTTAGTAACTGTTTACTTTGTCATCTTTGATTCTGGAGAATGTTGGTGTATCAATTTTGCCATGTCACAAATGACTTCAAAAGTATAACTGTTGATTGGATTGAGCTTACAACTTTGAATTATCCATGTTTTGCAATGGTTATTTATTAATTTATTTATTATTTTTATGAGGTCATCTCTACCGAGATGACCTAATAAAGCCGGACCAAATGTCCGTACGTCGTCAATTTTTCTTTCCGATCTTGATGAAACTTAGTATGTGGGTCGAGGTCGATGAGTGTTGCACAACAATATAACTTTTGCCCGGGTTCAAGGTCAGGGACGAGGTCACGAGGTCACGTAAGTTATAAAAATCGCCATTTTCAAAACCTATAGTCTGCCATTCTACAAGATATTCGGCAACTGTTTATTGATCATGATAGTAAAAAATATTA
The DNA here is from genome assembly GCF_056783735.1 of Eptatretus burgeri. Lineage (NCBI taxonomy): Eukaryota > Metazoa > Chordata > Myxini > Myxiniformes > Myxinidae > Eptatretus > Eptatretus burgeri. Next base: position 51,357,497 of record NC_140970.1, on the reverse strand, counting down.
TCTTGTATCTAACCGGACAGATTTTTGAATTTCCTTCCCTTTTGATCGTCACGTGATCTGGAAGATGCCCAAAAACGCCGATGCGATAAGGAAGGAAGGAGAAATGAAATATAAATATAAAACACATTTTTAGCCTTTTATATTTATACATTTTCCGCCGAAGGTGCAAAAGTTTCAAAACCCGAAATGTAAACGTCGGCATTTATTTTCAAAATATAATTTCGTGCGCGCGTGCCAAAATGCCGAGTCATCTTTAACCAAACTGCGCAGTAGTCCGGTCATGGCGTCTGAGCAGTGGCCAGCGTGATTCAGATTGACTGTGGTTTCTGAGGTGAAGGTGATTGTTCAGAAGTATGTCGGCGGTATAAATTCGAGTGACTGTATTGGTGATTTAATCACGCAACATCTTGACAACGAATATTCTGGCCGAACGATTGCATCAATTCAGTGCATCAGCAGGGATAATTCGCAGGCTCCTCTTGATCGTGCCGACATCTAACAATCACCGGCGGACATAGGGCTGCAGGCTGTGGGGAGAGGCCACGGATCCCGGATGAGGGGATGTGATAAATTATGCTACATGCTTCGGTCTTTCTGATTAATATATCAATGAGTACATTCCATAATTAATGAATTATTAATTAATGAATCTGGCATACAAAATATTTTTTCATACCTGACATGTTACTTTGTGCAGTGTCACGAAACTTCTGTGGAATTAATAATTAATGAATTTACAAGCTCTAACGATTTTTCAAACCTCAAGATCTCTATAAATACTTGACCAATTTTCATTCTGAAAGTTGCATTAAAGTCGGTGAAGAATAATCTACAGGATTACATAATCTCTGAGAGCTAAGCCTATTTTTTTTCGTTTTTTTTCTACAACTGGAAGTGAAATTGTCCCCAGAGAGTGGACGGACTGGAAAACCACGTATTGCACTTACAGGTGATTCTGATGTGTTAATCCGGGTACTAAATGAACAATACATATTTATTAATTATGTCATTAGTAGTATTATCCTAGTGTATCTCTGTGAGCTATTTCAATCTAAACGGTGAGTTTGGACTGTTTCGCAGTTAACTGAACATTGAGAACTTGTGGTATTATAGAGATGACCGTCACCCCCACACGGGGGTAATTTTTATTATCTTGCCAAAACGAAGTTTTGCAAGATATGTAAGTCAGCTTGAATTTTTTTTTTTTTGTCTGTCTGGAATCACGTATCAATCACTCTGCAGAGCACAGTTATCATTGGAAATTTTTGTAACCGCATATCAGAGTCCTATAGAGATCCCTTTCAGTGCATACATTTTTCAACGTCAATGGTCAAGGTCACTTTGTCGCAAATCAGGGGCGTCGACGAAACCCTTATTTTTTGAGTAATTTTGATCGGATCGTCTTCAGACTTCATGGGAATATAGTTCATGGTCTGGTGCTCAGCTGATTAATTTTTGGTGGCGATCGGCCTTGACCTTCATGGTTAACGCTGGAGGTCGAAAGTTTTTGACCCCAAGGTCAAATTTTGAAATCTAAGGTACCATATCGTGTAATACCTCAAATTGAACACCTCGATGAGTGCTTTCTAAATATGTCAAGCTTGAGACATTATGACGTCATTTGGTGACGTTATGAGGCAAATGCATATTTTTCATGGTTACTCTGTAGAACGATTCTCTGGTTGGAGAATCAGTGTGGTGTTGTATGAGGAGGTTGAGGAAGAGAGTGAGGGCTGAACCAAGGACCAGATGGTGGAAGCTGAAGGAGGAAGACTGTTGCGTGAAATTTAGGGAGGAGGTGAGACAGGCATTGGATGGTGGTAAAGATGGGTCGGATGATTGGGCAACGACAGCAGAAGTTGTGAGGGAGATAGCTAGGAAGGTACTTGGTGTGACATCTGGACAGAGGAAGGAAGATAAGGAGACTTGGTGGTGGAATGACGAAGTACAGGAAAGTATAAGGAAGAAGGGGTGGGCGAAAAAGAAGTGGGATAGTCAGAGAGATGAAGAAAGTAGGGAGGAGTACAAGGAGTGGCATCGAAAAGCAAAAAGAGAGGTGGCAAAGGCCAAGGAAAAGGCATATGACGAGCTGTATGAGAAGTTGGATACAAAAGAAGGGGAAAAGGATTTATACCGATTGGCAAGACAGAGGGACCGAGCTGGGAAGGATGTGCTGCAGGTTAGGGTGATAAAGGACGCAAATGGGAATGTGCTGACGAGCGAGGAGAGTGTGTTGAGAAGGTGGATGGAGTACTTTGAGGAGCTGATGAATGAAGAAAATGAGAGAGAGAAGGTTGGAAGAGGTGGAGATAGTGAATCTGGAAGTGGGGTGGATCAGTAAGGATGAAGTGAGGACTGCTATGAAGAAGATGAAAAGTGGAAAGGCGGTTGGCCCAGATGGTATACCAGTGGAGGCATGGAAGTGTTTTGGAGAGATGGCAGTGGGGTTTTTAACCAGATTGTTTAATAAAATCTTGGAAAGTGAGAGGATGCCGGAGGAGTGGAGATTCAGTGTACTGGTTCCGATTTTCAAGAATAAGGGTGATGTGCAGAGCTGTGGAAATTACAGAGGGATAAAGTTGTTAAGCCACACCATGAAGTTGTGGGAAAGAGTAGTGGAAGCTCGGTTGAGAGGAGAGGTGACGATCTGTGAGCAGCAATATGGGTTTATGCCAGGAAAGAGCACCACTGATGCCATGTTTGCTTTGAGAATGTTGATGGAGAAGTACAGGGAAGGCCAGAAAGAGTTACATTGTGTGTTTGTGGGTTTAGAGAAAGCTTATGATAGGGTGCCAAGAGAGGAGTTGTGGCATTGTATGAGGAAGTCGGGAGTGGTGGAGAAGTATGTGAGGATCGTGCAGGATATGTATGAGGACAGTGTGACAGCGGTGAGGTGTGCGGTAGGAATGACGGACCGGTTTAAGGTTAAAGTGGGATTGCACCAAGGATCGACTCTGAGCCCTTTCCTGTTTGCAATAGTGATGGACAGGTTGATGGACGAGATCAGACTGGAGTCACCATGGACTATGATGTTCACGGATGACATTATGATCTGTAGGGAGAGTAGGGAGCAGGCTGAATCGAGCCTTGAGAGGTGGAGGTACACACTGGAGAGAAGGGGAATGTTAGTCAGTAGGAGTAAGACGGAGTACATGTGCTTAAATGAGAGGGAGGGTGGTGGTATGGTGCGGTTGCAAGGAGTTGAGGTGGGGAAGGTGGATTGGTTTAAATACTTGGGATCAACTGTCCAAAGTAACGGAGAGTGTGGGAGAGAAGTGAAAAAGAGAGTGCAGGCAGGATCGAGTGGGTGGAGAAGAGTTGCAGGAGTGATTTGTGACAGAAGGGTAGCTGCAAGAGTGAAGGGGAAAGTATATAAGACGGTAGTGAGACCAGCTATGTTGTATGGTTTGGAGGTGGTGGCACTAACAAAAAGACAGGAAGCGGAGCTGGAGGTGGCAGAGTTAAAGATGCTGCGATTCTCGTTGGGAGTGACGAGGATGGATAGGATAAGAAATGAGTATATTAGAGGGACAGCGCAGGTAGGACGGTTTGGAGACAAAGTGAGAGAGGCGAGATTGAGATGGTTTGGACATGTGCACAGGAGGGAAACGGAGTATATCGGGAGAAGGATGTTGAAGATGGAGCCGCCAGGCAGGAGGAGAAGAGGAAGGCCAAAGAAGAGGTTCATGGATGCGGTGAGGGCGGACATGCGGGTGGTTGGAGTGTCAATGGAAGATGTGGAGGATAGAGCGAAATGGAGACTGTTGGTCCGCTGTGGCGACCCCTAACGGGAGCAAGCCGAAAGAGGAAGAAGAAGACTCTGTACTACGATTCTCATCGGAATCTCTCGGAGGCAGATATTCCTCAAGGAGTTGCTCCTGGTGGATAGCAGCTCTGTTCACCTCAGTGTGACCTTAAAGAAGTCACACGTGGTCACCTTCTGGCAAGATACCATTGGTTTTTTTATTATTTTTTTTATTTTGTCAAATGTCAGGTTTGGCACCAATCTTACAGTGGTTACACCAATCTTACACCAATCTTACAGTAGCTACAAACCTTTCATGTTTGAAATGTCATGACTGAGAAACACAAAATGACCAGTACTTTCAGTCAACTCTGAGCTGATGCGATGAAAAAATATTTGTGCGTGTGTGCGCAAGGTGATCATTTTCCAGCATGTGCTTTATTCTGAACACACACCTAAATTTTGTGAGCAGACTCTAAACTTCTCCCAATTTTCATTCCTTTAAAAATCATCAACAATACTCTTCAGCCCTCATGTGTTTTTTTTTTTTTTTTCTGTTCATCCACTCACCAAATATTTTTATTCCAATGGTTTAAACCATGATTGATATGCAGTTTGTATTCTTGACAAATTTAAAGTTGTACAAATCCATAAAATTATTCTGTAATCATGTCTGAGTCACATCTCTTGAACCAGGATAGTATGTTGTGCCCGTCGTGATATTGAGTACGTTGGTAGGGAACAACAGCTTTCCCCCATCTGTATTTCATTATCACGCTCTATATTTGTATTTATGAGAGAATTAATTTCAAGAAACATGCTCGACATTCAAAAATGGCACGTGCTTCACTTCTCAACATCCCTGAGTACTATATCACACCTATGACACCTGTCCATCTGTTGTGTGAATTATGTAACAAAGCTTTCTTCAGTAGTCTATAAAGCCCACTGATTGCTGACACCAACGCTGACCTGAAGAAGTTGTGACAATGAAGGCTTTCATTGTTTTTTTTGGATATCACCAGAAGTCACTGGGTACATTGTCCATTGAATAAGGTAGATTTGTGATCAGTTCAATGCGCTGCTTTTTAAATTCCTTGACCTGAGCAGCGCAACTGTTGAAAGCAATGGACGTTGTTACGGTCGAAGCTGATCTCTGACTGGATGTTTTGGATGTCTCTTTCTAAATATGTATTGTCAAATGCAGTGAGACAGAGTATAAGTCTTTGAAATAATAGGGTCTTTGTATGAAAAACTTATAAAATTAAAAACATGTTCTGTATTTTATGCACTTGTAAACCACTGGACGAAATGGATTGAAAAGTGGAGGTTGTAGTCTGAGTGTACATGGAAACTTTCTATGAAGTTGGAATGGCCACTTCAACTTAGATTATTTTTTTCTTTTACTTGAAAGTGGGGAATTATCACACCTGATTATGCACTGCTGGACAGAATAACTTGAAAACCGTATGTTATCACTAAAAATACATCAAACTCCAAGAAGTGTCTTCGAGTATAATGAGAATTATAGACATCATAGATGTGGGAAGACGTGTGTTGAAACTTCGTCGTTGTACTCTGCGTGTTCATGGGAACGTTTGACTAAAGGCCCAGTCACACCTTGACGGTTTAGCCAGCTTATGCCGATTTTTGGAAAATTTGTGTAAAACGCTGGTACACGTCGAATACGTTATGGGTACGTTTTGTATATGTTAAGACCACACTGAAAAACACTGTCATAAGTGGTAGTACGCTGGCTTTAAACGTTGAACTTTAGGGTTTTCCTCGAATTTCTTCATGCTTGAAATTTTACGACGTATGCCGGCGTATGACTCGCACGTTCCGCTACGCTGGCCATAAGTTGTAGGCACGTTATGCGATCGTTGACACACGTTGAAACACGTTACTTGTAAGTTACTCATAAGTCGAAACACGTCGAGGTAATGTTTAGCGTACCCGAAACTTATTTCTAACCTATGAGTAACGTTTTTGTAAGCACGCTACACGAACGTTGTTCACACTTTGCAACATGTTACTTGAAAGTACTACTACTACTACTACTACCAACATCGACATCACTAAATTCTCTCGAACTACTACTACTACTAATAACATCGACATCACTAAATTCCCTCGAACTACTACTACTACTACTACTACTACTACTACTACTACCAACATCGACCACTAAATTCTCTCGAACTACTACTACTGATACTACTACGACTACTAATAACATCGACATCACTAAATTCTCTCGAACTACTACTAATAACATCGACATCACTAAATTCTCTCGAACTACTACTACTACTACAAACATCGACATCACTAAATTCTCTCGAACTACTACTAATACGACTACTACTAACATTGACAACACTAAATTCTCTCGAACTACTACCAACATAAACATCACTAAATTCTCTCGAACTACTGCTACTGCTACTGACATTGACATTGACATCTACTCAACATGGAGTCTGGAACTCTGATGGGTTCCTCTTGTGAATCCCATTTGTATATACCAATTCCCCTAAACGCTGCCAGTACGCCATTATACAGTAGCTGTAAGTTAGAAACACGTTAAAGTAAGTTCTGTGGTCGTCCGGAAGACGTCAATCAAATTCGTCTACATACGCCAATGTGCGTTTGAGATACGTTACACATAAGTTCAAAGCACGCTACTAATAGGTTCAAAGCACGTTACTCATAGGTTAAAAATTAAGTTTCGGGTATGCTAAACATTACCTCGACTTGTGAGTAACTTACAAGTAACATGTGGCCGACGTGTGTAAACGATTGCGGAGCGTGCCGAGAACTTATGCCAGCGTATGCGGAACTTGTGCGCCATACATCGAGTACGTCGTAAAATTTTCAGCATGCTTGAAATTTCATGACTTACTAGACGTACCACATAATATGCCAGCGTAATTCATCGTTTTTCAGCGTGCTCCTAACGTATACACAACTTACCCATACCGTATTTGACGTGTCCCAGCGTTTTAGACACATTTTTCGTAGGTCGGCATACGCTGGCTCAATCGTCAAGGTGTGACTGCGATGTTGACACTTCCAATTTTCAGGCGGTTATGATTTAAATCGGCGTGCGGCACCTTTTTAACAGAGAACGCCACGAGTTCGTCGGCGATACGTGCAGCGCGCTATGCCTAAGTTGAACTATCGTTGGGCATAGGTTGTGAATGCCGACAACAGGCTAAGCATTCGTTGGTATAAGTTATCTTTAACACAACGAAACGTTCTGTGCCCGTTACTAATACGTTATGCATACGACCAACACGTTATGAATATGACCAAAACTTTAAATAAAACCTCAAAACTTCAGCGTACGCCAACGTTTTACGTGCATTTTTATACGTTGCCATTCCTGGCTAAAACGTCAAGGTGTGACTGGGCCTGAAGTTGGGGTGGCTGTTTGATTAATTCTTCTTTCTCGACTGTTTAGTTCTTCTTGAGTCAAATTTGTTTTCATAAACGGTCAAATTGGGAGTGAGACATTGGTGGCATTGTTGTCAATGCTTTTAAAAATGTTTTATATTTTATTTATTTTCCCTTGACCCCTCTCTGGGAATGTGATTGCAGTTCAATTTTATTCATTTTTGTTTACAGATGAAGTTTGTTGAGTCGATCCTGAGCAATAACACAACAGATGATCATTGTCAAGAGTTTGTGACTCAAAAGGGGCTTGTTCCTTTGCTGTCCATTTTGGGCCTTCCCAATCTACCTATTGACTTCCCATCATCTGCTGCTTGCCAAGCTGTTGCGGGCGTGTGCAAGTCTATCCTGGTATTCCTCACAACATCCTCATGGTCACATGCATTGTCGGTTGCCGTGATATTGTGACATTTCCAGGTCAATCCACACTACTTCAGCACTGATTTCCTTATTTCGAAATTATTTGCAAAATGGTTGGCTGCAAGTTGTTGTTGAAACGTACTTGCCAAACTTGAGCATTGTTCATCAGGTGGTGCCAAAATATGGCCGCATTGCATATCCGACCTTCCACTCTCCCCCCTTTAAATTATCATATCTCATAATGTATCTATCTATAATTCCAGCTGTGTGTGTGTGTGTGTGTGTGTGTGTGTGTGTGTGTGTATGTGTATGTGTATGTGTATGTGTATGTGTATGTGTATGTGTATGTGTATGTGTATGTGTATGTGTATGTGTATGTGTATGTGTATGTGTATGTGTATGTGTATGTGTATGTGTGACCGCTGTTTCTCGACAACCTCTGGTCCGATCTAATTGAAACTTGCCAGGTATATTGCTGGGGACCTGAGGAAGTGCCTTTTCAAGGTTTGATATTAATCGGACAAGTGCTTCCCAAGTTATGGCCATTTATTTACCAAACCAATGACGAGACACGTTGTTGCATGGGCGTGGCCGATGGGGGAAGGGAAGCACAGCCACGTTCCCCATTACGGGTTACAACGTACGGGTTTCCGGAGAGTGATGACTTCGTGTATTCTAATAATTTCTCGATTTCTTATGCGCATTTATAGATAAACACAATGGCCCACGTTATGATCGTTTTCATATTAGACGGTGTATAAATTTCGGGAACATCAGAGTGCTGGTATGCTCCGAACCAGGAAGTAAATTTTTTTCTCTCTCTTCTCTTCTCTTTTTGTTTTTCCTTGCCACGACATTGCGAAAAGGTAAAATACGTTGGCGCTAATTGAATAATAGGGTATTAAAAATAAATTGCGAATAATTGTAACTGCGAATAATATCGAACTTCCGGGGCACGCACGTACGGCACGTGAGAGCGAAGAAACGGCCTGTGCGGTTTATTTCTTTATTATTATTATTATTATTATTTTTATTTTAATTTTTTACGGGCATATTATTTTTATTTATCGTGGTGAGGTGCCAGACAGAGTCGAATGCATGAGAGATGTCCAGTGTGATAGCCTTGGTCTCTTGTTTGCGATTGAGGTCACCCATCCATTGCTGACACCAGAAGAAGTAACATCTTTCAAGAGGAATGATCTTGGCAGAAGCTAAATTGGTGGTCAGAGATCAGAGTTGTGGGAAAGATGAGTCTGTCTGCTGTAATTGCCAATTCAATTACTTTGTTTTGATTGGAGAGAATGCTTGTAGTCTCGTAGGTTTTTAAGTTTTAGCTCGATTTTAATGAATGGGATTAAACAAATAAATACAGGAGGAAACCCAGGCCAGACCACCCGTGCCAGACCACCCACAATCAATCTTGTGTCCTCTCCACATTTCTGACAACCTTGGGATACAGCACAATCACTATTTTCTTTATTTCCCAGGCTTCACACAAAATATACACATTCCCACATTGATTGTTTTGTGCATTTTATAATACATTGTTTTATGCAGAGATCTCTGTCAGAATCACTTAATCGCTCACACCTTGCTGATCTTCTGCCACCTACCATTCCTGCAAATATACCTGTACCTTTTCAGCCATTCTCTCCAAGTAATTACACTGAACAACAAAAATTTTTTACTGGAGATGTGTAAAGTGATTTAGACTAATTTGGGTACGCCGATTTCAAAAATCATAACCGTTTTGCTGTATCACGTCAGGATTTTCAGTAACAGAAATATTCCCATTGCCTAGAACTCAGGATTTCAATGAAATTTACAAAAATTCATTTATTCATTTATTTCATCATGAATGCTTCAAAATTATAGAAATTACAGAAAAACTCCACTACAATGTAATTAAAAATGCTTTAGGCATTTGGCTTTGCGTTTGTGCTGCTCTGTGTCAGTTTCACGATGCAGGAACCAGCAGAAATCGCCCATCATGTTCGGGTTGTGCCGCCCTTGGTAACGCGTCTCCATGAGTGAAATCTCTTGGTGGAATCGCTCGCCGTGCTCGTCCGAGACTGCTCCCAAGTTGTCAGGGAAGAAGTTCAGGTGCTGGTGTAGGAAATGGATTTTCAGGGACATCCTGGAGCCAAGTTTCCTGAAGGACTCCAGCAGCTGCTGCACTATTTCTTCATAGTTGTCCGCGCAGTCGTTCCCCAAGAAGTTGTCCGTCACAGCTTTGAAGCTCCTCCACGCTGCCAGCTCTTTGGGGTTTAGAGTTGTCGGAAAAGTTTCGTCCTTCATAATCTGTCGGATTTGCGGTCCAACAAAGACACCAGCCTTGATCTTGGCCTCCGACAAGGTGTTGCCAAACTTTTCCTTGAGGTATAAAAACCCACGCCCATTCAGATCCATTGCCCGTACAAAACTTTTCATCAAGCCGAGCTTTATGTGGAGTGGTGGAAGGAAAACCTTGGCTGGGTCGACAAGGGCGACATGCTTCACGTTGTGTCGACCAGGTACATGCTCTTTTCGCTCTTCCCAATCTTTCTTCGTCCAGTGATTCTTGTCGTCTCTGCTATCCCAGAGACAAAGGAAGCACATGTATTTCGTGTAGCCTGACTGCAGCCCTAACAACAGCGCCACCACTTTCAAGTCTCCGCAGATGTGCCAGTTGAAGTCATTGTACTTGATGGAATCAAGCAGCTGCCGCATAGTCTCATAGGTCTCTGTCATGCCGAACGCGTGAGCCAGTGGGACTGATGGTTTCTCGTTGCCATTGTGGAGCAAAACAGCCTTCAAGCTGTTCTTCCCCGAGTCGATGAAGAGGCGCCAGTCTGCAGGATCGTGATCACACCCAAGTTCTTTCAACAGACCGTTGATGTCACTGCAGAATGTCATCGTGTCTTCCATCTCAAAGAACTCAGCCATGTCTCTGTGACGTGCTCTGAACAAGGATATCTTGGTGTTAGGTTCAAGTCGATTCCACTGCTGCAGCCTTGATCCACGCAGCTCTGCCTTCGCCTTTGACAGCGAGAGATCTCTTACAAGATCATTTAAGTCTCCCTGGTTCAGAAGGTGTGATTCTTGAGTGTCGGGTTCAAAAGGTTCATCATCACCATCCTCTTCACCACTGCTTACAGCTATGTTCTGATCAGCTGGAGGTGTTGGAACGGGGTTCTCGTCATCATGAGGCACAGGTTTACGAGCAGAGACGCAGTCAGCGTACTTGATGTGACCTTTATTCTTCTTGTTGAAGCCGGCGATGCTTGTGCAGCAGAAATAACAATCATCATGATGATTCTGCGGCTCACGCCATATCATGGGCATCGCAAATGGCATGCTCGCGCGCTTGCCCACCAACCACTGAGTCAAGGTTGTGTGACAGCTTGTGCAGCAGATGTGTGGTGCCCAGCTCTGTTCTTGGTCCCCCACCTTACACCCGAAGTAGTGAAAGTAGGCGGCCTTCATTTTCACTGCTGTAGATATACTTCGCTGTTGATCTTTTTTGGTATACCGACCACAGACATAACAGAAGTTGTCAGGATGATTGGTACAGGAACGCCTACTCATCTTTATCTGAAAGAAAGAAATATAACACAAGTTAACAACAATTGTACGAAATAGACATGTTAAAGACGTATGTAAATTTCATTGAAATCCTGACTTCTAGGCAATGGGAATATTTCTGTTCCTGAAAATCCTGACATGATACAGCAAAACGGTTATGATTTTTGAAATCAGCGTACCCAAATTAGTCTTAATCACTTTACACATCTCCAGTAAAAAATTTTTTTTGAAATTTGTTGTTCAGTGTTATCAAAATCCATTTTTAACCTATCCACTGTCCCTGCTACTACCACCTTTCCTGGAAGACAACTTGGTGTGTTAAAAAGTTTGTGCAATATTGCCCTGCCTTGCGTTTGTTCCAACTCCACTCTATTTCACTCTCAAACTATTACCTTCTGATTTTGCCACTCTCCATCATGAGAAAAACTTTCTTGCTTATCTGCTGTCTCTTATTTTTAGGTATCATGTCATTTGCAAATTTATGAATCTTACTCTTTATCGTACTGTCCAAATCAGGAATGCGAATGATCAATAATAACTGTCCAAGTACTGATTCCTGAGGTGCCTCACTTATTGGAGCTTTCCACCCAAACATCTGCCCACTCACAACTACTATTTCCTTCCCATCACAAAGCCAGTTTTTAAAACTGCCCCTCTCCCAGCCAATCCATGAGCCCTTACTCCAGCAAACAGGCTTTACTTTGGTATCTTATCAAATGTCTTCTGAAAATTTACGTGTAATACATCCACTGCCCTTACCTCATCCATGCAATAAGGCACTGTCTCCTAGAACTAATAAATTTGAGTAAATGTGCTGCTCTGTTATTTTCACTCTCAGAATTGGTCATACTAAAACGATGATTTATATTCTTCACCCTTTTCCATGCATGGCAATGAGTTTGGAGCAGGAAAAAAAATTATGCATTATAACGTTACAAAGAGTCGATGCAAGTTGCCGTATTCTTAGGAAAGCCATAAATCATCTTTACAACCTCAAGACTGAACTGCCAAATCTGTCCTTCAAAGGCTGAGTGGTGCCTTTTCAAGTCTGTCTCTGGAGTATATTCCCCTTCCATCCCTTCCCTCATTTCAAATGGCACCACAACTGACGTTTCCCGCGAGAAGGCTGAATGCCTCAATTCTGTTATGATTATCAATTCTGTTAATAATAACAATTGTTATGATTATCTGCTGCACTAATATGGCCTCCAAAGCTGGTCACTGACCTTGCTTTCTTTATCGTACAAGGTCTTTCTTTGGCCAATCTGAACTTTTGACAACCTACAAGGCCTTAATTCACATCTTGATGGAGTACTGCTCTCCCCTTTGGGCTGGTGCCCCTGCTTCAAAGCTTGCCCTTCTTGATGCTGTGGAAAGCAAGCCCTCTCCCTCCCCCTCTTCCCTCATTTTGTTTTGTTTGTTAGTAACCGGTTGGTTTGTTCTTTTTCTGTTTCATCCCCGCTTTCCCCTTTCTCGTATTGCTGTGTTGCAGCTGTTCACCCCATGTCCTTCTCCTCCCCTTGATGTCTCACTCCCGCTCTCACTTCTATTCTGCTGTTTTGTTCTGGGGGGGGGGGGGCAGTTTCCCCTTTTCATTTTGTTCAATCACTCCATTCTGCTCCAGCTCTTCCACAAACCTTGACCATGTATACAAAAAAGGGGGGAAAGCATTGCTGTTTTATTTAATTCCTTTGATTTTCATTGAGATTGTATTGTCTTCCTCCCCTTCTGTGAAGACACTGTCCCATGAACCAAAGGTGTTAAAAGAAGGCTTAGTTCAGCTTCATGTTGTGCTCGACGTATTGGAGAGTTTGCACCGGCCGGTGGAGGCACCCGGTGGCTCTGTTCTGCTCCGTGAGCTGGCCCAGGCTGGTGGTGGTATGGCAGATGCCACGCTGTCAGCGCAAGCAACTCCGCTGCTTCATGCACTTTCTGCTGCACATGCTTACATCATGGTGTTTGTGCACACCTGTCGTGTTGGCCAGGTATTGGTTCATTTTTATTTTTTTCACCCATATTTATGCATTGTTTTATTATTTTGGTTTCCACTGGTAGTCAAATTTGAATCTGAAAAGTGAGTTATAATTGTCAACAAGGTGTACTGTTATAAATGTTGTTTAATTACCTCTGCCACCGGAGGTAAAGGAGGTTGTTTTCACCCATCTGTCTTTGTTTCTATGCAGGATCTCTCAAAAATTTGTGGATGGATCCAGATGAAATTTTGTGGATAGGTTGAGTGTGTGACAAGGACGAACTGATTAGATTTTGGTGAACATCTGGATCCGGCTACTAGAATTTTTTCAGTGTTTCTTCACCGTTGAGAGATAGGGCCAAACACGATATATATAGCACAAGATCCCAAAAAGTTGTGGACGGTTTCGGACAAAACTTGGTGGACACAACGGGTGTGTGGCAAGGACAAATTGATTCAATTTTGGTGAAGATCCAAATCCAGATCTGGATACGAGAATTATTTAATTTTTACAGTGATTCTTCACTATTGAGAGATGGGGCCAAGAACGATATGTTGCACGATATCTCAAAAATGTATTGGTCCTGATATGTTCTCGTGGATCAGACATTGTATGGCGGAGGTATGCGCTCTTCTGAGTGCCCTTGTAGTTTACACTCGCAATCTACTACAAAAGTTTTATTACTCTCACTGAAGTAAGAGGGTATTGTATTTGGGTCCATTTCTGTCTGTCTGTTTGTCCGCACAGAACTTTCGTGTTTTTCTCTGCAACCGCTTGTCAGATTGAGATAAAATTTTCAACATTTGTGCAACTTCTCATGTAGAATGTTTTAATGGTAATTATGATGTCATGGGTGATGTGGTGTGGCAGCCATATTGGAAAAAACTGGAAAAACGTTGAACCTCTATCTCTGAAACCGCACCAAGGAAAAAAAAAAAAACAACTGAAACTTGGCACGTTGCAAGTTCTCTTGGGGAATGATTTTTTTTGTTGATGATGTAATAGGTTCCTTCGTGATGTCATAATTGCATATGTAGAATGCCAGCCACATCTGATTAGTATGAAAAATTTTGAGGGTTATCTAGGGATAAAATGGTCCACAGAAAAAAATTAATAAAAAGACGACTTCATCGGTCACTTGATTCGGCAGCCATATTGTTTAAAAACAAACAAAAAACTTTCAAAAATTTTCTTCTCTGAAGTGGCTGAACAGATCGAGGCAAAGATTTACACGTATGGCCGCCTGTCCATGAGGAATAAAAGGTTCTCACATTTGATGTAATTGGTCATATAGTTTGGCAGCCATATTGGATTTACCCTAAAACGTATAAAAACACACCACTCAGAAGTCCTGGCGAGGGTCTGCAATCTGTGATTCTCTTTTTCTTGTTTTGGTTATGTGGTCACAAGTAGCCAATTCCCATTAAGATGCCTAACTTTGAGAAATTTGGGTCTTATCGACTTGCCATTTTCTGGTCTAGATTAAGTCTGTGTAATGAGAGGGCTTAGTTTTCTTTCCCTGCTTGTTGGTATGATTCCCCCTTATTTGATTATATTCTAAATTTTGAAGGGACACACTGGTAACATTGAGGATTATAGTTTTCTCAAAGTTTATGCCCTTTATTTTGTTATTTTATGCTATTTGGTATTTCTCTCTCATTTTCTTTTCTCCAGAGTGACATCCGTTCGATCTCTGTCAACCAATGGGGTTCCCAAATGGGTCTCGCTGTTCTGAACAAGCTGAGCCAACTTTACTGCTCTCTTGTATGGGAGAGCACTGTGCTGCTGTCACTCTGCACTCCAAACAGGTATGGAGAGCTCAGTTGGATACTCATGATACAAAGTTAAATTATTTAGTGACCTAAAGCTTTCATATTTTGAGTTTTGCATTGTTTGACTTTTAACTTAGGTTTGTCATCAGGGGTTCCATCCATCTGTTATGTTGAAACTGCTAACAGTTTGTCACATGTTCCTCAGTTTTGCACGTGCACACACAATTTGCAGCAATTTGTTGTTTTCAAAGGTGCGTGCATGCCAGTCATTAGTTGTCAGTGTGTTTAATGTGGATAATTGACAAATGTATCTTTTTTTAATGAGATTTGAACTTGTTCTGAGCATCAAGAGTCATCATTTCAGATGATGTTGCCAAACAGCCAACAATAAAGTGAAGTTTATTCATGATCTTTTTTTTGAATTTTTATTTTTTAACTCTCAAAACACCAATGGATGATGTTTGGAGCATTGTTTATTCCTTCAATGTAGCCTGCCTGCGGGCTGTGAGTTTGGCCAAGATGACATGCAGAAACTCATGCCAAAGGAAGACCCAAAACCAAGCTCCTCTACTGAGCCAGGCACCAGTATCGCTACTTCCTCTGCACCAGTGAAAGCAATACCAGTGGCCATAAATGGTGCAAAGAACAAGACAGGTCAGTATTTGAGGTTGTGGTTACATTGGGATATTGTAGCATGCAGAATAAACTGATGTATTATTTATTTCTCCAAATAATATCTGGCTGATTCAGAAACCTGAAGCTTTATTTTATTTTATTTTTTTATTTTATTCCTCTGCTGATGAAGTCACCGGAGGCATTGTGTTTTCGGGTTGTCCGTCCGTCCGTCCGTGATAGCCGTTCTTAAGTTGTCGCGGAAATGAAAACCGAACGGGATAAAGCTCAAACTTCCTACAAGTATGTATAGCTCGAAAATACAATCCGTCGCTTTGCTGATGGGGATATTAAGGGTGGGTGGGGGGGGGCGGAATCCGTGAAAAGTGGGGGGGATCCGTGAAAAATGGGGGGGGGGAGGAGAGACGTTTCACCAAACGTTGCTATAAAGGGTGGAGGAGACCTTTTGCAAAGGGCGTAGGAGCTCCTTGTGAGCCAACGGCCATCCATATCTTGTGCCCAACTGTGTCTGTGGACGTCCTTCTGCAGTTGGTTTACTTTTTATGAGGAGGTTTGTTGCAGGATTTACACTCCGGCCACCGTAAAACCCTTCATTCTGCAAAACAGACTAAAAGCATTTCAAAAAATCTGAAAACCCACTCCGTGGGAGTACCTCCTGTGAGGCTGCCCTTCGTAGTGCAGCTCACCGGATGACGGGATTGGGGGGAAAGCCTTCGGGACCCCCAATCTTTGATTGATTATAGGAGGGAAACCACGGGGTAACCTTCCCGGGTCAGATTGCGGTAGTGTGTGTTGGGGTGGTGCTGAAGTCGTCCACCAGACTGTGGTCTCCTTGGGTTACCTGAGGCGGTCCCTTCGGGTGGGTGCTTGGAATGACCTGTCCCCAAGAGAGGATGATCACCTGCCTGTTATCTGAGCTCAAGCGTTTGGACATCGGTATTGCAGCACTCTCTGAGGTTCGGAGACCGGATTGTGGCGAGATCATGGTGGGTGGTTACACCTACTATTGATCTGGCCGCTCTGATGGTTACCATGCCCAATGAGTTGCTGTAGCTGTGTCCAATAAGCTGACTCCAATGATAATTGAGGTAACTCTGGTAAACGTGCGTATTATGAGATTAAGGAGTCATCACTCCTTGGGTGTCATTTCTTAGTCTCTGTATATGCTCGAGGCGAGTGATCTCACCTTGAAGGACTCATTCTATGCCACGCTTGAGTCTGTGGTTAATCAGTGCCCCAGGTAAGATACTCTTCCAGTCTTGGGGGATGTCAATGCATCAACTGGAACTGATTGGGATGGTTATGAGACGTGTGTTGGTCCCCATGGGTCTGGAACTGTGAACCAAAATAGCACTAAGTTCCTTGACTTTGCAAGAAGTCTTGGACTAAGGGTGGCTGGTTCATGGTTTCAACGCCCACAGGTTCATCGCTGGACTTTGTATTCCAACACTGGTGGTGTAGCAAAGGAGATTGACCATGTGCACGTTGATGGTCGCTGGAGGATGATCCAGAACGGCAGGGTCTACCAGAGTGCTCAGTTCCTCAATACTGACTACAGGCTTGTTGTGGTCAGTCTGAAGTTGCAGCTTACATCCAGGAGAATTGTGCCATCCCAGCCTCGGCTGGATGTTGGCAAGCTCAAGGATGAGAGGGCAGCTGAAGAGTTTGCGAACATGCTGAGTGGAGATTTGGTGGGTTTGGGTGCTTTGGGGGATCCTGAAGAGTTGTGGATTGCCTTCAAGACCATAGTCCTTGATGTTGCCGGGGATGTCTTGGAACTCACCAGAGGGTGAAGAATAATTTTATGTCAAGGGACAATGGATACCATTGGCCAGTCGCAGGGCCAGGCTGAATGGCAGAACTGAGCTGTTCAGGGAGCTGAGGCATAAAAATGTTCATGCACAAAGGGTGGACAAGGAGGCCTATGTGTGAGGAATCTGTAAGGGGGTGGAGCATCACCTGCAGTTAAGTGATTCTCTTCCTGCTTACAGGGGAATTAGCACATTGCGTTCCTCCATGCCTGTCCCTCGGTGTACTGCAGTTACATCAGAGGGTGGTGGGCTCTTGACAGAGGAGTACGAAGTGAAAGCCCGTTGGGCTGGTTACTATGAGTGGCTGTACTCTGCTGATCCACCAGCTGTCAAGTTGGATGTCAGGGGTGTTACTATCCCTATTGCTGACCCTCCAATCAACTGTGGACCATTTTCGTTTGTGGAAATGCAGGCTGCGGTGAACCATTTGAAATGGGGTAAAGCTCCTGGGATCTGTGGAATCCATGCTGAACTTCTCAAGGCTGG
>NC_140970.1:51319697-51334697 GCF_056783735.1 Eptatretus burgeri | reverse complement strand
TATAAGCTTTGTTATGTATCCAGTGATCCGTTGCTATGATGATCAGGCATTTGATTGGGTGGGGGGGGGGGGGTGGTGGACTTTATCATAAAGAAATCGTTGCGGCATTGTGCCGCCACACTGTGCCGGTTGACTAGTCATGCGTATTCATTGTTGTCGCTTCCCTGTGGCTCCGCCTACCGAGAGCCAAGATATGCCGCCGCCACACTGTGCCGGTTGACTAGTCATGCGTATTCATTGTTGTCGCTTCCCTGTGGCTCCGGCTACCGAGAGCCAAGATATGCCGCCGCCACACTGTGCCGGTTGACTAGTCATGCGTATTCATTGTTGTTGCTTCCCTGTGGCTCCGCCTACCGAGAGCCAAGATATGCCGCCGCCACACTGTGCCGGTTAACTAGTCATGCAAATTGATTGTTGTTGCTTCCCTGTGGCTTCGCCTACCGTGAGCCAGGAGACGCTGTGTTAAAAATGTCGCCTTGCCATGTGGTTTTTTTGCCCGCTGCGATGAAAAATGCTTTTTTTGTGCCAGACTGTGGCCAACAACAGTGTGAGTGATGCGTTTTGTTTATCGTTCAATACCAGAATTTTGTACTGTGACTATGTCGGCATGAAACGGTTCAATGCTCTCGTTTTACCGACGAACTTTGACAATTGTGTTACAACAACCTATAGGAAAGAACTTGCAACTTTGATGTGTAGACAAATGTAAAGCTCTGCGGTCTATTCTAGTGACTCTAATTTGTCATTATACCGTTACTCTGATCAGTGATTTTAATATACATCTTGTACATGTATAACGATCACCGTAATATCTGTGTCAACTTACTATAACATTTTATTTTTGTTTTTGTTACAGCGATTACCACAATTCATACCATTCGTCAAGAATAAAGAACTCTAAGCCTCAGCATGGTTGTTAGACGTTACGTTCATTGGCGGATGGGGGTTAGCTGTATGCTATCCGGTCCAGACCGGAGAGGCAGAACAGGCATGGTTGAGCATGCCAAAAAACATGATGGCTTCAGACCCCAGTGAGGTAACCCAGGATACGCCTCAAGACCCTTTAGAGAGCGAGGTGGCAGAGTATGCGCCCGATGAAGGGTACAACTAAATAAGGCCATTAGTTATCATCAAAAGGGGTGTTTTAATTAACCCGAACCACCCAATATTCACTCATGCACTTCCTTGGAGTTCTCCTATAGTCTGTTCCCACTATCACGATGCGTGGCATGATTGAAATCGTGGTCTTAATCGTGGTCTTAATCGTGGACTAATCGTGGTGATCCTGTCAGATCTTATCAGATCTTGAGGTCAGTCGTGGCAATCGTGTGAATCGTAGAAAATTTTTGAACGGTTCAAAATTTTCGTATGATCAACACGATCAAATGTCAATCGGGATCATCATATCAGATCGTATTGCATCGTAACAAAGCGTGACAGATCACATGTAATCGTGGTGATCGGAATCGACTCTGTAAAATGTTCTCAACTCTGTAAAAGTTCAAGAAACAATAAAGTGCATGGTCAGTCGGGCTGTATATATTCCCGTCGGGGTCCAGTTGTAGCTCAAATCGTGATCACCTTCGATCATGATCGTGAAAGACATCGCGACCACAATCGTATCCTATCCTAACGGAGCGCATCGGTTCTTGATGAACGTATCGGAATGTATCTGCACGTACTAGATCGTCCCAATTCGGCAATCCCGATCGTGATGATCGTGTCAGATCGAGACCCAATCGTGGGCTCGATCGAAACAATCCTATCGGAATGTATGTGATCGTATCTGAACGGAAGATCAGAGCGTGACAGATCGTGACACCTGAAATTGACAAATCGTGAACAGATCGCATCCGAGCGCAACAAATCGTATCAGAACGTATCGACTCGCATCACCTCGTATCCAAACCTGAAATTTCAGAGAAATTCCATGATCAGCTACGAATGGCCAATGGTGGCGTTCGTAACGGATCGCACGACAGTGGGAACCTAGTTTTAGTGGGGCAGATAACAGCAATTTTTGAGAGGAATCGTGCAAATGATGTTACAAGCATCAAATTTGGCACATTTGTTCTCCAGGGGATTCTGATGAAATCTGCCTGATTGGCCATTTGAAAATCCAAATTTTGAAAAATTTGAAAAAAAAAAAAAAACTTCAAATAAGTCAAGATCACGAATCAATGTTGGATGCTGGCTGAGATTGGTGAATGTTTCAGAAACATCATCAAAAACGTTCCAAGTCTGCCATGCAGTTTTCTTCTCTTTGCCGCGGAAGGCAGACACAACGTCACATCCAGTGAACGCATGGAAGTATGGGATCCCTCGAGCTTTCTCAGGCCCTATTGCAGAAACTACCTCATGGACTGGAATCCATCGTGCCTTGGCTCCTTGGCTAAAGGCAATCCCCATGTTCTCAAGACCTAGTTCCTGGAAGGATAGCAGTACAGATATTGCTATGACTAGTACGTCCGTGTCATTAGCCTTGATGATAATGGACTTGCTACCATCCGTCGTTGCATCCCTGGCGTGTACAAATATTCGAGTGTCAGCTTCTTCATGACAACATGGAGACGCAGCATCCAGTGACTTCTTTGTGTTGCTTATGGCATCTTCTCCTTTTGTGACAATGACTGTGCTTGTCGTCTGTGCTTCACACATCTTTTCCGCAAGGAAGTGAAACAGCTCAGTCTTGTTGCTGTCATCTCGAAGAAAGCTTCTCCAGTTACTTGGGGTCTTACTGGTTCCTGTCACTCTTCTTCTGATTCCTTGCCCCCTTTTCGACCTTGCCTCGGACTTCAGACTTGACTTCTTGTACACATCAAACACTACGCCCACCCTCTCGTACCTGGCACCATAGGATTCCACCTTTGGGATAATGTCTTCTTTCGCATAGTCATCAAATATCTTTGAAGTGCGTGGAGGTAGGGCATTGATAAGTGCTGAGCCGTCAATGATGACTGCATCTCCCCTTGGTTCTCTTTCTGGGATGTTCACTTGTGCTTCAAGAATTTTAGCCAGCTGTGACTTCAAATTTTTTTGAATATTTTTTTTTTTCTTTTCAAAATTTGGATTTTCAAATGGCCAATCGGGCAGATTTGATCAGAAAGCCCTGCAGAACAGAAATGCCAAATTTGATGCTTGTATCATAATTTGCACGATTTTTCTCCTTTCTACTACACTATCTCTTGGTATGCATGCAAAGTTTCAGGCTGCTAAGGTTTAATGGTTTTGGAGTTATGGAGGACATGAACCAACACCACACCACACCACACACTGACATTTATTAATATCGATCATTGGTTACCAATTTGTGGTCCCCGAGTAAACTGCAGGTCGTCCGTAAGTTACTCCTCCCCTAAAAAAAGTTATCTTTCAGGTTGTAAATGTTTACTCGATAAAAGCAGGGTCGTTTAATTTACCTCCTCGACGTCCGCTATCTTTTTGTTCATATTTTCTTTCCAGTACTATCCTGTATTTGCTCGCTTTTGATGCAGTTCAAAGTGGAGCATTCAAAGCAGTTATTTTAACCGAAAATGATACAAATATTAACTTTCCATTTGTGTTCAACAATGGACATATATTACTGCTCGCGACAGTGTTACGTCACATCCCGTACACTGTGCAATCATTTTCTACGTTCGTATTGCATCCCATGTAACTTGTCTTTGGATTCCCTGAATTTATTTTAGAATATATAATCACGACTGGTTCGACTCGGTGAGCAGTGAGCACAGTGCGTTGCAAAATGGAGGGATTTCTTGTACGAGCAAGTGGTAGCAGGGACCAGCCCGGGTCTACGACTGGAATCGAGGAATCTCATCAGCCATCTTCAAAGAAAAGAAAGCCTTAGTGTTGGAAATATAATCCAGAATATTTAGCATTGGGATTTACATTTACTACATCCGAGGATGAGCCAACGCCTCAGGGCATTATTTGTCAGGAGGTATTGTCAAGGCGCTTAAACCCACAATTTCACCGCCATTTATCTACAGAGCTTTCGGAATGTGAAAGAAGGCACTCGAGTTGTGGTGTCATTTATTCGACAAACGAAAACTGCACTCCTCAGCGAAATCACGAAAGATGCTTTCAAATCACTATTGAGTCAAGTTTTCAATGCGTAAAATGACAAAGTCCAAAGAACCCATGCATTTGGGGAAGATCTTGTGATGCCCTGTGTGAGGGATGTGTGTAAATGTTTATTTAGCTCTGAAGCAGTAAAAAAAAAACATGCCTCCATTATAATTTCAAATAATCCAGTTTGTCGGTGCATCCAAGACATGTCACTCTAATTATAGAAGAGTAACTTTTTCAACGTCTTCGAGGAAAGAGATTTGCCATTCAACTCTGAATCTACAGACGTTGCTGGTTTAGCTAAATTACTGGTTTACGTGCGATATCCTTGGGAAGGTGAGATTGTTGAAGGTTTCTTTTTCTGTGAACTTCTGGAAACTCGGACTGCTGGTGAAGAAATCTTCAAAGCTATTGATTCCTACATGTGGGCACATTGTTTAAAGTGGTCAGATTGTATTGGGATATGCACCGACGGTGCACGTTCAAATGACGTGAGTGCAAAAAGGTGTATTCAGCTTGTAAAACAAGGTGCCCCCAGCAGTATGAGTAACCCACTGCATTGTGCACAGAGAAGCCTTAGCAGCTCGACATTTGGAACCAGAACTATACACTGTTCTGACAAATACAGTGAAAACAGTAAACTTTGGAAAAGCAAGGGCACTTCATTCTTGTCTTTTTGCTGCATGATGCAATGAGATGGGAGCTGATCACATCCAACTGTTGCTGCACACCGAGATCCGCTGGCTATCACGCAGCCGAGTCTTGCAACGAGTATTTGAGCTGCACAAGAAACTGGAGGAATTTTTGACAAACGCAAGTTACAGCCTTGGAAGCAAATTCAAAGACCAACTTTTTCTTGCTGAACTTGCATATTTAGCTGATATATTTAACCTTCTGAATGATCTCAACCTTTCACTGCAAGGCAAATATATGAACATTTCGATGCTTAGCGATAAAGTGATGGGATTCAGAAAGAAATTTGGTGTGTGGCGAACTCTCTTGGAAAATGGATTTACTGGAATGTTTCCGTTTGCTCACACAATTTCTCAGTAATTCTGAGATTGGATTGCCCAGCATCAAAGCAATTTTGATTGCTCACCTTATTATTGCCTTGGATATTCAATTTGAGACTTACTTCAGAGACATTTCAGATGACATGTGGCCAGTGGATTGGTGCACAGTTCTCCGAAGATGTCCTTTCAAACACAAACCTTAGCTGCTGAGCTCAAGATTAGCTGGTGGATTTGTCATGTGATGGCAATCTGAAGGTAAAATTCAGAGCAATCTCTCATGGCCTTTTGGCTCTCCACTAAAAAGGACTCTGAAGAACTGTCAGGTGAAGCAATAAAAATATTGCTTCCATTTGCAACAATCTATGTTTGTTTTTAAGGCTGTTAAGCAAGAGAATCCAGTTTCACAAAGTACAGATCTCAGCTCTCGGCAGAACATGACATGCATGGCTGCTTATTCACAATTTCTCCTCGCATTGATGAACTGATAGGGGAGATCCAAGCCCAGGACTCTCATTAATTTGGTTGTTATATTCATACTTTACTCTCTCCATGGACTTGTATCATTTAAAATGTGTAACAATGATGCTGCAATAATTCGGTTTTGTGCTGTTATCATTTTAAAGCACTAATTTGAACACATTTAGAAGGGTCTGCTTTTTGACAGACTCCACACAAATGCTCGTGTGAGACATCATAGTCTGGTACATGCGCTTAAAAATGAGTTTCAAAATGTTGTGAAAAAAGGAGGTAAGTGGTCTGTAGGAAAAATATAGACACCAAGGTGGTCCATGTATTGAAAATAGATGGGAATTTTTGGTATAGATGATCAAAATATGAACTGATTCGATTACGGGTTTTAGAGGTCAAAGGTAGGAGGTTCCATTAAGTAAAAATTCTCTTACCGCGCTCACTTGTGAATCCGTGATGGGATTTTAACCAAACTTGGTATAAGTACATATTATGTTGCAAAGATGAACTGATTGGATTTGGGCATCAAGAGGTCAAAGGTCAGAAGTCATGCCAGGTAAAAAAAAAATGTGATTCTTGGAGAACAGCTGAAGGGATTTAAATCCAACGAGGTACAAGTATGTATAATAATGTGGGCGTTGGCATATCTGTCGACATCGCGATGTTGAAGAGTGCCCTTCTTTTTTTATGATGTAGACCAGCATTTCTCAACCTTTTTACCCTTGTGGAACCCTTGAAATAGTTTTCATGTCTCAGGGAACCCCTGCATAAAAATTATTATATACCATTATTAATATCTAGCTCTTTTATAATTTTATCGTAGTTCACGTGGTAAATATAATATATTTTTTTCGGATACCTCATTTAAAGAAAAAATGACCCCCTTTTTATCAAATTTATTGCCAATGAAAAAAAAAACATACTGCTCGTTTGAGACGTCACACCGAGGTTTTAAGTCACAAAATTTTTTTTGTTTGAAAACGTCATTTTTTAAAGTGTTTGTCAACCCCGAGTCTGTTTGACAATTAAAAAACACATGTCATGTAACTTGATCAACAAAACTTAAAGAAATAAAGCTGAAGCAATAAAGGTAAACAGAAGAACGAACCAAGAGGAGCGAGACAGACAGAGACAGACAGACACACTTACAGACAGACACCGCGCTCGGAAGCACAGAGAAGATAGATGGACACCGTGCATGCATCCCGTACTTGAGTCAGTCACTCAATGATACACGAATCCGCCGCGTACAGGACGTCCACTAACCAGTGAGGGCGGTTTCAAACTGGCGCTATATAGACATCGTTAAATACATTCCCTATGGTTGTTATAATTGTAAATAATATAAGAGGTTGAAGCCTCTATTATAATAACCATGGAGTTTCCAACAATATGCCGTACGTGTATAGTAAAATTACGAATATTAAATCAAACAAAAAGTACTCAAAAACACATTGGCCTATTTATTACTGTTTCTCACGGAACCCCTAGCGACCTCTTGCGGAACCCCGGTTGAGAAACACTGATGTAGACCATTAAAATTGAATGCTGGTGAGATTTTTTTTTTTTTTTAATTTAATTTTATTAAAATACAAATGCATCTTGATCATAGGTTCAAACTTGTCGGGCACTGGAATGGAAGCTTTGTGATTTGAAATGTGGGTTTGTCGGAGCTGTGTATTTATTTATCTCTGGCATTTTTAGAGGGAGAAGCACTGGCATCAATGGAGGCATCAGTGCGTAGCCTCATGGCAGGTCCTGTGGGGCCGCTGCGTCTTGAGGTGGATCCTGATGCTCCGATGGAAACGGAGGAGGCTGTCACTGGTGCTGGGAAGAGCAACAAATCCAAGGTGTCAGCGACCATGCCAGCTCACATCAAGCAGATCAAGCCCTTGCTCTCTGGTATGTGTGTGTACTCTTGTGTGGTTAATGTCACTGTTACTTTGCCATCAATTAGTGTGCCCTGAATCCCAACTTTGTGATTCCTTGAAGTTGAGTATTCTCCTCTTTCCTTGGAATCATTGCAAGACAATATGCTGTCGGTTTTACGATCTTGGCTGGATCGTGTATTCTTGCCATTTCATGCTTTGTGTGGCATTTATAATGCAGTCACTGTTGTAACTTTGTTTGCTTATTAAATCGAGATCTGTCATACAAATGGTTACATAAAAAGTGCATGCGCACGTATTCATACTTGCTTGGCTTTGTGCATGCATGACTCTCTGCCTATATGCTTGTGTTTACAATATTTAAGTCTTTGTTTGTCTACCTTTGCATTCTACTGTATATTTTACAGCTTCTTCAAAACTGGGTCGTGCACTTGCTGAACTTTTTGGTCTACTTGTCAAGCTGTGTGTTGGTTCACCAGTCCGTCGGCGAAGTCACCACCCTGCCACCAGCACGGCAGCACCTTCACCTGCAGCACGAGCCACTGCAACCGCACTCTCCCGCTTGCTTGCTCGGGGGCTCTCATGGACTCCACCACCTTATACACCAACTCCTCGGTTTCGGTGTGTGTGTGTGTGTGTAAAACCTTGGGATCTTTTAACGTTCACCAGCTTAAGCAAGCATATTGGACACATCTTTGTCCATCTGAGGGATGGTGCACTGTGATGCAACGTCCTTCCTGTGTCCCTATGAAGCACCAAACAGACTCTGCTGTTTGCTCTCCAATTGAGAATCAAACCCAGATGCGATTGCTCGAACGGTAGTACACCATTTTGTGTTGTATTGTGTTTGGAGCAATCGGATTAATTTCTTCTTTCGTGCTTATAATTTGGAACCAAAATCTCAGAACGTTACAAAGAAAGAATGGGAAGAAAACTTAAGAAAAAGCAACTGGTAAAACCTGAGATTGATTTTAGGATAGATTTTGATGCAATAATCTGAGGCTGTTTGAATTTTAGTGTTCACAAGATGACCCATGAACCCGTTGGGTTCCCGTTGTGACAGCGGTTGATGAAAAAAAAAAAGAAAAAAAAAATCATTTCAAGAAAAAAAAATAGCTCCAGCGAACTATACCGCTGAGGTTGTTTGCATTGATCAAATTCTCCCGAAGAGTACTTGACTGAATCGGGAATTGATTTTTTAATAATTTTTTTCGTTGCCCGATTTGAATGAAACTCGATATTGCACACCGCACGCAAATGGTAAGGTGGCTCTAAAATTTTTGCGCTATCATGTACTGTTTTGGCTGTATTTCGGGAACATACATACATACATACATACATACATACATACATACATACATACGAGATGACTCGTGAACCCGTTGGGTTCCCGTTGTGATAGCGGTTGATGAAAAAAAAAAAAATAAAAAAATCATTTCAAGAAAAAAAAAAAGATAGCTCCAGCAAACTATACCGCTGAGGTTGTTTGCATTGATCAAATTCTCCTGAATACTTGACTGAATCGGGAATTGATTTTTTAAATATTTTTTTTCGTTGCTTGATTTTAATGAAACTTGATACTGCACACCGCAGGCAAATGGTGAGTAAGGTGGCTCTAAGCATTTTGCGCTATCGTGTACCGTTTTGGCTGTATTTCAGGAACATACATGCATACATACATGATGAGAGTTTTAATAATACACTCGCAAAGTACCCGCCCATGGGCGGGTACAGTTATCTGTTGAATGGCGTTGGTCCCGTCTCGATCGGATGAAATTGAGAAATTGACGTTATCCGGTGACCTTGACCCCGTGACCTTTGACCTTGACCTTGATCCCCTAATGTCTGTTCCCAAGGATCACATATGCCAAGTTTCATCTCATTCTATCCAACGGTTTGGCCGTCTATAAAGGACAAAAAAAACATGAAAAATTGACGTTTTCGTCCATCTATGACGTCATAACTCTAAAACCGGAAGTCGGAAGTGAATGTCGTCAACCAACTGTCATTTAATTTTGATTATCTGTCGAATGGCATTGGTCCCGTCTCAATCGGATGAAATTGAGAAATTGAAGTTACCCGGTGACCTTGACCCCGTGACCTTTGACCTTGAACTTGACCCCCCCCCCATGTCCGTTCCCATGTCCCAAGGATCACTCATACCAAGTTTCATCTCATTCCATCCAACGGTTCCGCCGCCTATAAAGGACAGACAAACAAACAAACAAACACGCATGCATACAAACATATTCTATTTTTTTTAGTATTGTAGATAGATGTTGTTCTTTAGTTGAACATATTTGAAGTATGTGTGGACCACATTCTGGGGTTGGATCTTTGTTTTGAAAATTTCTGGAGAGCAAATGATCGGTGTTTTGGTTTTTGCAGCAATGAGTTTAAGAAAGTTCATGGACATTCAAATAGGAATTGCAGAGACGGTTATTTTTTTGTCAGGATAAACAATTTTTTTTTTAATTTTTTTTTGAATCATAGAGAAAGTTTGAGAGTCGACTGAGAAATTCAAATGTATGGACGGACCTACCATCGAACTCGTGAAAACTAGAATGGTTCTCGTTCAACAGCAAACTCGGATATACATAATTTGCAAATTTGACAACTTCTTGTAAAGTCTTGATACTTTTTGTGAAATACTCACAGGCCTTAGCTTTCCTAAGACATTATCAATCGATTCCAATACTGTGCTTTTTTATGGGAACAATTTACCCTATAAGCTCCTGGGCAGGCAGTTCAGTGTAGTCAATTGCTCACCGAAAGGATGCACCGAAAAATGATAGCACCCATGTAGGATTATTTTGAATAGTCGCAATACCGAGAATTATCAACCATATAATTTGGTGGTCGTGTATCTTAGCACATTGTACGTAGCTCTCTGGCAGTTGTGGGCTTGTCTGGTAGCGTCATTTTCTGCCAGGATGCATGTGGTGTCTTCTTGCAGCAATAATTGACTAAATACAGGAGATATTGGTTCTGGTGAATCCCTTTGAGAAAAGTTGGAGATCTTTCTTCGAAACGTTCTGAAAGACTTGCGAGGACAAAATTATTGGCAGTCAAAAGATCTGAAGCATTTTTGAAGCCTCTTGCACTCTGTTCGTACATCATTGTCGCCAGACGTTTTCAGGCGTGCACGTGAAAAGGCATTTTCTGGCCCTCCTGGTACAAGGTGAGGGTGCTGAGGGGAGTGGAGCGGCGATTTCCTCCCGTGCCCACCCACTCCAGCGTCCCAGGCCTGGACTACATCTTCACCAACAGACAAGAATGTATTATCCTGTAAAGCTGCAGCATATCATCCCTGGTATAGAGATGGAGTTGGTTGAAAGGCAGTTTTAACCTTGTTTAAATGTTCATTCATCACAGAGAACAAAACTATGTTGTTGCAGGAGTTTTCAATCAAGGTATTGTATACAATGCTTTTGCAGGTGAATTTCTGCAATGGATCACGCCTGTCTTGAAGGTTCGGTGATTCGTAAGTGACCTGTTTGTTCATTGTAGTAAAAAACATACAAACAACAAATTCTTGTTTGCAACATTATTTTGAGAGAAGGCAAATCAACATGAAACCAGGTAGTGCTTGCCAGTTTTCAGGAATCACATATGAAATCGAACAAGTTGACCAAAGATATTTGTATGTTCATGGTTTTGATCCAGAATATTTGCAAGTCTCCTCGAATTATTAATTCTTCAGGATTATTAGTGGAGAAAATTCACTTGATTGAGATCATTTCTTGCAGTTGTAGTGAATGTTAATTGGGTTATTTGGTGTCATTGGCTGAAATAAGCCTGGCAAGATGGCTTCATTTCAATGGAAGTACACAAGCCATTTTGCTGTTGCGGCTGGTTTCAAATTTTGGCCCAGCTATAAACTGTCATCCTGGTGTTTTGCATTTATGGAAAGACATCGATATGTGTGCCGTCCCTTTGGAAGGACATGAAACTGTCCCGTCCACTCGCATTAGTTGGTGGATGTTAAAGATTCCACGGTGTCCTTCGTGAAGAGTGGGCGAGTCGGCACCCCGGTCTTGAACCTTGGCGAGATGGAACGTATTTTTTCAGATTGAAAATATCCACCAATTGGGCACTTAAAAAAAGAAAAGAAAAATAAGTTAATGATGGAGGTCATCAACTGAAAAATTAAAATCCTCACAATCAGCATCTTTCCAGGATGGGCAAGTAAAGTTGAACTAAAACCTGAGAAATCGTGAAGAAATCATTATTATATTAATACGCTAAGCCATATTTTCTGGACGTATCGCCTCCGAAACTGCAAGATGGATTGTCGCCACTTTCGGCATGCGGGTGCTCTGTGGTCTAATGTACAGCATAGGCGATGTGAGATCGTGCCAGACGGACAGGTTTGGGAATTTTTGGCGATTTTCTAATTTTTACATTTGTTTGCATAGCGACGTGTGATGTCACCGCTGAGAGGCGTAATGACGTCATGACCTCATCAGTCATTCCCTGACGTCATTACGTCTGTCGTCAACAGACCGTCACCGCTGAGAGGCATAATGCCACTCCTAGAAAATGGAATCTGCAATGCAAAAAACCCTCTTGTGCACATGTGGACTACCTGAGAAGGTGCATTTGACACAAAAAATGGAACAAGAAACATTGTATATTAAGAAATTCTATAAATTACATTATGAACACTGGATATATTGACGTCCTAACGAACCCTCACTTTAGAAACTTCGCGTGTAGCGTGGGTTTGGCTATTGCCTGTTTAAATGCTCTGGAAATGATTGTGTATCATTTGGATGAACATTAAAATCTTTTTTTTTTTTTAATGGGACAACACTTGCTTTGAACAAGTGGCCAATTCCATGTTACATGTGTGACACTTCAGACTCGATTTTTCAGGAATAAACTTGAAAATTTTGGGTTGTTGAAGTACCACACCTATCGTGAACAATTTTGAATTCATTTTAATTCTTACTGATTACTCTCCATTTTAATGTTGGAAAATTAGAGCTGTCTGCCAATAATTTTATGAGCCATTGCATTTTACTGCATTACTTGTGTTACAATCAGACTATGAGCCTGTCGAGGCTCGAATGAGAGCAAACACACAACACAGCAAGCGGGGTCATGAGACGAGGGGTGGGAGAGGGAGGACAAAACAGTGGGGGAACAGAGATATTAGGAGATCTGTGGAAGGGAGAGCGATGGGGTGGGGAACACGTGGTATACAAGATGGACACTAAAGAAACTTCAGGGACTTTCAGGAAGGAAAGCGGGTAATTTGAAGGAGGTGGGTTTGGGTTGGATTCATGGGGGTAGAAAAGATCGAGGTTTTGGTTGGGGGGAAGATAAGAGGTGGTGGTGAACTGCTGTTCTAAATCTTGGAGGGAAGAATGGGATTGAAGAGAGTGTAGGAGTTTATTCCAAAGGAGGAATGAAAGCATGAAGGTGAGCAGTGATTCATGATTTTGGTAGTTTTACCAGAAGGGGGTTGCTGGCGGATCTTGAGTGCCCTGTGGAAATATGGGGGATTATATTGCAGACAGAGCGTGGGGGGGGGGGGGTGAGACCGGAGAGGAGACAGGAAGACTACTGACCTGCCTGCGGTGAGACACTGAGAGGCTCAAAGACTCGGCCTCATCGCGCGACATAGCAATGATCCTAAATTAAATGCCTTGGTTTCCACAGCGTGAAGCTGAGAAAGGTGGGGGCAGGAGCACCAGCCCAGAGGGGAGAGCAGTTCTCCATCAGGCCGCGGGCGAAAGCTTTGTACATGGTCAGGAGCTCAGTTGGGCCGAGGAAGGACTTTGCACGACCGACGATTCCCAGTCACCGACTGGCTTTGGAGGCCAGGTTGGAAATGTGGCTTTTCCAGGAAAGATCATGGCACATAGTGAGACCCAGAAGCTTAAATGAAAGGACTTCTTGAAGAGGATTGTTGAGAAAGTAGATGGGGGGGGGGGGGGTTCTAAAATGATCCTTTTGGCAAGACAAAGTGAGAGTGAGATTTGTCAGGATTGAAAGACATATTCCACGTGTTGGACCAGTTTGTGATTTTATCCAGATCGGCAGAGAGCGAAGTAGCTGCAGCTTGCTGGTGTGAGGGATGACAGATGGTACGACAGAGGGTGGAGTCATCAACAAAGAGAGAGACGATTTTTCCAGTCTCAGAGAGATCATTGACGAAAACCAGAAAAAAGAACAGGGCCAAAAATGCTGCCTTGAGGAACTCCAGCCTGGACAGGAAGAGGGGATGAGAGAACTCTATTTTGGGCCACACATTGGCTGCGATGTGAGAGGAATTTTGCGAGCCTTGGAAAGTGGAGATTACCTTGGCATTTGCTGTGTTGGCATGATTTACACCAATTGTAATTCAATCGGGTTCCTTCGGGACGACTGGGTCTGGGAATTTACGTTCGTACAGGACGTGATTAAGAGGCATATCATCTTCACGGACTGATTGATGGCTTCACTGCCTCACCGACCATGCTTTTTCTTTTTATATATGGTATGTGGATGTAAATTGAGCTTTGTAGAAGAAATAAAAGTGTCTTCCATTCCAATATGAACAATTATTATTATTACTTTTTTTTGTATGCTGGGATGAGTTTGCTTCTTGGTCATGGATGTTAGTTAACTCTGGCTTTAAAAAAAACAAAAAACAATTGGAATCATAGGTGAAGTTGTGTAATCTGATTCCAAGTTTAAGTTGCCTCCATTATTCGGTTAGAGTAAAATGTTTTGTTTTTTAACAGCATTAATCCACCCAGTTCGATTTATATTTCCAAATTGTAAGCAGAAGCATTTTGTTTTGCTGGGGTTTTTTTTTTCTTGCCAAATTTGGACACTTGTATATTTTCAAGACTATTCAACTGATGAACTTGACTTCACAACATTGTTCCATGTCATCCATTAGATGTGGTCTTTTTTATTATTAAACTTTTTTTTGTTGCCTTTACTGAGTGTGGCTCATGGAAGAGCAAGGAACCTCATGGTTGAAAGGCTTGGTGGTAATTTTCTTTCTTCATAAACGCTGAACCGATTAATAATGAATTTTCAGAAACCTTATCAACAAATGGGGTGGCTCAAGTTTGTGAAGTAGAAGTTGCTTCGTGAAACAAACATGGCCCTGTGAGTTTGTGTCTGCATTTTATCGTTTACCATGCTGAAAAATGTTTGTTTTGTTTTTTTCTCCCCAAAGTTATCTTCCATTGTTGGAAATGGCAGGTAGGTGGAAATATGCAAAAGTAGCAAAATAAAGGTTTATGGAATTGAGCTGAAATGCACATGTTGATCGGCAATTAAGTACCGAGCTGTATGTATAAGAGTTACTTTTTGATTGCTTGTGCCATTTGGTCGCTTGTCCGTCTTTGATTTGAGAAGTAAATTTTTTTTTTTTTCTTTTCATAAGTTCTTCAGTACCGTTAAAACAATTAGTCTGACATTTGGTGTCCAGCATTGATGGGCTGAGCACTTAAAATGCTGCGAAGTATCATTATCTCTGTATAAAAATCCAATTACCAGCACAGGCCAATCAACTGTAAATTGATGGATTTTGATTGAAGAAATTATTTAATGTA
>NC_140970.1:51277197-51312197 GCF_056783735.1 Eptatretus burgeri | reverse complement strand
CCTCTGTGAATTCAGTGGTTGACAGGGTATCTATGTGGCCAGCATGAGAATAAAGTGTTAAGAGCAAAGAATGTATTGAAAAATAATACGAGCAATACTAATTAAATGTAGAAGAAGTAAGAAAGGTGGCAAACAGTTATGTTATGGAAATCTTTTGTCGTTGCTTGAAAGGAGAACCCACTTTGGTGTTGCCTACAAAAATCCACCGAAATGTGGACTTAGTCCACAGTGCAAAATATTGCTTGGTACTGCCTTGAGACTTTTTTTGTTGCTGAAATTTATTTTTAACATTTTGCCCTTAGGCAGCTTTTGAAGCCATAATGAACCTTTG
This sequence comes from Eptatretus burgeri, assembly GCF_056783735.1. Lineage (NCBI taxonomy): Eukaryota > Metazoa > Chordata > Myxini > Myxiniformes > Myxinidae > Eptatretus > Eptatretus burgeri. The sequence continues at coordinate 51,311,866 of NC_140970.1, read as the reverse complement.
GAATCGGCGGCCCCTGAAGGTCTACGGAAGTCGCATGGCAGAGTCCATGCTTGCCATTCTTTGTCACATACTGCGTGGGGAGACTATCATCCGAGAACAGCTCTCCAAGGAGCGAGATGGTTCACGAGATGAGGAGGCACCGCCACCTGCGCCAGAGGATGTGGGTGGAGGAACTGCTGGAGTAAATGGTGGCACTGTCAGTGGAGGGAGTGTCAGCAATGGTAGTAGCAGTGCTGTGGCATTGGCAAGTGGTTCAGCTACCAGTGTTGCAACTACTGGTGGTACGAGCTCGGTTCCAGCAGCTGCCAGTAGTACCACTGACAGCAGCAGCAGTAGTAGCAGCAGTGGTGGTGGAGGTGCAAGCAGCACTGTTGGTGGTGGCACAGCAGGCAGTACTGCTGGCACAGTGGGAACACCTTCTCATCGCAGAGAGCCTGATGTGAACCAGCAGCAGCTACAACAGGTAAACCATTGTTTTGTTGAACAAAATTTGGAGAGAAATTAAAAAGCTTCGATATTTAATCATATTTTGTATACAACATTTATGATCATGGAAGAGCAGGGAGAACAGGGTAAAACAGGAAAAGGAGGGAGCAATAAAGAGGGAGGGTGGAGAGATGGAAATATGTGCATGTGTGTTGGGTTCAAGTAAGGTTAATGGGGGGGGGGTCGAAAAAATTGTGGGTAGAGATATGGGGGGGGGGGTGGGTCGAAAAAAATTGATTAAGATGAAGAACTAGTTAGCATGGCTTTTTATTTGCAGTATTTAATTTTGTTCGCTCACCTGGAATGTAGTTCCAGGGAGCTCATGGGATGACTCGTCATCTGTCCGTCCACAAATCTTTTCAATTTCTTCTCTGAAACTACACATACGATTTCAATGAAACTTTACCACAATGTTCATCGCCGTGTATGTGCCAAAGTTTGTTCATGGCATTAAAAAATCGGGCCCTAAGGGGGTCTATGGGGGTTCCCCCCAAAAATAGGTATTTGCTTTCTTCTCAGAAACTACACATGCAATTCTGATGAAATGACCACAGCCTTCATCACACGTGACGTAGCAACGTTTGTTCATGGCATTAAAAAAATTGGGGTCTGAGGGGGTTTATGTGGGTGGTTGCCCCCGCCCCTCCCCCCACCCCAAAGAGATGCTTTCTTGTCAGAAATGACACACAAGTCCGACGAAACTTGATTACAACCATCATCACCCGTGATGAACCAAAGATTGTTCACGGCATTAAAAAAAATTGGGGTTAAAGGGAGTGTATGGGGGATTGCCCCACAAAATAGGTTATTTGCTTTCTTTTCAGAAACTACTCATGACATTCTGATGAAACTTAACCACAACCGTCATCACCCGTGATGTACCAAAGTTTGTTCATGGAATTAAAAAAAAATCGGGGTCTCGGGGGGTTATCCCCCAAAATAGGTATTTGCTATAACATTGATTCATTGTTACATTTTGCTGATTCCGTCCCACATTGATTTCCTCCTCAGTATCATTATTTTCAGTGAGTGCCCAGAGGTATTGCCCCGATTTTTATCTGATCAGATCAGATCAGATATTGAAATTTGATTTGTTTTTTTTCAAAGTGATTAACCTTGTGAACTATTTAACATTTTGTTTTATCCAAAGATGATTGCATAACTTAAAAGCAATGTTTAGTTTGCATTGTATGACTTCCTATTAAAAAGTATTCTTTTTTTTTCTGTGTTTTTTTTTTGTGCCACACATTTCCAAAATTGTCTTTTTTCTTTTGTTTATTTCATCAATTTGTCTGAATCGCATGATATGGGTTTAGCCATTTGTCACCTTTCAATTTTGATTTGACAAAAGCGTAGCTTTTTTTTGCATTTGTTTTTTGCTTCCTCTGTATCTGTTAGTTTAAATGTACGAGAAGATGCTTTTGTTTTAACACCATTCTTCTTCTGCAGTTATGCTATGACTAACCAAATTGTATGCAGCTTGTCGACATGGGTTTCTCGCGGGAGCAGGCTGTTGAGGCGCTGTTGCACACTTCCACCATGGAACAGGCTACGGAGTACCTTATTACGCACCCACCACCTCTGCTTGGTGGAGCGGTATGTCAGTATTCCTTTTTTTTTGCTTTATTTTAGTTTAGTTGATTTGTTTCACGATTTCATTAACGCACATGAGTCTCGGCCTGTCGAAGAGCTGAAGGACAAATGGCAGCTTTACAGACAGACTGAGTAAAAGGGGAAGGACGACAAAACACTCGGCACAATGCAAAGGAGTCAACTGGTTGAAATGGAATGATAAGGAAAAAAAATTGAGGAAATAATACTCTGAGTTTTTTTGTTTTTTGTTTTGTATACAATGTCAAGGCTCGTGTGAGAGCTTGCACGCAGAACGTACAACAATGGGAGCAGGAGACAAGGGGTTGGAGAGGGAAGGAAAAAACTGTAGAACAGAGACATGAGATCTGTGGAAGGGAGAGGGATGGGGTGTGGTATAGAGGGTAAGGTAAACAAGATGGACACGACAGGAACTTTCAGGAAGGAAAACGGAATTTCAACGAGGTGGGTTTGGGGTGGATTAGCGGTGGGAGAAAAGACTGTGGTTTTGGTTGGGGGAAGATAAGAGATGGTGGTGAACAGCTGTTTTGAGGATCTGGACGGAAGAATGGGATTGAAGAGAGTGTGGAAGTTTGTTCCAAAGGCAGGAAAAAAGAGGAATGAAAGAGTGAAGGTGAGCAGTAATTTCTTGATTTTCATGGAGTTACCAGATAGGAGTTGCTGGTGGACCTTGACCGCCCTGCGGAAATATGGGGGGGGGGGGACATCTCAGAGCAAAAGGGGGTCAGGCCCTTTTCCGATCGAACCTGGCCTGACCTTGATTTCCGATCATCAATATGGAATTGGATCAGATCACGATTGTGGATATGCCACTTCTGCTCTCCCAACAACGAATGGAGGTCCTCAATGCCAAACACGAAATCAGAGCCACCTCCTCAGACATATCGCATGTTTTCGATATGGTCTGGCACCGTACCCTGCTCACCAAACTCTCTTCCTATGGTATCCATTGACATCTCCACTCATGGCTCGCAGACTTCCTCTCCTGTCGCAGCCAACGTGTGGCCCTTTACGGAGTTCTCTCATCCCCTCTTCCTGTCCAGGCTGGAGTTCCTCAAGGAAGTGCTCTAGGCCCTGTTCCTTCTCTGGTTTTCATCAATGATCTCTCCGACTCTGGAAAATCTTCTTTAACTATTTGCTGATGACTCCACCCTCTGCCGTACCATCTGTCATTCCTCAGATCGGCAAGCAGTAGCCTCTTCACTGCAGATCTGGATAAAAATCACAAACTGTTCCAACAATTGTCTTTCAATCCTGACAAATCTCACACTCACGATGCCTCTCCAAAAGGACAGGCCAGTTTAGATCTGTGACTTGCGACAGGTATCATGAAAACCTGTCCTAACCTGTTCCATGGTCAGGTTGTCGGCGACGAAGCCGTCTCCCCCACCAGTTTTCCTGGTGAGGTGGGTGTTTGGCTATGGACACCCAGCAGGATTATAAACAAAACCTGTCAAAGCGTGGAGGAGCTCCTTGTGAGCCAACGGCCATCCACATGTAGTGCCCAACTGTCTGCGGACGTCGTCCTGCAGTTGGGTTACTTCTTATTAGGAGGTTGGTGGCAGGATTTGCACTCCGGCCACCGTAAAACCCTTCATTCCACAAAACATTCTCGAAGCATTAAAAAAAAATCTGAAAACCCACTCCGTGGAAGTACTGTGTAGCTTCCCTTCACAGCGCAGCTCACCGGGTGACGGGACTGGGGCAAAGCCTTCGGGACCCCCAATCTTTGATGATGGGAGGGAACCACGGGGTAACATTCCCAGGTCAGATTGCAGGAGAGAGTGTCGGAGTGGTGCTGAGGTGTCGTCCACCAGATGGCGGTTTCCTTGGGTTAACCTGAGGTGGTCCCTTCGGATGAGTGCCTGGAATGTCCTATCTAGAAGAGAGGATGATCACCTGTCTCTGTTATCTGAGCTCATGCATTTGGACATCGGTATTGCAGCACTCTCTAAGGTTTCGGAGACCAGATTGCAGCGAGATCATGGTGTGTGGTTACACCTACTATTGGTCTGGTCATTCGGATGGTTACCATGCCCAAGGAGTTGCTGTAGCTGTGTCCAATAAGCTGACTCCAATGATAATTGATGTAACACCGGTCAACAAGCGTATTTTCAGACGAAGGATTTGTCACTCCTTGGGTGTCATTTCCCTGGTCTCTGTTTATGCTCCGACTGAGGCGAGTGATCTCACCGTGAAGGACGCACTCTATGCCACGCTCGAGTCTGGTTGATCAGTGCCCTAGGCGAGATGCACTTCCACTCTTGGGGGATTTGAATGCATCGACTGGAGCTGATAGGGATGATTCGGAGAGGTGTGGTGGTCCCCTTAGGTCTGGAACTGTGAACCTGAATAGCACCAAGTTCGTTGACTTTGCAAGAAGTCATGGACTTAGGGTGGCCGGTTCATGGTTCAGCACCCACAAGCTCATCGCTGGACTTGGTATGCCAACGCTGGCGGTGTGGCAAAGGAGATTGACCATGTGCTCGTTGATGGTCGCTGGAGGATGATCCAGGACTGCAAGGTCCACCAGAGTGCTCAGTTCCTCAATACTGACCACCGGCTTGTTGTAGCAACTTTTAAGTTTCAGCTTAAATCCAGGAGAATGGTACCATCCCAGCCGAGGCTGGATGTTGGCAAGCTCAAGGATGAGAGGGTAGCTGAGGAGTTTGCGAACAAGCTGAGTGGAGATTTGGGGGGTCTGGGTGCTTTGGGAGACCCTGAAGCGTTGTGGAGTGCCTTCAAGACCACCGTCCTTGATGTTGCCGGTGGATGTCTTTGAACTCACCATAGGGCGAAGAAGAATTTTGTGTCTCAAGGGACACTGGATACCATTGCCCAGAGTTGCAGGGCCATGCTGAATGGCAGAGCTGAGCTGTTCAGGGAGCTGAGGTGTAAAACTGTACATGCGCTAAGGGTGGACAAGGAGGCCTATGTGTGAGGAATCTGTGTGGGGGGGAGAGCATCACCTGTGGTCAAGTGATTCTCGTCCTGCTTACAGGGGAATTCGTGCATTGCGTTCATCCAAGGCCGAAATCGGTGAACTGCAGTTGGAGCAGAGTGCGATAGGCTCTTGACAGAGCAGTCCAAAGTGAAGGCCCGCTGGGCCGGTTACTTTGAGCGGTTGTACCAGGCTGATCTACCAGCTGTCGAGTTGGACGTCAGGGGTGTTACAATCACTGTTGCTGACCCTCCAATCAACTGTGGTCCACTTTCGTTTGTGGAAACACAGGCTGTGGTGAACCGGTTGAAATGGGGTAAAACTCCAGGTATCTGTGGCATTCCTGCTGAACTTCTCGAGGCTGGTGGAAATGCTGCACTCGTGTCGATGCACACAGTTCTGTGCTCTGCCTGGATCACAGGCATCATCCCAACTGACTGGAAGAGGGTCCTTGTTGTCCCTCTCTGGAAAGGGAAGGGTGATCGCCAAGACTGCAACAACTTCCGAGGGGTGACGCTGCTCTCGGTGCCGGGCAAGTGCTTTGCTCGGATATTTCTTGATAGGGTTCACCACCATCTGCTTGAGCACCAGTGTCCAGAGTAGTCAGGCTTCACACCAAAGGGGTCAACGATTGACCGTATCCTTGGTCTTCGGGTTCTCACCGAACACAGACGAGAGTTTCAGCAGGGGCTGCTTGTAGCCTTTGTTGATCTCTGTAAAGCGTTTGATTCAGTGAATGGGGATGCCCTCTGGAGTATTCTCGGTCTTTGTGGAGTGCCTCCAAAACTGATCAATCTGATGTCTGAACTGTATTCTGGTACTGAGAGTGCTGTGAGATGTGGCGATACCATCTCTGACTTATTTCCAGTTGTTGCTCGAGTTCATCAGGGGTGTGTACTGGCCCCCACATTTTTCAAAGTCATCTTGGATGCTGCTGACCTGTCTGTGTCTGTTTGTGGTAAGGATGTTGAGGTTGTGGAGAGATTCACTTACCTTGGCAGTGATATTCATGTCTCTGCTGGCTGTGAGTCAGAGGTCAAGAGACATCTGGGTCGGGCCTGGAGAGTCATGGATTCATTGGATCATGGGGTGTGTCGCTGCCGGTACCTGTACAGGAGGACGAAAGTCCGAGTCTTCAGGTCCTTGGTGCTTCCAGTCTTGCTCTCTGGATGGACTCTGGCCAGGGATCTGAGATGGAGACTTTATTCCTTTGGTACCAGTTCTCTTCGGAGAATCACTGGCTCTTGCTGGTCGGACTTTGTGTCCAACGAGCGGTTGCTGAGAGAGATTCAAATGACATTTGTTGCCTGCATAGTCCGTGAGCATCAGTTGCAGCTGTATGGACATGTGGCTCGTTTTCCTGACGCTGAGCCTGCTCACCAGATTCTCTCAGCGAGGGACCCTCGTGAGTGTAGGAGGCCAATGGGCCGACCACGTGCCTCATGGTTGCAGCAGGTTGATCGGCATCTCAAGGAGATGGGGATGGCAGGACGGAGGCCCCTGGAGTATCGGCTGAAGGTGGACGCAGCGACGCACTGTTCTGGTGCATGGTCCCACACCTGACCTGACCTTAAGGGTGGTTAGGAGTGGGGTGAGGCTGGGCAGGAGATGATGGAGGACAGAAAGACCATCGACCTGCCTGTGGTGAGAGACCCAAAGACTCATTCTCATCACGGGAGACACCAATTAACCTAAATGCCTTGGTTTCCACAGCGAGAAATCGAGAAAGGTGAGAGGCGGGAGCACCAGCCCAGAGGGGAGAGCAGTACTCCATCAAGCTGCGGACGAAAGCTTTGTATGTGGTCAGGAGCTCAGGTGTGCCAAGGAAGGACTTTGCACAACGGAGCATGTCCTGTCAGCGACTGGCTTTGGAGGCCAGTATGGAAGTGTGGCTTTCCCACGTCAGATCATGCCAGAAAGTGAGGCCCAGAAGCTTTAATAAAAGGAATTCTTCAAGAGCATTGTTGAGAAAATGAAGGGTGGAGGAGGGATTCAAGATTGCCCTTTTGGAGAGACTTGGTGAGTGTGAGATTTGTCAGGATTGAAAGACAAGTGTTGGACCAGCTTGTGATTTTTATCCAGATCTGCAGTGAAGAGTCGACTGCTTGCCGATCTGAGGGATGACAGCTGGTACAGCAGAGGGTGGAGTCATCAGCAAAGAGTTGAAGAGGATTTTCCACAGTTGGAGAGATCATTGTTGAAAACCAGAAAAGGAACAGGGCCCAGAACACTGCCTTGAGGAACTCCAGCCTGTACAGGAAGAGGGGATAACAGAACTCCATGAAGGGCCACATGTTGGCTACAACAGGAGACGAAGTCTACGAGCCATGTGTGGAGACGTCGTTGGATACCATGGGAAGAGAGTTTGGTGAGCAGGGTAGGGTGCCAGACCATATCGAATATGGGATATGTCTTGGGAGATGGCTCTGATTTCATGTTTGGCATTGAGGACATCCATGCGTTGTTGAGAGCAGAAGCAGCATATCCAGAATAGTGATCTTGTCTGATTCCATATTAATGATCGGAAATTAAGCCTTTGGAGAAGAGGAAGGATTTAATGTCTGAAGCGATGATGGATTTCATAACCTTGCTGATGTTTGGGAGAAGGCTGATTGGTCTGGAGTTTCAGGGATCTGTTTTTGCACCTTTTTTAATGCAGAGCGGTGATGTTTGCTGATTTCCATGCAGAGGACCTTGAGCAAATGAGAGGATGTCGAGAGACAGACAGACAGACGCAGACCAGGTTGTTCGGACACGTTAGCTGATACCGTCTGGACTGGTTGCAGAATATGAATCGAGGTTTGACGGCAAGCTCCCCACCTTGTCAGGAGAAAAGGGCACAGAATCCAGGAACAGCTGTGCATGATTGGGTTCGGTGGGTAAATAGAGCGAATGGTTGGAGACATACAATTTAGAAGCAAACACGGAGTTTAGGCAAGCAGCCTTTTCACGTGCAGTGTCAGTTGTGCGGCCATTTGAGGTTAGGGGAGGGGGTGGAGGGGGAACATACACCAGAAACAGATTTTATTAGATGCCACCAGGATTTGGAGGAGGGAGACAGGTTTGAGAGTTCAGACTTGAGATTAGAAAGATGTTGTTTTCTGGCTCTCCTGAGGGTCAACACACTTGCGTTTGAGCTTTGTGGAAGGAACTGAGATTGCCTTCAGTTGGATTAGCCTTCCATGAGGCGAAGGTAAGTTGTTTCAGAACAACTCCCTCGTCACGAGCTTCAGTGTACTATTTGCGTGAGGACGGGTAGGACAACTGAAGATGAGATGGGATACATCTGTGCATGAGAGAGAGAGAGAGAGAGGAAGAGAGGAAGTTTCTTTGTAAATATTCCTAGGATGAGTTGATGTCCGAGGAAGTGGAGATGGGAGACCAGTCTCGAAGTTTGATCGTGGCTTTAAGTCCTTGCCAGTCGGCCTGAGTGAAATGCCAGACTTGACGGCACTGATTGGTTCTGTATTAACAGTCAGAGAGATGTATATTTTGACAGACATGTAGTCAAATGAACTGATTGGAGCGGAGGCTGAACAGGAGATATTTTCAGGGAAATTGGTCAAAGTCAAATTCAGAAGTGATGAAGTACCATTGGTTGAGATCTGCGTCGGAAGTTGACAGGTGTCAGTCCCAATGAGTCACATAAGTCCTTTGCTGAAGTGCCATGGCAGGTGAGAGGAACCAACACTCAGTCAACTGGCAGATCACAATTTATATCACCACCTTTGAGGAAGAGAGAGTTGGGATGAGAGGAAAGAAGTTTGTCCATGTTTTTGGAGAGTGAGATTTAAATGGAGTCAGTACTGTTTGGTGGACGGTACAGCACACATATTTACATGAGGTTTTTGAAAAAGGTGAGTGGGAAGCTTTGAGAGTGAGGGCAGACGATGAGAACAGACACGTCCAAGGTGCAGGAGGGTGATGGGAGAGGGGAAGGATGAGACTTGGTAGAGGTGTGGTGAAGAAGGGAGTGGGCAGGGGGAGGTACAGGATTTGAGGGGTTGGGAAGAGGGGCAGGTGTGCTGAGAGGAAGGAAGGAGCATGTTTGTGGTGATGAGGTGTGTTCTGATTGAGCGACAGATATCTGTTATGTGAGAATGGAGCCCACAGATGTTAGAACACCACATACTTTTGGACAACAGAGGAGCTTTGAGGAGCTGATACTGAAGCAGAAGACAGTGAAAAGGTGCCAAGAGTGGAGGAAGAATGAGGGGTAAGGAGAGAGGATAACAGTTGAGGGATTTGGAAGAGGTGGATGAAGGAGGTGTGGGGTGAATTGTCACTGAAGTTGGAAAAAAAATGCTTGATGGAACACGAACATGTATTGCAAACTGGGATTCAATTTTTTTTAAGTCAGAGATGCGATTAAAGACATTATGTGAAGGATACAATAAAGGAGAATTTAGAGAATGGAGAAAGGAAACGTTGTAACAGTTGGACTTTTTCGACACGGGTTGAAGGAAAGGAGTTGGGTATGTGAGAAAGCGTTGGCGATGATCGACATCATACTTGAAAGATTAAAGTGGAAGAACATGATGCAAGAGGCACCAAAGTTTGTTCCACACAGGGATGAAGGGATGGAGGTGTGCATCCAGCTTTGATTTTGGAGGGGAAACTGGTGTTTGTTTCGGATGGAAAATGCAGTTATTTAAGGCCTGGTCGTTAAGGCTGGTTGACAGACAGTATCTAAGGACAAATAGGTGTCCAGAGATGGCTCTGACTTATTGTTTGAGATTTTGAGTCTTATCTATTGAGTTAAGAGAAGCAACCATGCTCGAAGGTGAACTGCTCATCAGAGATTGGACAGTTGGAGAAGAGAAGATGCCTGAATTTTGCACAAGTGATAAATTTCATTGCTTTGTTTTTGATGGGGGAATAGACTGGCAGCTTCACGACTTGCGATGACGACTCCGCCGTTGCTGGGAATGACCAAAACAGCCAAGGTGGTTCGTGTTATGGCAGGAAGTCTTGACAGACTTTTGTACACCTTTCCGACTTGCCTCAAAAATTAATTCACTTTGCCTTTGAAAAGCATTGAACTCTTGGCATCCACAGCCTCAGCTGGCAACTTATTCCAGTGATTTATTACTCAATGAGAAAATTTGGACATTTTCATGTTTGCATCTGGGTTTCAGTAATTTGCAAGAATGGCTTCTTGTAATGTTCATGTTTGTGATGTAATGTAATGTTTGATGTTGAATTTGTTTGCTTGTAATGTTTCATGTTGTCACCTTGTTGTTTCATGACCCTTCAGCATTTTAAGACTTCCATCAGGTTCACTCTAAGCCTTATGTACTGCATTCCAATGTGGTCATTCTCAGGTTTGACAACCTTGACTCGTAGTCCTTTTCTCCATCCCCTTCACTCTTTTGGTCGATTTGGGATCTTGGGCTTCTCAGGGAATGTACATTTCAATTGCTTAAGTTTTGTCACAGATTTTGATTCACCACACATCATTTGGAGCAAATTGAGTGGCACGTGGTCACGTATCTTGGTTTTCTTTTGTGTGATAGCTTAGCTTCTCAAAGTTTTTGTTCTTGTTTCAATAATCCTTTTTTTTAATTTGAATTTTTTTTATTTTTACTTTGAATTATTGGTTGATTTGCTTCCTATTTTGAATCTGAGTGTGTTCGATGTTGGCTCATGTATTCCTTTGCAGTCCACCAAAGCTACGTTTTCCCCACCAGATCTGTCGTCTTTGTTATTATTTCATCCAATTTTCTGGTTTTTTTTTTTTTTTACCATAACTTGTATCGGTATATTATCAAATTTGTGTCCTTGTGAGTATTTGGCCTTCTCCCCAAGGCCATAGCTCGCGAGCATGTTGAATTTCTCTGACGCATGACTCATTCGGCTTTCTTTATCTCAAGTGTGCTCCTTTCACGCTTCTAATTTATTTTCATCTCAAATTTTATTACTATTATTTATTCACACAGTTTACTTCCCAAACCTGTCAAACTCATAAGCGCTCGGCCCCTACGTACTTACAGCACGACTTTCCACCCCTGCCTTCAATATCCAATTTCACCCCTTTTGTGATGTCTGGACTTCTCATGATCCCCAATTCAGATCCACAAAACCAGTCTACAGATGTCTGCACACGAGTATCACCTCCCATTCACGTCCACGAACGGTGTCGAATCCCTCCATGACAGTACACTCCCCCTTGTCATCTACATGCCCCTCAGCATCATTCTACCTCATGTCCCTCCTTTCTGATTTCCCCTTGACCCACACGACCCTCTTAAAAACAGACCTTTTGGCTTGCTTCCAATCATCAAGGCCGTGGAATCCATTGCAGTTAACCTCAAATCTTTCCTTTTCTCCAAATGCCTGATCTCAAACCATCAGTTTGGATTCAGACCTGGTCACTCTATTATGGCATTGCTGCTTCTGCTCTCCCAATGATGGAGGCTCTGTCTCGAACATGAGATCATGGCCATCTCTCCAGGTATATCTTGAGCATTTGACAGTCTGGCACCCCTACCTTGCTCTCCAAACTCCCTGCCTTTGACATCCACTTTTGGCTTACTTATTGCTTCAAGTCCCATAGCTTGGTATTGGCTTCATGGTTAGGGTGGTGGGCTTTGGATATAGGGTCCTGAGGTCAAATCCTGCTCAGCTGATGAATTAATACCAGGTGGGGTTAACTCGGCCTGTCATCCTTCCAAGGTCGGCAAAATGAGTGCCAGCATGCTGGTATCCTGTCGGAGTGGTGACCTGTCCAGGATTGTGCCCAATAGCCAAGGAGACTGCTTAAGCAGCACCAACGCTCTGCACAGAGTATGGTCCCAATCTCCAAGAGTATGTCCATCAGAATCAGAATGTGGGTCAGAAGGAATTACGACTCGGAATTGGAGGTGATATGCAATTGTGCACTGCTTGCTTAAATGCCTGGAGGTTACAATGTGATTGAACTACCTCTGGAAGGCAATTCCAAGAATTAGAGAGAAAATGAACAAAAGAGGAGATGGGTGGAAAGGCTGAATTTTTTTCGAAGTTTAACCAGACGGAGATTACCAGAAAAACTTGTGCATCCTCGAGTTCCTTGGGAGGATCAGAGGACAGAGAGCAGAGGGAGCAATATCGGAGAAGAGGTGGTGGAAAACAGAGACCACCGACCTGCCTGTAATGTGAAATCTAAAGACCTTGTGCTTTGGGACAGAAAGAAAGATGAACGTAATGAGGGATAGAAGAGGAAAAATCAGACCGTGGCAGAGAAATGTAATGCTCAGTCCAGACCAGAATGTTTGTGTCTTCCAAGTAAAGTTCATGGGCTCTAATTACCTCTGCCACTAAATGTGGATGGATGTTATGTTTTCACCCCTGTCTGTCTCTCCGTCTTTGAGTGAGCAGGGTATCTCAAAAAGTTATGGACGGATTTGACAATTTTGTTTACAGGTTGGGTCTTTGTCCGTCTGTCTCTCTCTCTGTCTTTGTTTGTTTCTGAGGATATCTCAAAAAGTCATTGATGAGTTTTGACAAAATTATGTGTACGAGTTGTTTAGGTGACAAGAACAAGCTGATTCGATTTTGGTTCAAATCCGGTCTATCAGTAGGATACAAAACATAAACGGTTTAAGCTGCCAGAGGTATGCGCTCTACCGAGTGCCATTCTTGTGTATCGTGTTGCGCTCCTCCCAGTGGTAGTACATATCACAAATCATACTGTTCAGCCGCATGCCAGTCTCGTCTTCCAATGTATTTTTCTGTTCTCAACTCTATAACTGCTGTATAATAGTAAGACAGTGGTGGTATTCTTGAGGGCAATCTGAAATCGGTGATCATGGTTTAAAAATGCAAAAAATCAAACAAATTTGCCTTCATTGGATACCCAGGATAACTGAATTTAAGGCCAAAATAGGCTCGGATGGCTCTCAGAGCACAGAGACCTCCATAGACCGAAGTGGCTCCTCGACTCGAGGCCTGGCAGACGACTCCATGCTTCATGTGTCCAATCAGACATCTACCTTTATGAACCCAGCCGTCTCGTTTAAAACTTAATGAAAACCCTGCTAAGACTTGCACAAAGTTGAGGTAACTATTCAAAATGGCAAAAACCTGAAAATTGTATTTTCTGATCCAAGATTTACAATATCCCTTGGTGAGGAAAACAACTCCATGTGACCTTGGACTCATTTTGTTGGCATGTTTCGGTTTAAAAATGTTTTTTAATTTTTTTCTAATTTAAAAAAAACATATCTTGCACCCTTTTCACTAGGATCTGCATATGTCAGAGGAGGACCAGATGATTCGAGCCATCGCCATGTCTTTGGGGCAGGACATCTGCATGGAACAAGGTGCAGAGTCTCCAGAGGTATTTGCAGATTGCTCTTTACTTTACAGTGCAGTATTCATTTTTCTGCATTTTTTAAAATCGCTCTATTCGAAAAAATGGATGGAATATACACAGTTTCAAGTGCTGTGTTTCAGTGACAATTACATGATCAATGTGTGAACTATTTTGCATTTTAAGCTGCTGCTGCTGCTATGTGTTTACTCACTTCAGAAGTTCTGCTTTCACTCCTGGAAATAAAAAAAATGGTAAAAATGTTAGCTGGAAAGCAAATAATCTATTTACTTTGTAGGAAAGCTAATTTATTTACTTGTCCAGAAAGCTGATAATTGATTTACTTGGCTGGAAATCTCATAATCAATTTACTGTACCGAGAACAAATGAATATTCGTGTCTGTTTAATCATAAAAAAATCCCGTTTGAAAAGCCTTCGGTTACAGGATGGCAGGAGAAGAAGCAGGTCCCGGAGTTTTAATGATCCAATGGTATGCCAGCAGGAACCTTTTCTTCTGGAACGTGACAGACACAGAAGGAACACATTATATTGTGACTGGCCGGGGGTCAGCCGCCAACCGACCGCTCTGAACGGAGCCGCAAGTCGAGTCGGCCCGACCGATCGCCCGGAATATAGATCGCCGCCCGGATAACTCCGAGCGACGGGTCCTTGTACAAGAACCGAAATACGCCAATCGGCAGATCACGTGGGGTAGGGTCGATTGCCAATCTTCAATGTACCTAAATACCCACGTGACACAACTTCCGGGGTATTCCACCCTCGACGGATCTCGTACAGAACAAACCGCCGAGGCGAGCTTGTCCGAGCGGCGTAATTGCCGAGAACCGTTGGTCCAAATGTCCCCCTATTACGGCAAACCAACGGCTTTCTAACTCCCAACACATGAAATGTTCAGTCAATGAGGGAATGGACGAAACGAGCAGGTTTTCATTCACACAAGGACATTTATTATAATGAAACTCATATGCAATTAAATAAGGCAAAACACGTATGCAATTTTACAAACAACACAAGCATGACAAAAGAACTACAACCGTCTACAAGTAATTATTAATGTACAGTCACTTACACAGTTTTACTTACGGGACTAGGCACCACAACATTCATTCGACAGAAAAGCAGGAAAAATACCCCATCAAAGGCAATGGGGTCAGACTGGACCTCTTGGGTCTTTATGGCGTGGGACTTGGCAGACCGAACGAGTCCCACGAGACCGTTGCAGGTTACCTGCACCCACGTGGTGTCTGGCTTGGGCGACCCGCGACGTCCCGTCCCCACAGCAGCTCGCGTAGCCGTGGTCGAGCTCGGGCCTTCCGTGTGGCAGGCGAGCTCTCTCCGGCTCTCTCCACACGAACGCGCGGTTTGCGCGACACGGCAGGCAAGGCTGTGCCTCCAGCTCGCGTCTCCTTCGCAACGCCCGGACTTCCACGCAGCTCCTTGGCTTCTGGCTTCCTCCCGACTCCCCCAACTGCCGAAGCAAAAAGCTTACTCCTCCCACGGGACTCAGCACACGAACTCTGCCACGGGACTCCCACGAACTCGGCCCTACCACGGGACTCCCACGGGACTCTTTACGAACCCTTTACACGGGACTTTCACGACTCTTTTTGAACAAAGAAAAGATGTCCTCTTTATCCTTTGCACCCCCTCCCCCGCACCCGGTGTGACTCATGCCCTCGTGATCCACCCCCCGCTCAACCATGGGTGGGAGGGAGTTGTTGACGTCACCGCAGGGTTCTTCTTCCTCTTCGCAGAAGAGGGGGAGGGACGTCTCCATTGTTTCGTTCCCTAACTATTAAATCGATCCGCAACGCATCTAATTGATTTCAAAACATTTAAACAATGGAAGGTGAACTATCTCGGGAACATGCACTTATTGATATAGCTGACGAAGGGAACCTGTATGTTGTGTGTGATTGAATTCCAAACGTGTAACAATATTTAGTAACACTTCTCAAAGCAATATAAAAGTACACTGAAGGATCACACAATCGATGATGACGAAGACAACAATTAAGTGTTATAAGATCCTTTTTTCATGCGCTTCACTTCATTGAGATTCACAGATGGACATGTAATATGTTTATGAAGTGCAACATGCTGTCTTTTGAGTAAACCTGTCAGCGAAGCAATGGTAGACTCAGCTTGTTCTTAACTAAAATTCCAATGTTATTGACCAAATGTGTTCTGGCGTTCTTTTTGACTCAAATCCAACAAATTATGTTTGATACAGGAAAGCAGCCTACATGTCATTTAAACTTTGTTATTTGCGAAATTGAAGATTCGTAAGTATATTGGTTGGTGTGGTCTGTTATTTTGTCTGCCAAATGTCAAGGTCACATAAAATTGTCAATTTTCATTTGACTGATTTGAAATTTGAACAGAATTTGTATATTGGGTTTCTGAATTGGTTCATTAATCAAAAGCTAAAAGCCTATTATTTTTGTGGTCAAAGGTCATGGTTGCATAAAATTGTCAATTTTCATCCAATGGACTTGAATTTTTGACAGGGTTTGCATATTAGGTCACTGCCCTCTATTGTTTGATGTTATCAAAAGGACAAGGTCACAAAATCATCAATTTGCATCCAATTGACTTGAAATTTGAACAATTTGCCGTTTGGTTTACCAACAATAGCTGAAAGCCAATTGTTTTTGAGGTCCAAAGGGCAAGGTCACAGCAACTGATTTCGCAAGTACCGGTTTAGGTTAGTTTGTTATTTCCCCGGCATGTGTAGTGAAAGGAGGGGTTTTAGCAATACGCTCACTTCTCTGTCTGTCTGTGCGTCTACAACGTCAGTTCACAATTGAGGAACAATGTTGTTCAATTGAATTAACTATTTTGAACATGAATCGGAAAACAAACCTGTAGCTTACCTGTACTTTGGCTCTGAATTTGACCCGATTGCACATGTACAGAGGGTGGCGAGATTTTTTTTTTATTTTTAAAGTCTGTGTGCCTGTCTTAAAAAAACAAAACGCAATTGAAAACAGGAAGGCTGGTTTTTAAGGGTGTTGTAAAAAAAACAAAACAGGTATGAAGAGCTATTATAACGTGTTAAATAAAGTGGTGTAAAATGGCAGTACTACATCACTGCATCAATGACAGTAAACTTCTGGAATCTTTTTATTTTTTTATTTTGAGGTCATCTCGACTGAGATGACCTAATAAAGCCAGACCAGGTATCCGTACGTCCGTCAACAATTTTTCTTTCCGATCTTGATGAAACTTAGTATGTGGGTCGAGGTCGATGAGTGTTGCACAACGATATAACTTTTGTCCGGGTTCAAGGTCAGGGACGCGGTCACGAGGTCACGTAATTTATAAAAATCGCCATTTTCAAAACCTATCTCGTCTGCCTTTCTACAAGATATTCGGCAACTGTTTATTGATTATGAAAGTAAAAAATATTATCTTGTATCTAACCGGACAGATTTTTGAATTTCCTTCCCGTTTGATCGTCACGTGATCTGGAAGATGCCCAAAAACGCCGATGCGATAAGGAAGGAAGGAGAAATGAAATATAAATATAAAACACATTTTTAGCCTTTTATATTTATACATTTTCCGCCGAAGGTGCAAAAGTTTCAAAACCCGAAATGTAAATGTCGGCATTTATTTTCAAAATATAATTTCGTGCGTGCGCGCCAAAATGCCGAGTCATCTTTAACCAAACTGCGTAGTAGAACTGCGAAGAGAAACAGGTTGAGATGGTTGGGTCATGTGTTGAGGAAGGATGAAAGTGACTGGGTGAGAGGAGTGTTGGAAATGAGTGTAGTCGGAAGTAGAGGACGGGGAAGACCGAGAAAAACTTGGCTAAATGTGGGCAAGGGGATTAAGAAGGGGAGATGCAGAAAACAGGGTAAAGTGGAGAAGATTGTCATGGGGCCCGCAAGGCTAACCCCTGCTTTAGCGGGGATAATGGCCTTTAAGTGTGTGTGTGTGTGTGTGTGTGTGTGTGTGTGTGTGTGTGTGTGTGTGTGTGTGTGTGTGTGTGTGTGTGTGTGTGTGTGTGTGTGTGTGTGTGTGTGTGTGTGTGTGTGTGTGTGTGTGTGTGTGTGTGTGTGTGTGTGTGTGTGTGTGTGTGGTAGGTAGAACTGCGCAGTAGTCCTGTCATGGCGTCTGAGCAGTGGACAGCGTGGTTCAGATTGACTGTGGTTTCTGGGGCGAAGGTGATTGTTAAGAAGTATGTCGGCGGTATAAATTCGAGTGGCTGTATTGGTGATTTAATCACGCAACATCTTGACAACGAATATTCTGGCTGAACGATTGCATCAATTCAGTGCATCAGCAGGGATAATTCACAGACTCCTCTCGATCGTGCCGATATCTAACATAATCACCGGCGGACATAGGGCTGCAGGCTGTGGGGAGAGGCCACGGATCCCGGATGAGGGGATAAGTGATAAATTATGCTACATGCTTCGGGCTTTCTGATTAATATATCAATGAGTACATTCCATAATTAATGAATCTGGCAAACAAAATGTTTTTTCATACCTGACATGTTACTTTGTGCAGTGTCACAAAACTTCTGTGGAATTAATAATGAATTTGCAAGCTCTAACGATTTTTCAAACCTCAATATCTCTATAAATACTTGACCAATTTTCATTCTGAAAGTTACATTATAATCGGTGAAGAATAATCTACAGGATTATCATAATCTCCGAAAGCTAAGCCTATTTTTTTCGTTTTTTTTCTACAACCGGAAGTGAAATGTCCCCAGAGAGTGGATGGACCGGAAAACCACTTATTGCACTTACTGGTGATTCTGATGTGTTAATCCGGGTACAAAATGAACAATACATATTTATTAATTATGTCATTAGGAGTATTATCCTGGTGTATCTCTGTTAACTATTTCAATCTAAACGGTGAGTTTGGACTGTTTCGCGGTTACCTGAACTGAACATTGAGAACTTGTGGTATTATAGAGATGACCGTCACTCCCACACGGGGGTAATTTTTTATTTTTTAAATATACAGCCTGTAAAATCATTTTATTAGCCCATGTTGGACTTTGTCTGAATTGGGGGCTTATGGATTTGGTCTCAATTTTCGTGTGCATGTGTGCATAATCATATCTTGGACATGTATGGACCGACTTTATTCGTACTTGACACAAAGACAACAAATGATGGTATGCATATGCACATTGTTTTGTTTCTTGATGCGAACAAAGATGGCTGATTGGCCGCCATTTTAGTTGTATAAACAAACCAAAACCCCGGTGTCGAACATGTTCTCAACCATGTCTTGGACATGTATTTACTGATCTTGTTCAAACTTGGCACATAATGAATGATGGCTTACATATGCACGTCATTTTTTTTTCTTTTTCCGAGATCAGATCCAAGATGATCGACTGGTGGCCATTTTGTTACTTAAATATATCCCCAACCATTTCTCAGACATGTATGGTCTGATTTTGTTCAAACTTGGCACAAACACAGTACATGGCGGCATATACATGCACCTCACTTTATTTTGCGATCTGATCAAAGATGGCCAACTGGTGGACTGGCGGTCATTTTAGTTGTACATAAATATGGGCTCGCCCTTTAACTCAGTACAGCAAAATTATTAAAACGGGGGATCTGACATTTTGTCTTTTTAAAGTTTTATTATTTACTTGTTTCAATTTAATTATCTACTTGAATACCTTTTGAGTAAGGTGTTCTATTAACTGTGTAGTTTTTGTCTCCCTTCAATAAAGATTTTTGTTCAGTATATATTTTGAGGGTCATGCATGTGCTTCAAATAATTGGAGAGATTGGTCACTGGCAGATTTTTATATTTGATTCCCGAGAGTGAAACTTGATATTGGTATGCACATTAGTGATATTGTCCATTGTTTTGGTGTATATTCTTTATGTTCGAGGTTTGCTCACAACATGACTTTTATGATGTAGAATTTTCATCCCAAATTATTTGGACTATCAAATGATTGAAACAAGCCCCAAGTAAACTTCACTCACCCCATCCATTATCGGTTGGCTTATTTTGCTTTGGTTTTCCTGCGGTCATGTGAGGTTTTTTTAAAAATTATTTTTACTTTTTTTTTTCCTGTTTACATCCACCACCGAAGGTGGTCATAGGTTATTTTTGCACCTCTTTCTGTCTGTCTTTCGATATGTTTGCCTGTCTGTGAGCAGGATATCTCAAAACATGATGGACGGATTCGGACGAAACAGGTAGATTGTGTGACGAGGACGAATTGATTCGATTTTTTTTTTCTGAATATCTTGATCGAGATACGAGAGTTTTTGTTTTTTAACTGATTCTTTACCATTGAAAGATGGTACTAAAAACGAGAGATAGCACAATATTTCAAAAAGTTGTCAATGGATTATGATAAGTTGGTGGATGAGTTGGTTAGGTGATAAGAACCAGCCAATTCGATTTTTGGTTAAGGTGCGGATGTAGATTCGCTCTATCAGCGTGACGCAAACCTAAACCTGGCAGTTTAACCTGGTAAAGGCATGTGCTCTTCTGAGTGCTGTTCTTGTTTGGTATCGTGCTGATTTTGGTGTATATATAAAATAAAATTTGCCCCTTTTTGAGTCAGTGTTGCAGGTGTGCATTTTAAGGTCATACCCTTTCCGACAATGAAATGTCCATTCTCGCTCTCACCTTCTCCTTAAACTTTGTGCGAACAAGCATGGCGTGGGGGACGGAGTGTTGGGGGTGTGGGTTGGGGAGCAGTTTGGTTGGCGTAAAAGACTGAACCTGACCAGACCTATGCCACACTTCATCTCGTAAACTTCTCCAATATTTCGATTCATAATTTAAAGCACCATAAACGAGTTGATGCTGCCCAGTTGACATTGCAAAAGTTCAATTTTTCAACAACCAATAATTGGTTGGATTAAGACCACTTTGTGTTCAAAGTGTTGGACTTGATCCTTGATTATTTGGCAGCTAAATGAGTGGGTGTCTTCATTTTTGAATATATATCTTCGATGTTACAATCGGTGTTTTCCAATTTCTCCTCGTCCCAAGACCTATGTCAGTCTCAATAAGTATCTGCAGCCCTTTATTAGGTCATCTCTACCGAGATGACCTAATAAAGCCGGACAAAATGTCTGTACGTCCGTCAACAATTTTTCTTTCCGATCTTGATGAAACTTAGTATGTGGGTAGAGGTCGATGAGTGTTGCACAACGATATAACTTTTGTCCGGGTTCAAGGTCAGGGACGAAGTCACGAGGTCAAGTAAGTTAGAAAAATTGCCATTTTCAAAACCAATCTCGTCTGCTATTCTACAAGATATTCGGCAACTGTTTATTGATCATGATAGTAAAAAATATTATCTTGTATCAAACTGGACAGATTTTTGAATTTCCTTCCCGTTTGATCATCACGTGATCTGGAAGATAGCCAAAAACGCCGATGCGATTCGCAAAGAAGGAAGGAAGGAGAAATGAAATATAAATATAAAACACATTTTTAGCCTTTTATATTTATGCATTTTCTGCCGAAGGTGAAAAAGTTTCAAAACCCGAAATGTAAATGTCGGCATTTATTTTCAAAATACAATTTCGTGCGCGCGCGCCAAAATGCCGAGTCATCTTTAACCAAACTGCTCAGTTCGAGCTGCGCAGTAGAACTGCGCAGTCGTCTTCCGTCATAACTGAACATTCAGAACTTGTGGTATTATAGAGATGACCGTCACCCCCACACGGGGGTAATTTTATCACACTTCTTCCACCCTCTTCTTTCATCTCCCCTCAAATTTTTCACTTTTATAATTACTGAGTGCATTGCACACAGTATCATGAATGGCATATCTTCCTGTAGAATTTAGTATTTTGAAGACCAACATGATTTGATCTTTATTTGTTCCATTGATGATTTTGCTTTTGCCTTGGTCCAGTGCTGAATTTTTCCACACATCTTTAACACATTCTCATGGTGATTCTTAAATTGTGATGCATTTGTATTGATCATTTCTTCATAATGTACAATCCGAAGTACATTATTGCCCTCATAATAATGCTGTCACTTTGGTATTGTCATCCCAGTTTCCTTTGTATCAAGAACATCCTTTTGTTAATTTTTCATTGAGCCTAGTTTAACTTTTTCATTTATCATGTTCCTGGTGATTCTCTAGCAGTGGATGGTCTGTGCTGTGTGCTGCAAGTTTCACAACCAAGGAGTTTATTTTTTTGTCCATCATTGTACGACCCTGGATCAGAAGTGCATGTGATGTTTGAATATGTGAAGAGTAACTGAAGGACACAATAACTTCTTGTTGAATATATTTTGGAATTCTTTTTCTGAACATGCAGGACGCAGAGCGAAGGCGGGAGGAAGAGGAGCGACGTTCTCGAGAGAAGCAGGAGGAAGATGAAGCCCGCTTGTTGGAAACTATGCTCGCTATAGAACCTTTGGAACCATCTGTACTTCAGCATTTCACCGAGGATATGATGCCCAGTTGCTTACACTTGTTGGATGCTCTTCCCGACACTGTTTATAGTGTTCGTGACTTGCTCATGACTGCCATTCGCCGCAATGGTTCAGACTTCCAGGATGATGTGTTGCATCAGGTGGTGGAACAGGTGAAAATGACTTCCATTAGTTTGAGCAGCATTGGAATGCTTGCTCAATTTTGGATTTTTCTGCTGCTATGTTCTTTTCCGTATACTATTCCTGATATTGTCAGTCCAGTCAGCAGTGGTACTAGGCTTTAACTTGACAGTTGCATTTTCGTTCTCCTTTTGCTCGCCTCTGTTTTGTTTCCCATGCTTTTCCTTGTATTATTAGGTCATCTCTATCATCTCAGTAGAGATGACCGAATAATAAGTCTCGAAGTCTGTTCGTCCACAATCAAACCGAGTGGAGACAAATAACCAAGAGTGGAATGAATAGAGGTCGATGAGACATGCACAACAATATAACTTTCAAGGTCGTCCAAGGTCGAGGTCAATGTCATGAGGCCGTCAAAGTTGCGAAATCGTCGATTTCAAATCGTATCTCTTCCCTCATTTATCAAGAGAGATCAAATGTTATTAGTGATTCAGATACTATGGACTATTATCTAGAACAACACGAGCTATTTTTTTTTTGAAATTTGCTCTCGTTCCGATTTTATAGCCCTTCAAACTTCGCCATGATTCCCCGTATGGGCCGTTCATAAAGTACATACAAAAATAAAAGTATTAACTTAAGAACCAGAACTCTCCGAGACAAATATTACATTTGATGCTTTTGTCAGATTTTACTAAAACAATGGAACACAAGTTTATATGCACAATTACTTTCATTTATGACATTAACATTGTCTTGAATGTCAATTTTAAATTTTATTTTCAGAAATGATGTGCTGTGATATTAAAAGAAAAAAGGTAAATTACACCGCAAGGGACTGCATTGTCATGACTTACAAACATTGGTTCATAAGGAACTGCTGGCTTTGCAAGCGATTAGCGATGTATGGGCGGGTGGGGGGGGGTGGGTGGCTTAAAGCCCGCATACGACCTGCGTACAGGGGTGGGTGGGTGGTACGACGGCTGCATACATGCTTTATGAAAGTGGTGTCGGACTACATGAAAGCGTTTCAGAAGATGGTGAGCCTGTCATCGCGAGGGGGGGGGGGATATCTCCGTTCACAGGAACATTTTTTGACGTGATGTTAAATCCGTGGACATCAATAATTGTTCCATATTACTGTATTACCGTAGTTAATTCGTGATGCATTTGAGATAAATCTACAGTTCGTTGTAATGTTCAAGTATTGTGATGTGATACGAGACGCATATGGGGGTGGGTGGGTGGTCACTAGCCTGCATACAGAGGGGGGTGGGTGGTTTTGAAACCCGGAAGTAGAGCGTACGCACTTTATGAACTTCCCCTATTCCAGTCTGGCACAGAGTCACTTACTTTTGACCGCTGGCAGAGATGACCGGCACTCCCGCTCGGGGGGTATTTTTTTCTTTCTTTCTTTATTTTTGGCTTCATTAGCTTTTATTATGGTTCGGGCCAAATGTTGTCACACCCCAAATGTCCAAATTGCATTTTGTTGCAGGTGTGGGGTGCGGCTAATGTACTCATCAAAGCAGCTGTGCCATTGACTACCAGTGACAGCAAGACAGTGCTGGAGTGGACAAGCCAGATGGCAACTCTACCGCAGGCATCAAACCTTGCCACGCGTATATTGCTGCTCACTCTTCTTTTTGAGGTGTCACCTCCTTTTCACATTTGTAAAAAAAAAAAACAAAAAAAAAAAACGTACAGTTTCCTTGCATTTTTCATTTGTTTGTTTCATTTCTATATGACCGAGTTGTGCAATAAACGGATAAATGTCACGTGAGACAGTCTTGAAAGGCATTACAGATGAGATGTGAAACACTTTGTGTTTGTGGAATTCAAGTGTGAGAATCTGAGGAATAATGATTCTTAATGCATAGTGAAAAGAGTTTGGAAATATTTGTGAAAAACAAAAACCTTTTTTTTGGGAATGCCTGGTATTTTGGGAATTCACACATGCATATAACTTGTCATGTTGGAATGGAATATGGCATTTACATTGGCTTGATTGGCTAAGTGGCCCCCTGTGTTTGGATTTCATTGTGTGTCCTTGTTTTTATTTTTTTTAAAATATGATTGGACGAAAAAATACAATTGTTGCTGAAACTACTTTTGGTTTGTTGTTTTATCAGGAGCTGAAGCTACCATGTGCCCATATTGTTGAGTCAAGTGGGATCCTTGATGTGCTCATCAAACTTTTGGAGGTTGCCCAGCCATGCCTTCTTGCTGCTCGTGATCAAAAGGAACCATGCACACCTAAGTAAGGCTTTTCTAACTGGTGACCGAGTCTTTTGTAGGTTAACCACCCCCTTCCTCACTCCCCTCCATATGAAGCTACTCGCAGGGTTACCCAGCATTGCCTGGGTTGTGGGGGGGTTCTGAGGAATGGGAGAAGCAGCAGAGCTGGCAGGGCTGGGAATGGGGGTGAGGGTGGGGGAACTGTGTAGGGGAAGGAGAGCCAGAACACCAGTGGGTAAAGGGGGTCTTCCGGGTATTGGGGTCTTTGAGCTCTTGAGGGTCTTCCAGGTCATTGGAGTGTTAAGGATCTTTGAGGTCTTACAGTTCTTTAGGGTCTTCAAAGTCATGGATTTTTGGGGTTTTAAGGGTCTTCGAGGTATTCCGGATCTGAGGGGTTGAAGTGGTCTTGAGGATATTGTGGGTGTTCAAGAGTCTGAAAGATCTTAACCATCTTTGGGGTCCAAAGCGTCTTTGGGGGTATTCAGGGTTTTAAAGTGCCTTAATTGTGTTTGGAGAATTCATTGGTCTTAAGGGTCTTATGGGTCTTAACTCTCAAGCATGTTTAAAAAAAAAAAGGTCTTGTGGTTCTTTGGGGTCTTGAAAGGCTGAGGTTGTGGATGAAAATGCACTTAGGACAACCCCTTGGTTGGACTTTGTCTGTGTGCCAAATTTGGTGGTTATCCGCACAGCGGTCTTTGCAAAAAAAAAATGCGGACGGACGGACGTCCGATGAATCTTATTTATTAGAAAATGAGAATGCCATGTCATGGTAGAAGGACACATGCTGCTTTATATACCTTAACATGTCGTGCGTTTAAAAAATGGGAATTCCAATGGATTTTTTTGTAGTGTAGTCGACTCTTAAAGGGTCGACAGGATCTACACTCTGAGGGGTCTTCTTTTGGGTCCTCAAACTTTTTGGGACTTTTGGGTCCTCTGGAACTTTTTGGGTCTTTTAGGTCCTCTGCGACTTTGGGACTTTTGGGAGTTTTGGGTCCTCGGGATCTTTTTGGGACTTTTGGGGACTTTTTGGTCCTTGGGAACTTTTTGGGTCCTTGGGAGCTTTTTGGGACTTTTGGGTCCTCGGGAACTTTTTGGGACTTTTGAGTCCTTGGGGATTTTTGGGTCTTCAAAGTTTGAAGGGGCCTCGGTAGTCTTAAGGGTCAAAAGGGAAATTCCAATAGTGTGTAATTGATGAATAGATGTACGTAATTGACACACAAAAAGTATGCGACACACATGGACACACACACACCTCATCCATTTATAGTAGATACATCTTCAAGGGACGTGCAGGGCGTGGCGATTGGGAAAAGGAATGTTCTGTACACCACTTACCATCGCAGACAGCTTTGGCTCATGGCAGCACGAAAATGGTGAAACTGTTATTTATTTAGTTTGGTTCCAATTGTCCATGGAGTCACGCCAGCTGTGCATCGAGCCAATGGGTGGAAGATACAAGTCGACTAATGAGGTGTGTTGACCTTTGGCCGTGCTATATTTCCTGCGATATCTGTTAACCAATGAGATTGCATATAAATGAAAAAGCCGGAAAAGTGATCTTTAAAGGCTCAGGTGGTGGATGAATATACCCTTCGGACAATCTCCAGATCAGACCTGGGCTGTGTGCCAAATTTGGTGGTTGTCGGTCCAGCAGCCCTTGCAAAAAACACACAGATGGAAAGACATGCAGACAGACACACGTGATGATGAATCTTATTTATTAGATTTTCTATTAATTTTCTTTGACGTTTGTCAAATGCATAAGCCTGTTGTGGTGGAGCCTGAATGGTATTGTGGCCGAACATTGCTTTTTATAGGTGGATCACTCCGTTGCTGCTCCTGATTGATTTCTATGAGAAGATGTCTGTTGCTTCCAAGCGGAGAGCACGAATGAATAAGGTATTGTATAATGATTAAAAAAGCAATCTTTCTTGATTCATGTAATTTTTTTCTGGATTTAACTCATTTCTTTTGTGCTATGCAACATATATGCAAGCATATATCCTTCTTCCCCTCTCCATTGTTGTGTGTGTGTGTGTGTGTGTGTGTGTGTGTGTGTGTGTGTGTGTGTGTGTGTGTGTGTGTGTGTGTGTGTGTGTGTGTGTGTGTGTGTGTGTGTGTGTGTGTGTGTGTGTGTGTGTGTTTTTTTTTATATATATATATATATATATATATATATATATATATATATATATATATATATATATATATATATATATATATATCTCATAAATATAAAACAATGCGTGTTTGTGTGATGTCTGTCCCCCTTCAAAAGGACAATTTAAGAATGGTTTTAAATGCCAATCCTTTAACACGACTGTGTTCACTACAGTCTATTTTTTCAGGACACAAAAACTTGAAAAACATTTTCCATTAATGAGTAATTTCGTCTCTTCTTTTGAAAATGTAGTCAGTGACTTACAACTGGGCCTCATTGGCGGTGTATAGGAGTGTTAAAAAAAATTGAAATACAAAGCACAGGGGAGGTGAAATTTGCTGCACGTTACGTATAATGCGTGCAGAGTAAATAGAATGTTAATTTACATACATGTGATGTCCAACAAAGAAGATATAAGCTCACTTGAAGCTCGGCTGAGGCTTCAGGGTTTGGTGCGCTCACGAGGCTGTATCCTCGAAATGAAAGGTCGCAGAAGATAAAGAAAATAGGGTAATATTTGTGCATGTCGTCATTTGTAAGTTAACCACCCCCTTGTGCATTTGAAATAATGCTTTTTCTTGCTACAAAACGTCATATCTTGCAGTTTCTGAATATTTCAAATAAAATAATTCCAACCCGTTATTTTTCAGTCTTTTATGTGTGTGTGTGTGTGTGTGTGTGTGTGTGTGTGTGTGTGTGTGTGTGTGTGTGTGTGTGTGTGTGTGTGTGTGTGTGTGTGTGTGTGTGTGTGTGTGTGTGTGTGTGTGTGTGTGTGTATTGGCACGCCCCTTTTTTTGTTCCACCATCAGATTTTTGTTACTGCATGAAATTAAACAAGCTTTGACATCTATATATAGTAATGATATTATTGTCTTCCCTAAGAGGCCCCTCAAAATTCGTTTTCTTCTTCTTCTTTCGGCTGCTCCCATTAGGGGTCGCCACAGCAGATCGACCGTCTCCATTTCGCTCTATTCTCCACATCTTCCATTGACACTCCAACCCACCCGCATGTCCGCCCTCACCGTATCCAAGAACCTCTTCTTTGGCCTTCCTCTTCTCCTGCCTGGCAGCTCCATCTTCAACATCCTTCTCCCGATATACTCCGCTTCCCTCCTGTGCACATGTCCAAACCATCTCAATCTCGCCTCTCTCACTTTGTCTCCAAACCGTCCCACCTGCGCTGTCCCTCGAATATACTCATTTCTTATCCAATCCATCCTCGTCACTCCCAACGAGAATCGCAGCATCTTTAACTCTGCCACCTCCTGCTCCGCTTCCTGTCTTTTTGTTCGTGCCACCGCCTCCAAACCATACATCATAGCTGGTCTCACTACCGTCTTATATACTTCGCCTTCACTCTTGCAGCTACTCTTCTGTCACAAATCACTCCTGCAACTCTTCTCTAACCACTCCATCCTGCCTGCACTCTTTTTCACTTCTCTCCCACACTCTCCGTTACTTTGGACAATTGATCCCAAGTATTTAAACCCATCCACCTTCCCCACCTCAACTCCTTGCAACCGCACCATACCACCACCCTCCCTCTCATTTACGCACATGTACTCCGTCTTACTCCGACTGACTATCATTCCCCTTCTCTCCAGTGCGTACCTCCACCTCTCGAGGCTCGCCTCAGCCTGCTCCCGACTCTCCCTACAGATCTTGATGTCATCCGCGAACATCATAGTCCATGGAGACTCCAGTCTGATCTCGTCCGTCAACCTGTCCATCACCATTGCAAACAGGAAAGGGCTCAGAGTCGATCCTTGGTGCAATCCCCCTTTTACCTAAAACCGGTCTGTCATTCCTACCACACACCTCACCGCTGTCACACTGTCCTCATACATATCCTGCACGTTCCTCACATACTTCTTCACCACTCCCGACTTCCTCATACAATGCCACAACTCCTCTCTTGGCACCCTATCATAAGCTTTCTCTAAACCCACAAACACACAATGTAACTCTTTCTGGCCTTCCCTGTACTTCTCCATCAACATTCTCAAAGCAAACATGGCATCAGTGGTGCTCTTTCCTGGCATAAACCCATATTGCTGCTCACAGATCGTCACCTCTCCTCTCAACCGAGCTTCCACTATTCTTTCCCACACCTTCATGGTGTAGCTTAACAACTTTATCCCTCTGTAATTTCCACAGCTCTGCACATCACCCTTATTCTTGAAAATCGGAACCAGTTCACTTAATCTCCACTCCTCCCGCATCCTCTCACTTTCCAAGACTTTATTGAACAATCTGGTTAACAACCCCACTGCTATCTCTCCTAAGCACTTCCATGCATCCACTGGTATACCATCTGGGCCAACTGCCTTTCCACTTTTCATCCTCTTCATAGCAGTCCTCACTTCATCCTTACTGATCCACCCCACTTCCAGATTCACTATCTCCACCTCTTCCAACCTTCTCTCTCTCTCTCTCTCTCATTTTCTTCATTCATCAGCTCCTCAAAGTACTCCATCCACCTTCTCAACACACTCTCCTCGCTCGTCAGCACATTCCCATTTGCGTCCTTTATCAC
Source organism: Eptatretus burgeri (assembly GCF_056783735.1). Taxonomy (NCBI): domain Eukaryota; kingdom Metazoa; phylum Chordata; class Myxini; order Myxiniformes; family Myxinidae; genus Eptatretus; species Eptatretus burgeri. The sequence continues at coordinate 51,283,043 of NC_140970.1, read as the reverse complement.
CCGAACCTGCAGCACATCCTTCCCAGCTCGGTCCCTCTGTCTTGCCAATCGGTATAAATCCTTTTCCCCTTCTTTTGTTTCCAACTTCTCATACAGCTTGTCATATGCCTTTTCCTTGGCCTTTGCCACCTCTCTTTTTGCCTTTCGCCGCCACTCCTTGTACTCCTGCCTACTTTCTTCATCTCTCTGACTATCCCACTTCCTTTTTGCCAACCCCTTCTTCCTTATACTTTCCTGTACTTCCTCATTCCACCACCAAGTCTCCTTATCTTCCTTCCTCTGTCCAGATGTCATGCCAAGTACCTTCCCAGCTATCTCCCTCACCACTTCTGCTGTAGTTGCCCAATCATCCCACCCATCTTTACCACCATCCAACGCCTGTCTCACCTCCCTAAATTTCACGCAACAGTCTTCCTCCTTCAGCTTCCACCATCTGATCCTTGGTTCAGCTCTCACTCTCTTCCTCAACCTCACCTCTAAAGTCATCCTACAGACCACCAATCGATGCTGTCGAGCTTTACTCTCCCCTGCCACCACCTTACAGTCACTAATCTCTTTCAGGTTGCATCTCCTGCTTAAGATGTAATCCACCTGTGTGCACTTTCCTCCACTCTTGTCTGTCACCCTGTGTTCCTCCTTCTTCTTGAAATATGTATTTACCACTGCCATTTCCATTCTTTTTGCAAACTCTACCACCATTTGCCCTTCTACATTTCTCTTGTTGAGACCATACCTCCCCATCACCTCCTCATCCTCTTTATTCCCTTCCCCAACATGTCCATTGAAATCTGCTCCAATCACCACTCTTTCATCCTTGGATACACTCTCCACCACTTCATCTAACTCACTCCAGAAATCTTCTTTATACTCCATCTCACACCCCATATGCGGTGCATATGCACTGATGACATTCATCATCACCCCTTCAATTTCCAACTTCACACCCATCACTCGGTCAGACACTCTCCTCACCTCCAATACCCTCTTGACATAATCTTCCTTCAGGATTACCCCGACACCATTTCTCCTCCAATCCACACCATGGTAGAACAGTTTGAAACCACCTCCAATGCTGCTAGCCTTACTCCCCATCCACTTGGTCTCTTGTACACACAGTATGTCCACCTTTCTTCTCTCCATCATATCAGCCAACTCTCGCCCTTTGCCAGTCATCGTCCCAACATTCAGAGTTCCAACTCTCACCTGCACACTTCTACCCTTCCCCCTCTCCCACTGCCTCCGGACTAGCCTTCCCTGTCTCCTTCTCCTCCTTTGCCCAGCAGTAGCACAATTTCCACTGGTACCCTGCTGACCACCGGTACCGGTGGCGGTCGTTGGTAACCCGGGCCTTGACCGATCTGGTATGGAAATTCGTTTTGTTGTACGCATAATGATTTGGCATAGGTTTTTACGCCGGATGCCCTTCCTGACGCAACCCTGATCGCCTCTTACGACACACAGGGATATGGTACACCTATTCTAGGGGGGGGCATACACTGGGCCCAGTACAACTGGTACTCATTTCGCAGGCTGAGTCAACCCCCCTGGTGTTTTCGACTTGGTTATATATATATGTATATATACATATATATATATATATATATATATACATACATATACATATATTAATTCAGTGTCCCAACGGGGCTTGAACTCAGGACCTTTTGGGTCCCAAGCCACTGCCCTAACCACTGCGCCAACACCAGGCTGTATATATATATATATATATATATATATATATATATATATATATATATATATATATATATATATATATATATATATATATATATATATATATATATATATATATATATATATATATATATATATATATATATATATATATATATATATATATATATATATATATATATATATATATATATATATATATATATATATATATACATACACACACACACATATACACACACACACACACACACATATCACTAATTATCAATTATACAGTTTAGTAACCTGACTCCAATGAACAAAAATGAAGTGTTGATTTGATTTGTGACAACATCCTTACTTGAAAGATTCCCACAAACAGCTTGGTGCTTGGACATATACTGTAGAAGTGGAGATTTTTTTTTTACGATTAAATTTTCCTGCTGAGTGCCATGAAAACGTGCGAACACATTTTCAATTTCACGGAGTGGGCACAAGACATATGACTTGTGAAACCCCAGCAAATATTTACTTGGGTAGGAAGCAACTTTGAGTGCAACCAGAACTGATGAGAACCAGGAATCAAGCTAGAATGGCACTCAGTGGAGCACATACCTCCGCCAGGTTGAACAGTTTATGTTTTGTATCCCACTGACAGGCTGGATCTGGATCTGCACCTGAACTAAACTTTGATTGGCTTGTTCTTCTCACCTACCCAACCCATCCACCAATTTTTGTCATAACTCGTCAACATTTTGAAATATTGTGCTATTTGTCGTTTTGGCCCCATCTCTCAATGGTGATGAATCATTGAAAAATTAAAAAAATTCTCATATCCTGTTCCGGATTCGGATCTTCACCTCAGTCCGTCAGGTTTTGCCTGCATCCGTCCATAACATTTTGAGGTGAAGAATCACTTGAAAAAAATAGTGGATCCACATCTTCACCAAAATGTAATCTATTTATCTTTATCACACTACTACAGTCCACCAAATGTTGTCAGAACCCATCCACAACTCTGGGATATCCTGCTCACAGACAAACACAGTGGTGAAAACAGAACTTCCTTCCACCTTTGGGAGCAGAGTTTATTGTAAACTAAGGATTACAAACCTGCTTTAAATCCTATGGAACCAGTGTTGCACTCTACGGAACCAATGAAGGACAAATTGCAAAATATGATGGGAAAGGACTGTAAAGCACATCAAATCGATCGTTAATTGAATACAGAGATTAGTAAGTTCATGGTTTCCTGTGGCATTGGTTATTTTTAGGTCATCTCTAATGAGATGACATAATAAAACCAGTCTCGATGTCCGTACGTACGTACGTCCCCATTTTTTTCTTCCGATTTTCTTGATATTTGATATGTGGGTAGATGTCGATGAGGGATGCACGACCGTATGACCTCTGACCCGACCCGATTGGAGGTCACCGTCAAGGTCACTCCAAAGTTGTGAAATCGTCCATTTTCAAAATCTATCTCCTCCGCCATTTATGATCCGATCTTCGAAATTCCTTCGGATTCTGATAATATGGAACAATAGCTAAATTTGGTTGGGCCGGTTTTTTGAAATTCGTCCTGGTTATCGAGTCACGAGTCTTCAAAGTTGGATCTACAAAGCTTCAGAGATGACCGGCACCCCCAACCGGGGGTAATTTTTATTCATTCCATTCTCCAGCCTTGCCGTTGCTGTCTCCACGAACTATTATGGGACTTTCACCTCTACCAGCTTTCAATATTTCCTTGGTGGCATGACAGGTGCATCAAGCCCTACTTTAACCAAGCTTACAGGTTTCGGGAAACATTGAAGTTGGTCTGCTTTTAAAATCTGCTTCAAATAATGAAGAATATTTTCCGTTGAATTGTGGATGCTTAATTAAGTACAGTTACTGTGCAACTCTGGGATATCCTGCTCACAGACATAAAACCACAAGACATAGACCTATGCTACACATGCTGGCAAAGTGCGATGCTTGGTACTCACTACGGCATGACTGGTGACTGTATGAGTTTGGCACTTGCATTCTTGTGTGTGAGGTGATAATGTCGTTGCTCTTACAAAAGGCACATTAATTCACGTGTTGTTAAATGCACGCTTCTCCATTGCAGCTCGAAAATTTCCACTTTTACAGTATTACATGCAGGGCCAAGACTAGTTGAGATGAGTGTATTTTCATATTAATTAAATGACATAAGTAGACATTGAACAAATACTTGTCGAAAAGGAGATTTGAACCTGCTTTTTGAGCATCAAGTCATTTGTTATTTGAGAATACCAGACTGGCCTACCCGATGATGAATAGGGAAATTGTCTAATGACAAACTGAGGAATTTTACCTCAATACTCTTCAATGTTTGAAAGTAATTTGTGAACTTCATAGAGCTTTCTAGAAAGTATGAAAAGTGATAAATTTATCAGGATGATTCCACATTTATTTGTGTTTAGGAATCTTTCAAATGTAATAATGTGGATAACACCTGGTGACCACAAAAATAAACTAGAACAGCACTTGGTAGAGCACATACCTCGCCAGGCTGAACAGTTTACATTTTGTATCCCACTGATGGGCCGGAATTGGATCCGAACCTGATCCAAAATCGAATTGGCTTGTTCTTATCACATCCCCAACTTATCCACCAAGTTTTGTCAAAACCCATCCACAACGTTTTGAGATGTGCTGTGGATAGTTTTTGGCCCCATCTCTTTATGGTGAAGAATTGCTTAAAAAATTATAATTCTCAAATCTGGATCTTCATGAAAATTTAATCAATTTGTCCTCATCACACATCCAATCTGTCCACTAAGTTTTATTTGAATCCATCCATAAACTTCTTGAGATCCTGCTCACAGACAGACAGACAAACAAGGGTGAAAACATGACCTCTGTCCACTTTAGGTTGCGGAGGTAAAAACATGAATTGATTGGTTACATTTTTGCTGCTTAATTGTGTATTTCTTGCTCTTATGATTACAAGGAAGAAAAAAAAATAAAGTAATGGTCATGAGATCTTGTAATTTTCAGTCTCTGAGCGATCATTATTTTACATTTACACTTTTTTGCAGCCCAATTTAAACTAAAAGTTTCGCTGCAAGTTTTGTATATTTTCTCTGGAAGTTTTTCTTTCTTGGCTTGTTGGTTTGGTCAGGATTTAGACAGTTGCACTTGCCTTTCTGTACAGTACTTGCAACCCTCCGGGAACAACTGGCGTTGGTTTGATGACCGCTCAGGCCGCTGGTGCACCTACAGCAGTGGAAACAACAGCACAATTGATACGGCATGGCGTGCTGGAGAGAGCAGCGTGCGCTTCACAGCTGGGCGCCGGCGTTACACTGTCGTATTTAACACAATGGTTCAGGTTGTCATCTATTTGATATGATTTCTTACTTTATTGTGAAACTATTGAAGGCAGTATCAAATCAGGAGGCCAGTGAGCTGTTCTGGCCTATGCCATGTGTGTGTGTGTATATGTATGTGTATATATGTATGTGTGAACGGATTAATATGTACATGTACGTATGTGTGTGTGTGTGTATGTGTATATGTATGTATATATATATATATATATATATATATATATATATATATATATATATATATATATATATATATATATATATGTGTGTGTGTACAGTCATGCGCCGCTTAACGACGTTCCGGGCAACGGCGGATCGCATATACGATGGGTCTGCCAGCTCTGAAAAATGAAAAAAAATATGCAGCTGAAAAATTCCTATCGCCGAGTGATGTAGCCTCGTATAAAAATAGCACATACAATTATGTACACTCGACAGAACATAATACCTCATAATGATAAACAACGACAGTGTGGCCCTGTTATAATGCGATTGTTGAGGTCCATAAAATGTCATCGCTAAAAAACAGGGTCGTGCTAAATCGGGATTCAAGGAAATCGGCTTTCAAACTGAACCAATGTTTCCACGTTTACCTTCTTGCAAGTAAATTACCTTTGAATTGAAGATTCCACGAATAAATCGCTGTTGTTCGTCAATTAAAACACAAATTTCTTTTCAGTGAAGCTTTTTATGTTGTTAAAACATTCGCACTGTTCTGAAAATATATCTCAATTGACAGGTGCTCGTTTATTCATTTGTAAATTATAACATCGATGCAATGATTACAGATTTATAAAATCCAAACGCTAT
>NC_140970.1:51267197-51269697 GCF_056783735.1 Eptatretus burgeri | reverse complement strand
TTCATGGTGTCCATGGTCACCATTCCAGTCAAGTAGTGATTGTTGTGTATATACTCTTCACTGGACTGCGAGCTCCTTTCCTGTGGGAAATCCACTCTGTGCCAATGACAGCCATGGCATCGAACATCTATGGACTGATTCCTTTTCCCATGGGGTGGGCTCGTGTTTATTGTTTTTATTTTTTATTTATTTATCCCCCCCCCCCCGCAATAAAAGGCTGCTAAAGCCAATGTGGCTGCCTGGTGCTGCAATATCAGCAGTACAGCAGCTGATACTGCTTTTATGCAATGGGTGATTCTGTTTCTCTCCGTTTTTTTTTTTTCACAAATGCAAATGAATTGAAATAAGTATTTAATTTTGATATATAATTTCAATCATATTGTAATATTTAGGATTGTTTTACTGAAAGAAATATTGTGTTTATTTTTTGACACTTGCTAGATTAATGAGGAGACGGGAAACCGAAGGCCTGTGATGCTGTCCCTCCTTCGGTTACCAAGAAAGGAGTCTGCTCCAAAAGCTCTTCCTCCAGTTCAGGATTCCATGCAATCCAGTGATGATGTTCCTGAGCCTGAGAACAAGGCTCTGCATGAAAAAGGTACATTGCTGTTTTCAACCTGCTTTAGCTCGCTCCGGAATAAGATAACCCAATTGGAGTACGAGAGAATGCAAAATGTTGTCTGTTTTCCATGAAAACTCATTTAGCTTATTTCTACATGATTTTTCTGCAGTTTTATCCTCATTTTAGTGCAGTCATTTTTGAACATTTTTATCTTAAAAGTGAATTTTTAATATTTTATTCTTCTTCTTCGTCAAGTAATGTTTCACTTGTGCTTTGTATATCCTCAGATAGAGGGTACAATGATTTTGTTGGAATAACAGGGATTTGTAAAATACTAGATGACCCGTGAACCCATTGGGTTCCCGTTGTGACAACAGTTGATGAAAAAAAAAAAAAATCATTTAAAGAAAAAAAAAAAGCTCCAGCGAACTATACCGCTGAGGTTGTTTGCATTGATCAAATTCTCCCGAAGAGTACTTGACTGAATCGGGAATTGATTTTTTAATAATTTTTTTCGTTGCCCGATTTGAATGAAACTTGATACTGCACACCGCAGGCGAATGGGTGAGTAAGGTGGCCCTAAAATCTTTGTGCTATCGTGTACTGTTTTAGCTGTATTTCAGGAACATACATACATAATGAGAGTTTTAGTAATTTCCTCGACAACCCGTGAACCCGTTGGGTTCCCGTTGTGACAGTGGTTGATTAAAAAAAATGATAGCTCCAGCGAACTATACCGCTGAGGTTGTTTGCATTGATGAAATTCTCCCGAAGAGTTGTTGACTGAATCGGGAATTGATTCTTTCATAATTTTTTTTCGTTGCCCGATTTTAACGAAACTTGATATTGCGTGTCAATGTGACAATAAAAAACGGAGAAAAGATAGTCGAAGAAATTATTGTTCATAATCTTCAAAACACAATTTTATTTATTTATGAACACAGAAGTATGAGATCAAAATGGCAATGTTTATTTTATGCTTAAAAATAAATTGTTTTGTCTATACGAAATATTTGATATTTTAAAATAAATCATTTCACCAAAAAAAGATAGCTTCAGCGAACTATACCGCTGAGGTTTTGCATTGATCAAATTCTCCCGAAGAGTACTTGACTGAATCGGGAATTGATTTTTTAAAATAATTTTTTCGTTGCCGAATTTGAACGAAACTTGAGACTGCACACCGCAGGAGAATGTTGAGTAAGGTGGCCCTAAAATTTTCGTACTATCGTGTACCGTTTTGGCTGTATTTCGGGAACACACATACCAACATATATATATATATATATATATACACACACACACAAGATGAGAGTTTTAGTAATATAGAGATAGATATAGATAGATGCTTTGAATAAATGTTGGATATGGCTTCCTTCTCAATAATTATTTTGGAAGGCATTTGGGTGAGCTTGATGTTGACTTTATATGAGCAGAGTTTATTTCTGTAATGAAATGTTGAATTGCAAATTTGCAGTAATTATCATTTTGTAATGTTCTTGAGACAAATTTAAAATGTGATTATTGATATAGATTTTACAATAATTGACATCATTTGGAAGGTGGGATAATGGTTTGAACATCTGCTCTGAGTCTGGGAGGTTCAATGACTGGCTGAGTCATATCAAAGACTTTAAAAATGGTATGTGCTGCTTCTTTCTTTGATACTCAGAATGTACAGGGACAAAGCATGGACAAACCCATTGGTTGCTGTCCATGGAGAGAAGAAAGTTTCTTAATTGACCCATTGAGTGTGACAGAGTGCTCTGGGAAGTGGTCACTTCCCTCAGCTTAGTGGCTGTTTATCCAAAGTCGAGTCTGGTGTGTCCTACATTTTTCTTTGTGTGTATGCAATTTGTTTCAACTCTTCCATGATGCTTGGACCCTGGAGAAGAAAAAAAGAAAAGAAACCAAACCAAAAAAATGTCCAGTGCAATA
>NC_140970.1:51254697-51262197 GCF_056783735.1 Eptatretus burgeri | reverse complement strand
CCCTCTGTCGCCGCTCTGTCGCCCCCTCTGTCGCTTCTCTGTCGCCCTCTGTCGCCCCCTCTGTCGCCCTCTCTGTCGCTCTGTCGCCCTCTCTCTGTCGCCCCCTCTGTCGCCCCCTCTGTCGCCCCCTCTGTCGGCCTCTGTCGCCCCCTCTGTCGCTTTCGAGCCCCCTCTGCCCCCCTCGGTCGCCCCCTCGGTCGCCCTCTGCCGCCCCCCTCGGTCGCCCCCTCGGTCGCTTCTGTCGCTTTGTCGCCCCCTCTGTCGGTCGCCCCCTCTCGCCCCTGTCGCCCCGCTCTGGCCCCGCTCGGTCGCCCCCTCGCTTTCGCCGCCTCTGCCCCCTCTGGCCCCCCTCTGTCGCCCCCCTCTGTCGCCCCCTCTGTCGCCCCCTTTCGGTCGCCCCTCGGTCGCCCCCTCGGTGCCGCCCTCGGTCGCCCCGCTCGGTCGCTTTCGCCCCCTTTCGCCGCTTTCAGCTCTCGAGCCCCCGCTTTGCCCCCCTCGGTCGCCCCCTCGGTCGCCCCCTCGGTCGCCCCTGGTCGCCCCGCTCGTCGCCCCCTTCTGTCCCCGCTCTGTCGCTTTCGCCGCTCTGTCGCCCCCTCTGTCGGCCCCCTCTCGCCCGCTCTGCGCCCCGCTTTCGCCCCCTCGGTCGCCCCTCTCTGTCGGCCCCCTCTGTCGCCTCTCTGTCGCCCCTCTGTCGCTTCCTCTGTCGCCCCCTCGCCCCCTCTGTGCCCCCTCTGTCGCCCCCCTCGGTCGCCCCCTCGGTCGCCCCCTCGTCGCCTCGGTCGCCCCCCTCGGTCGCCCCCCTCGGTCGCCCCCCTCGGTCGCCCCCCTCGGTCGCCCCCTCGGTCGCCCCCCCCGGTCGCCCCCCTCGGTCGCCCCCTCGTCGCCCCTGTCGCTCTGTCGCCGCTCTGTCGCCCCCCTCTGTCGCCCCCTCTCTGTCGCCTCTCTGTCGCCTCTCTGTCGCCCTCCTCTGTCGCCCTCCTCTGTCGCCCTCCTCTGTCGCCCTCCTCTGTCGCCCTCTCTCTGTCGCCCTCCTCTTGTTCCCCTCTGTCGCCCTCCTCTGTCGCCCTCCTCTGTCGCCCTCCTCTGTCGCCCTCCTCTGTCGCCCTCCTCTGTCGCCCTCCTCTGTCGCCCTCCTCTGTCGCCCTCCTCTGTCGCCCTCCTCTGTCGCCCTCCTCTGTCGCCCTCCTCTGTCGCCCTCCTCTGTCGCCCTCCTCTGTCGCCCTCCTCTGTCGCCCTCCTCTGTCGCCCTCCTCTGTCGCCCTCCTCTGTCGCCCTCCTCTGTCGCCCTCCTCTGTCGCCCTCCTCTGTCGCCCTCCTCTGTCGCCCCCTCTGTCGCCCTCCTCTGTCGCCCCCTCTGTCGCCCCCCCTCTGTCGCCCCCTCTGTCGCCCCCTCTGTCGCCCCCTCTGTCGCCCCCCTCTGTCGCCCCTCTGTCGCCCCCTCTGTCGCCCCCTCTGTCGCCTCTCTGTCGCCCCCTCTGTCGCCCCCTCTGTCGCCCCTCTGTCGCCCCCTCTGTCGCCCCCTCTGTCGCCCCTCTGTCGCCCCCCTCTGTCGCCCCCTCTGTCGCCCCTCTGTCGCCCCCCTCTGTCGCCCCCTCTGTCGCCCCCTCTGTCGCCCCCTCTGTCGCCCCTCTGTCGCCCCCTCTGTCGCCCCCTCTGTCGCCCCCTCTGTCGCCCCCTCTGTCGCCCCCTCTGTCGCCCCCCTCTGTCGCCCCCTCTGTCGCCCCCTCTGTCGCCCCCTCTGTCGCCCCCTCTGTCGCCCTCTGTCGCCCCCTCTGTCGCCCCCTCTGTCGCCCCCTCTGTCGCCCCTCTGTCGCCCCTCTCTGTCGCCCCTCTGTCGCCCCCTCTGTCGCCTCTCTTTCGCCCCCCCTCTGTCGCCCCCCCTCTGTCGCCCCCCTTAGTGGAGCACATATGCATTTATTTTCCATATGTGCTTGTTTTAAAAAAAGCCTGATGTGTGCGCTTATTTTCAGTCCTCGAGCAGTATCTATTTAAACTCCGCAACAAGTTGGTTTTCCAAGTCCGGGTAAAAGGCCCATCTTCTGATCCCTATCTTCTTCGATCTTTTCGCACTTTGAACAATTATTTTCTTTCATTGACATTTGCATCGAAGTCCTCATGTTTCGTCTGAATTTCTTTCACGTTTGATACTGGTTCTTACAAGAGTTGTAAAATGCGATAATCTCAATCTTCTTTTCACAGGTGTATGATCGATGCTTCAATGGCGAGTCCATTCTGATTGTGATGAAAAACGTTGCTTTACAACCCTTTATCATAAAGGGTCATAAAACACTCTTTTACGACCTTTTATCATAAACGGTTATAAAACACTCTTTTGCCACCCCTTATATATTTATATATGAATTTATATTTATACATATATATCATGTAAAAAAAAAAAGAAGTTGTTTTGAAAGTACAACTTGAAAGTACCAGCACCAGATATGTGAGAAATTCGGAGTTGAAGTTTGTGCCAATAAAACACGAAATACTGTTTGGCTTGGATTTTGGGGTTGAGTCAGGTGGCCCTAAACAACAGTTTACACTGTCTTTGAGTTAATAATATTTTTAGTTTTCAAAGCCCCGTGTATGCCCGATTGAAATAGGTGTACCATATCCCTGTGTGTCGTAAGAGGCGACCAGGGTTGGCGTCAGGAAGGGCATCCGGCCATAAAACATTGCCTCAAGAAAAGCTAACCCCTGCACAGCAGGGAAAAATGGCTGTAAAAACGGCTGAAGAAGAAGAAGAAGAAGAAGAAGAAGAAGAAGAAGAAGAAAGCCTTACGATGACGTTTTTATATGCGCTTATTTTTAATGGAGAACTAAAATAGTAAGGCTCGTGTGCTTATTTTTAATATGCGCTTATATTCATGCATCTGCTTATTATCCAGATTCTACTGCATTTTCCCTTTGAACTTGACATATTAGAGTCATGGTTAAAACTCCTTCGGTATATTGCGGAAATCCGTATTTTTGTAACGACTCATCCAGAGGTTTCCGTGTGTTGGTCATCAGAAAAGCATAGAGCGATTTTAAGGAATTGAGGTGCTATTCCGATATGCTGATTCATTTCTGAACCCATTTCATCCGGATGGAGTGCAGTGCAAATGCATCATGATCACGATTATGTGAATTACTCCCATGGTAGTTTTTGTATTTGGTATTTTGTAGAGGTTAGCTGGGTACAAAAGCCAGCAAGTGCATTACCGTGACCAGATGTCCGCCAGGCAGGAGATGGTGGCTGTTTGTTGGTAATTAGGTAAATAGCGGCCATTGTTGGATTTTTCCCATTGCCGTATGCTCCTGGGTATGAATTTCACGGAAAATATCGAAGTGTTGCCTTTACATTGCACAAAGTAAAGATGCGATTCTGCTGCACCCAAATGCAAAAAACCTGATGTCTGTTGGTCGTGATGAAGTTTGTGACCACATCGATCGATACAAAACCAATAAATCTTAACAAGAGACTTTGATGCAGGAGGCCATTTGGCCCATCATGCTTGTGCTGCACCACCACCACATTAAATAAATTTGTCAGGCTCTCAACTCAGTTTTGTCAGGGGGGGGTGTAGGGGGTGCGGGAGTGGGAATGAGAAAAGTGTGGCAGGGACCAGAGTGTTATAATTATGCAAATAAGATCAATATTGTAAAACTCATTTGTTTATTATGACTTGCAACTTTCTCTTCCACACGAAGCATGAAGTGTGTTTACTGACCCCGGCGGAAGGGGTGGTTAGAATCGTGAATTATTTTGATCTCTTTTTCGGGAACATAACCAATTTTAACCTCCCTTGTGGATTTGCCATTGAAGCTGTGCCGAAATGGTTTCTCACGTACTAAATCTGCAATGTTTATCCTAACATAAGTTGTTATAAGAAGGCACAGTCTGACTAAAACGGAGAATCCCGGCACAAAAGATAGGCGGACATGAAAATGGGCAGATAAATAAAATTACACCAGTGATCTGATGTCATTGAAAACCCATTTAATACAAGAAATGCAATCCAATGAAAATGGCCACGAGCACACAACAGAGGGTGCGAGGCGTGGTCTTTTGGGGAGACATTATGGCGTTGAGTCCAGCATCCACCACGCAAAGAAATGCGCAGAAAACTTATGGGGGTAGTGAATGCTCTGGTTTACATTGGAAAGAGAGTGATTCCGGGAAACCACTCCATTACATGATGCGTGAATTTAAAGGGGCAGTAAATGCTCTGGTTTTGCACCACGAGCGAGGGTGATTCCAGTAAACCGTTCCATTACATGACATGAGAAAACACCCCCCCCTCCTGCCCTTTCTAAAACACTTGTGTTAAAGTCTTTCAAAGGTATGTGGTATTCAGCGTTCATTTATTTTATGACAAATGCTATGTCAACAAATTGAAAATAATCTTTCTTCCCAGCAATGGATGTTCAGCTGAAATAATGTAAAAAAAAAAAAAAAAAAAAAATTTATTCCCCAAATATCACTTTCATTACCTTCGCATTCTGCGAAAGGTTATGTTTTGGTCGGCGTGTATTTATTTATTTATTTGCGTAGTTTTTTGTTACAATTTGGACAGGATCACCTCCAAAATGCACATCTTGACTAAATTTTTCAAAAAATTTCCAGGGGGCATTTCTGAGAATGCCCCGAGTAAGAAGTTGTTTTGCTTGTTACTTTCCTTTTTTTAAAAGTTCTGCAGTTTCACCCATGTCAAGTTCATAATTGAAATTAAACCACTGCTTTTGTCATTCATTAAGTTCGTGATCCATTTCTACAAATAACATTACTCCTTAGCTACTTTTGGTGTACTTCTGATAATTTAAAAAGTTTAGTCGGCTCGTGTACACGAATGGTGCAGCACACGGCTGAGTTCCCAACAATCTAAAACCTTGTCAGTCATAATGAAAAATATTTAACAATTTAACCTTAATTGGGGGTACTCGAATACAGCACTGGAAATCTATCAGGGATATGGACATGCTCACATTAAGGAGTAATCTATACTCGTGTGTGTCCTCCATAACTCCAAAACCATAAAATCTAGCAGTCTGAAACTTTGCATACATACGAAGAAAATTCCAAGGAAGTGCATGACTGAAAATTGGGTGTATGGGTTAATTAAAACACCCCTTTTGAAGATAATTAACTTACTTATTTTATTACATCCTATATCAGGTGCATCCTCAGCCACCTCGCTCTCGATGGGGTCTTTCGGCGCATCTGGGTTACCTCGCTGGGGTCTGAACCGCCATGTTTCTTTGGCCTGCTCAAACATGCCTTGCTTTGGAACAAGCCACAATGATTTCTTAACGATATATATCCATATTTTTTTCACTTTCCTCACTCATAAAATCGAATGAATGGTCATCATAGCTACAAATTGCTGGATACATTACAGTGCTTATCAATGCCTGGAGATGCCAGTGTTCGTGGATTTATTTAGTTTCCACACCTGCCATAACCTTGAGAATCTCTTGAACTAAGCCGAATTTCAAAATGTATGCTCCAGAATTGAACTTCGCAGCACTTCCAACAGCTAAAATGTGTTCATTTGTCCAATTTGGATATACAGTCATCCCCCGTTTATCGTGGGGGTTACGTTCCAAACCCTCCCGCGGTGAGTGAAAATCCGCGATGAATGGATGCCTCCCCAAAAAATGCCTAAAAATGCCTATTTTTTTATAAACACGATTGGGTTTGATTTCTATATTGCGAATGTCAAACGCTGTGCGGTGTATTAACACGATTGGGTTTGATTTATATCGAGTGAATATTAAACGCTGGGCGGTGTATAAACACGATTGGGTTTGATTTATATCGAGTGAATATTAAACGCTGGGCGGTGTATAAACGCAATTGGGTTTGATTTATATCGAGTGAATATTAAACGCTGGGCGGTGTACAAACACGATTGGGTTTGATTTATATCGAGTGAATATTAAACGCTGGGCGGTGTATAAACACGATTGGGTTTGATTTACGTATATCGAGTGAATATTAAACGCTGGACGGTGTAAAAACACGATTGGGTTTGATTTCTATCGAGTGAATATTAAACGCTGGGCGATGTATAAACACGATTGGGTTTGATCGGCTCTTGATGGTGGCTTTGTCCTTCTTGATGTAGCGTATGGTCGATTCATTCAAACCATAATGGCGTCCAACTGCAGCAAACCTTTTTCTTTCCCAAAGCATATCAAGCCCCTTAACCTTCTCCTGGAGCGTCAGGACTTACGTCTGGCGCTTCGGTTCCTTGCCAGAAGCCTTAGAAGGTGCAGGGTGTTTGGGCGGCATCGTAGAGCTTGGAGAAAAGAACGTAGAAAATATTCGAAGTTCACAAGCGATACTTTGTCTTGTGCGTTGTGTGACAAGTCGAGCGCCACGCGTTATAATGTATTGCTTAAATAATTTATATTTTATAAATTATTACCGCGATGTACCGGGGGAATCCGCAGAAAAAATTAGTTACGTTCCAAGGGATAATCCGTGATGAACCGGGGGGAGTGATAGGTGAACCGCGATATAATGGGGGATGACTGTATTTGATATTTTGGGCGTCTCCGGGAAGTGTGTGTTTCATATGATGGTTCGGTGATTACTTATCACGTGAATAGATGATAAATGGGGTTCTGGGACACCCATTCAAATGAATGGGGGAAAAGGGAAAAACTTTCTGACTCAAGCCCCAAAAGCCCAAAATCGGAAACTGATTTTCTCCCCACCGATCCCCTTCCCTCCCAGACAAGCAAATCGAAAATTGAGACTGATTTTCTCCCCACCTATCCCTTTCCCTCCCATACAAGCAAATGTAAAATTGAGACTATGAAAGATTGAGACTTGCTGTTTAAAGCTCTTCTTCTCTTTCATATTTTCATTCCACTCAAAGAGCGAACCAACGAATATTTGCCCATGTTCCACTTCAGGGAATAACTTAATTTTCTTATAACATTCATTTCCATCGAGTATATTCACAAAGAATAACTTGGAACTTGGTTCTTGGTATAAGTGTATTTGTTGTATTGAGCAGAAATGAAATGATAAACTTCTCTTAATGCTCTTATTTGACCACCTCCTGAGTCACATATTTTGAGATTGTAGTGAATTGTTTTTCCATTGTTCAATTGATAACCATCAAAGTTTCAGTCCATTCAAGGATATTAATTTTTTTCTTTACATCCTCCAACTTATTTGAAATTAAATTTATCCGCTTATTTGTTTTATCTACTTTTACCCTGGTGATTTCTTCAATAAGACTTATTTGATATTTCTCACATTCTTTGTTTCCCATTGAAATATTTGTTTTTTGATACAAGCATCAAATTTGGCATTTCTGTTCTGCAGGGCTTTCTGATCAAATCTGCCCGATTGGCCATTTGAAAATCCAAATTTTGAAAAATTTGGATTTTCAAATGGCCAATCAGGCAGATTTGATTATAATCCCCTGGAGAACAAATGTGCCAAATTTGATGCTTGTATCATCATTTGCACGATTCCTCTCAAAAATTGCTGTTATCTGC
>NC_140970.1:51202197-51249697 GCF_056783735.1 Eptatretus burgeri | reverse complement strand
ATCGACGCGCATGAAGAAATGCCCCCAAAAAATCGAAATTTTTTTGAAAACAAAGTTGCAAAATTTGTTGTTTTTTTGGGGGGGTTGGAAATCACTTAAAACATGTAGAAATGCAAAAAAAAATTCAAATATTTTTCAAATAAAATCGAAATTTTTTTTGGAAAAAAATTGCAAAATATATATATATATATTTTTCTTTGGACCAAGTCCAAAATCTAATGGCATGATCCTTGGACCATACCTAATCCTCCCACCAAGTTTCGTCAAAATCCGTCCAGCAGTTTTTCCGTAATACTGTTCACAAACAAACAGACGGGTGAAAACAGTAACCTCCATCCATCTTCGATGGTGGAGGTTAATTGGAGGGGGAGCACTCGGTAGAGTGCAAAACCTCCGCTGCCAATACTGCTGGGTCACTTAAGTGAACCTGATATCCTATTCATTCAATTTGACATCAACAGTGCTCACAGAGTTATAGTTTGCAACTTTCCCTTTTACTTTTAACTTTTACATACTCAATTCATTCGTCATAACTAGATTCCTTGGACAGAAATTTATTTTACGTGGATATATCCCTGAACCTGAAGTTCCAAAATCAGCCGCAATTATAATTTTGGCATGTTTTTTTTTTTTTTTGGAAATCACTTATAACATGTAGAAATGCAAAAAAAATCGGAATTTTGTTGAAAAAAATTTGCAATTTGTTTTTTCTTGAACAATTTTTTTTGGGGGGTGGGGGGGGGGGTTGGAAATCACTGAAAACATGTAGAAATGCAAAAAAAAGAAATCGAAATTTTGTTGAAAAAAAAGTTGCAAAAAATTTTTTTTCTCCAACAATTTCTTTTGGGGGGGGGGTTGGAAATCACTTAAAACATGTAGAAATGCAAAATAAAAATAAAAAAATTCAAATTGGCCGCCATAGCGGCCATATTGGATTTTGGACCAAGTCCAAAATCTAATGGCATGATCCTTGGACCAGACCTTAACCCCCCCCACCAAGTTTCCTCGAAATCTGTTGAGTTTTTCCGTAATACTGTTCACAAACAAACAGAAAGGGGTGAAATCAGTAACCTCCATCCATCTTTGATGGCAGAGGTTAATAACACATAATGTTGAATTTGGAAAGACCATGAAAAATAAGAGCATAAATAGAAGTTTATCATTTCATTTCTGCTCAACAAAGACACTTATACCAAGAACCAATTTTCAATTTATTCCTTGTGAATATACTTGATGGAAATGTATGTTATAAGAAAATTAAGTTATTCCCTGAAGTCGAACATGGGCAAATATTCGTTGGTTCGCTCTTTGAGTGGAATGAAAATATGAAAGGGAAGAAGTGCTTTAATCAGCAAGTCTCAATCTTTCATAGTCTCAATTTTACATTTGCTTGTATGGGAGGGAAGGGGATAGGTTGAGATAGGCCCCACCCCTCACGCTGCCTTCCCTTGCCCCACTCCTCAGGCTGCCGTCCCTTGCTCCCCCTCCTTCCTCACCCCCATTTCATCACTCCCTCAACCCTCTGCTCCCCCCACCCCTAAATATTCCCATTAGCGAAGCGACGGGTTTTATTTGCTAGTTTAATAAATAAACGACTGATGGGACAAGAAAACCGAACAGATTCTTGAGACAGTAGCACTGAAATCTTGGAATATGTACCCTATGTAAATATAATTGTAAACACTTATTTGTCTTTAACACGGTTCTTCCACAGATGCCAACCCTCCCGATTTCATCGGGAGGCTTCCGAAAATTCACCCAAACTCCCGCCCTTACGATCACTATCCTTATCCTCCCGAAATTTTGATATTTTTGCACTGTTCACTAATCAGAATGTACTAGTATGAGAATTGAATGAAAAGCATCGTCTGCTACGTATAGCATGTGGTAACTCCATAACGTTCGCTGCTACCAAATTGTACGTAAAAAATTGCAAATTCAAATGAGGAGCAGCGGAATATTGGGTCTGGATCTCGCTTATGTGATCATGCACTGAGATTTAGTGCATGCGGTATGTATGCACAGTGTATATGCATGCGATACGCTCACTGCATACAGCTGGGCCCCGTACCAGCCCAGCGGTCGTGACCACCGTGCGGTGTTTAACAGCCGCTAGAGTTCTACGAGTCGCGCTGCAGCTGTGGAACATCGACTTCGAAGTTACCGATGCTTCAAGCCCTCGATGTTGATTACGAAATGGCAGAAAAGAAGCTTACGAAGACCAAGAAATGGTCTCAGAAGTACAAGACCGAATACAGTCTCCAATACCCGTGTATTCGAAAGTCTGAAAGAGGAATTCATCATGCGTATTGTACAGTATGCAGCGTTGATATTTCAGTTGAGCACGGAGGTCGCGATGATATTCGGAAGCACGTTGGAAGCAAACGGCACACAGACATTGCAAAGGAGAGATCTTCGAGCACGAGTACCGGTACACTTCTGAATTATTTCACCAAACAAGGGACAAGCGAGGAAGAGGATGTTACCCGAGCGGAACTTCTCTTTAGTGGATTTATTGTGGAACATAACTTTCCCATATCAGTCTCAGATCATGCTGGACCTCTATTTCAAAAGATGTTTCCAGATTCAAAAGTTGCTTCAAAGTATGGATATGCAAGAACAAAAACTTCAGCAATAATTGGTGAGTTGTCAAATGTTACTGCTTCATCTATTGCCGATATTGCTAGACTAGCTCCATTTAGCCTAGCTACAGACGGTAGCAATGACAGTGGTGAGGCCCAGCTATATCCTGTCCTGATTTCGTACTATGACAACAGTGCTGGGATTGTGAAGCAAGGTTTGCTAAGTTTGCCTGCGTGCAAACAAGATTCTACTGGAGAAAACATTTTCAAACTGCTTGATCATGAGTTCAGTGACAGGAAAATTCCGTGGGGAAATTGTGTTTCCTTTTGCGCTGATAATGCCTCTGTCATGGTGGGCAAGCACAAAGGAGTCGCTGCTTATATCCACAAACAATATCCAGAGTGCTACATCATGGGATGCCCTTGTCATATGATGCACAATACGGCCAAGAAGGCGGCTCAGGCCTTACCCATTGAATTAGATGACTTTCTCATCGATATTTACTACTACTTGGACAAAAGTAGTAAACGCGTCAAAGGAGTGAAAGCACTGCAAGAACTCTGTGATGCCCCGACACACAAGATTCTGAAGCATGTCGCAACAAGGTGGCTGTCCCTTGGTCAGTGCCTAGACAGGCTGATTGAACAGTGGGAGCCACTTCGCCTCTTCTTCAAAGAAGAAGTACGAAGAAAAATGCAACCAACTGTAGCCAAGACTCTAACAACGAGCAAGAAGGACGGCACTGTATCTACTGCCAGTACTGGCACTGCAGGATCAAGCACTAGTGGAGCAGCATTCACCACTACCACTGCAGTATCTGCTGCGAAGAAGACAGCAGGGACAGCACCAAAACCAATGCTGAGAGCAGGTAGCATCACCGGCCCTTCATCACGTTCATCTACAAAGCAGATCCCTTCAGAGTCGAGAAAGACTGTGATAGTCCCATCTACAGGCAAAGAAGGACCCAAGTTAAGTTCTGCTTTTGCCAAATCACTTGATAGAAGCTCAGCAAAACCTTCGAATCAGAGGTCTTCTTCCTTGGCTGCACCTACCTCAAGCTCTCTCCTCAAACGTAAAATTGGATCTGGTACTACGAGTCTGACCTCTTCTGCTGGCAGTAAACGCAAGTGTGATCGCCCTGCGGCTAAGTGTACTACGAGTTCTACAACTAAAAGCGCATCTTCCTCAAACACTGTGCAGGAATCTAGAGAAAAACGTGTCAACAGGATGTTCTTGTCTCCACAAACAAAACTCTATTGTTTCTTCCTTCGATATGCTAACAAGCTTTTTGAGAAGGGGAATCTTCTGCTCCAAAGAGACGAACCCTGTATTCATCTCCTGCACGGAGAATTGAATGGTCTTCTGAAAGATATCTTCGTACGGTTTTTGAAACCATCGGTGTCATCGGTTGCTCTGGTAAATGTACCCTTCCCTGACAGAAATCATCAGAAGAATGATGAGGACCTCATGATTGGGAACGATGCCAAACTGTATATAAGGGAACAAAGGAGTCTCAAGAAATCCACCTTCACTCTGAGTGAGTCAGACATCCAAGGTTTCTTCAGTGCAGTTCGCTCATATTATGTGAAAGCCTGCAATTACATCTTCAAAACCTGGCCGCTAGATGATGAATTAGCCAAGCATGCTCAGGTGCTGGATGTTAAGCTACACCAAGAAGTGGGGTTTGACTGTGTGGAGTTTTTCATCAAGAAATTCCCCTGTCTGTTCAGTGGCGGTGATAGTGACATAGACAGTCTTGAGAGTGAATTCGCTCACTACCAGGCAGACGCCTCCATAGCTACAATTGCTACTGAGACAGTGAGAGTGGATGAGCAGTGGCATCGGATTTCACAGTTCACAGATCCCTGCACTGGTGCCAAGAAGTATCCTAATTTGAGCAAAGTGATGAAGGGAATCTTGGTCATTCCTCATTCGAACGCATCATGTGAGCGGGCACTCAGTCTTGTACGGAAGAATCATACTGAATTTCGTCCCAATTTGAGTGTCAAAACCCTGGAAGCTCTCTTAATTGAAAAACTAGCTCATAGCACCCCTTGCTACCAGAGAGAATACAGCAAAGACATAATCAGAAGGGCTAAAAGAGCCACACAGCTGTCACTCAGCAAAGCTGCCATGGAAAAAGCAAGCAGCAGTAGTACCAGCCAGTAAGGTAAGAAAAATATTGCTTCTTTTGTGCTTTTTGTTAATCTTTGATTGTCCCCTAACTTACTAATATTAGCATACATGTAACATTAAAAAGTGCACAATTTTCCCCTTTTTTGTTCAAAAAGTGGGAATTCTTAACATGTTAAATGCTCCAAAATAGGGCTCAGAGGGCACTAGAGAGCGTCTAGAACCCCAGAGCTTCCAGGGCCCTAAGGCGGGCCCTGGACCCCGCCGCAAGGGTCGAGCGCTCCGCGCTCGAGATGTGCGCTTGGCGCACATTATTTGGTGTCTGTTGCAAATCCTCCCTAATTCTGATTTCCAAAAGTTGGCATCTCTGTTCTTCTGGAAGGCAAAAGCCTCCATGAGGCTGACTTAACAGGATCGCTTCATCTTGTGTTCACTTCACTTGATGGCGGCGTGGGAAATTCTGGCAATTTCCGGAACATCCAGGCTGACTTGGGTAAGGCTTCTGATTGTACAAGTTGACGTTTGGGACTCACCACAATGATAATGAAACGGTGTCGGACACAGACGATTGAGAAAAGGGATGTTCTGGATTATTGTCGACTTTATTTTGATGGGGCTTTCAAGTAAATCGTATAGCTGGTGCACTCCCACATAGTGTTCTATTTTCAGTCAAAGTTGCCAGTCTCATGTGAAAACGTGGCGGGTAAAAAGACCGGCGACCAGCACCTAAATACATCCGTGCATATTTGCCAAGCCTTCGGCTTTGGCCCTGTTTAAAAGTGAGTAAAATATTTGTGGCATGTTTCTCATGATGCTGATAGGTTGTTCGCTCTGCGGTGACCAGTGGTGCGGGCTCCACCACGTCCGGCGTGGTGTCCGGAAGCCTTGGAACCAGGGAGATGCATTACATTCTGCGTGTGCTGGGCCCAGCTGCTTGCCGCCATCCTGATATCTTTGTGGAGGTTGCTAAGAGCTGCATGCGTATTGCATTGCCAGCTCCACGTGGTAACGGCTCTGGTGGGCGTTTTGGCATATGCCTTTTCTTTATTTCTGTGCTTTTCGTTTTTTGTTGGATTAATGGGTGCAAACTGCATTGTTATGAGCTTTGTTATTTTGCTCAGTAATAAAATTAATGACAAAATAGCACCCATTCCATGTAAATGGTAGGTCCATTGCTTTACTTTTGTCTTCTGTATTTTGTAATGTATCAGGTCTGGACCCTTTATTGATATTGAAACAATAATTTGCTGATTGAAAATGTTTTGTGAGTTGGGGGTCTTGTTTTGTGTCCTTTTTATTGTGTGCACGCATCAGCATCTGATGATGATGCTGAAAACCTCCGCATCAAGGGACCGAATGCTGTGCAGCTACTTAAGACCACACCAGTGAAGCCAACACCACAGCCACAAGTGTCGGATGCAATTCGAGATGTTCTTCATGACCTACTGAATGCCCTGGCAGCTCTACATGCCACAGATGAGGGTATGTGATTGCCTCCTGCATGCATCTCCTGTTGTACCCTCAAAAATCATGTTACTATTTTGCTGCATGATGGAATAATTGTATTATTTTTGTTATTGCTCAGGTGACAAACAAGATAACAAAGCTGGAGGCCCTGGGAACATGACACAAGAGCTGAGCCACCTTTTGCGTGATCTGGGTGATGACATAGATCAACAGTTTCGCACTGGACCCCTCGCAACCACTGATTATGAGCAGCCAACATCATTTGGGCTCAATGTGAGCACAAGTTTGATTTCTGCTTTTACTCTTGAATTTCTAAAAAAAAAAAATTCTCGAACCCCCCCCCCCCCCCCCCAAAAAAAGAAACCTCCACTGTCAAGATAACTGGAGCTTTCTGTGTTTTTTGTATTTAAAAAAATTATTATTTTTAAAAGTCTCCACTGACGAAATCGCCAGAGGCATTATGTTTTTGGGTTGTCCGTTCGTACATCTCTGCTAATTTTCTGTTTTCTCTGCAACCTCTAATCCGATTGACACAATTTTCACCATAGGTGCTGACTTCTCATGCATGTTTTAATGATAATTATGATGTCATATGTCGTGATTATTATGATGTCATATGTCTCTTTCATGCACAGATTTATCCCCTCTCATCTTCATTTGTCCGACCCTTTCGCCCATGGTTCACTGAAGCTTGTGGCGAGGCAGTTGTCCTGAAACAACTTGCCTTTGCCTCATGGAAAGCAAATCCAGCTGAGGGTAATCTCAGTTCCTTCCATAAAGCTCAGAACAAGTGTGTATCTACCCTCAGGAGAGCCAGAAAACAACGTCTTTCTAATCTCATGTCTGAACTCTCAAACTTCTCTCCCTCCTCCAAGTCTTGGTGGCATCTAATTAAATCTGTTTCTGATGTATGTTCCCCCTCCATTCCCTCCCTTACCTCAAATGGCCGGACTGCTGAGACCGCACGTGAAAAGGCTGAATGCCTAAACTCCGTGTTTGCATCTAAATCATTGATTTCAGACCAGGTCACTCAACCCTGGATATGCTACTTCTGCTCTCCCAACAATACATGGTGGTCCTCATTGCCAGACAAGAAATCAGAGCCATATCCCTCGACATATCGTGTGCTTTTCATACAGTCTGCAACCCAGCCCTGCTCACCAAACGCTCTTCCTGTGGTATCCAAGGCCATCTCCACTTGTGGCACGCAGACTTCCTCTCCTGTCGCAGCCAACGTGCGGCTCTAAATGGAGTTCTCTCATCCCCTCTTCCTGTCCATGCTGGAGTTCCTTTAGGCAGCGTTCTCGGCCCTGTTCTTTTTCTGGTTTTCATAAATGATCTCTCTGACTCTCTGGAAAATCGTCTTTATCTTTGCTGATGACTCCACCCTCTGCCGTACTATCTGTCATCCCACAGACCGGCAAGCAGCAGCTTCTTCGCTCTCTGCAAATCTGGATAAAATCACAAACTGGTCCAACACGTGGAACATATCTTTCAATCCAGACAAATCTCACACTCTCACTATGTCTTTCCGAAAGGACTATTTGGAACCCCCCCTCCCCCCACCCCATCTACTTTCTCAATAATCCTCTGGATGAAGTCCTTTGATTCAAGTGTCGAGGTTCACTATCTGCCATGATCTTTTCTGGGAAAGCCACATTTCCAACCTGTTCTCCAAAGCCAGTCACCGACTGGGCATCCTCCGTTATGCAGTCCTTATTTGGCCCACCTAAGCTTCTGACCACATACAAAGCTTTCCTCCTCAGCCTAATGGAGTACCCTTCTCCTCTCTGGACTGGTGCTCCTGCCTCTCACCTTTCTTGGCTTCATGCTGTGGAAACCAAGGCATTTCGGATCATTGGTATCTCCTGTGGTGAGGCTGAGTCTTTGGGCCTCTCACTCTCACCGCAGGCAGGTCGGTGATCTTTCTGTCTTCCGGTCTCGCCCCCCTAATTTCTTCTGTCCAGTCTCGGCCACCCCCCCCCGCTTTGTCTGCGATTATGTCCCCACCATATTTCTGCAGGTCGCTTAATGTCTGCCAGCAACCCACTTTTGGTAAAACTACCAAAATCACGAATCCCTGCTCACCTTCACTCTTTCATTCTATATTTTTCCTGCCTTTAGAATAAACTCCCACACTCTCTTCAATCCCATTCTTCCCTCCAGGTCTTCAAAACAGCTGTTCACCACCACCTATCTTCCCCCATCCAAAACCATGATATTTTCTACCCCCTTTAATCCACCCCAATCCCAACTTCAAATTCCCTGCTTTCCTTCCTGAAAGACCCTGTGGTGTCCATCTCGTTTCCTCCGTGTTCCCCGCCCCATCCTTCTCCCTTCCACAGATCTCATGTCTCTCTTCCCCACTGTTTTGTCCTTCTCTCTCCCACCACTCTTGTCTCCTGCCCCCCTCCCCCCTTGATGTCCATTGTGTGTTAGCTTTCATATGAGCCTCGACAATGTCTACAAAAAAAAACAAATAATATAAGTTTCAAATGGAACACCTCGCCACCATTAGAGCATTTAAATTGCATCATATGTGGCAATACATGTTAATTGCAGCTCCCAGCTTGCTGGCTCGATGATGGACGCCATTTGCATTTTTCTTACTCCTTCACTACCCCATTTGGAATTCCGTGTGGGCATGGGCAACTTGTATATGTAATGGAACATGTTTGCTTCATCTTCAACATATCAATGAATATCTTTCTTGGAGGCATACAATATGAATGAGACTGCAAAGGACAGACAACTGAAAAACCTCAAATCTGAAATGTGGAGATCACCTTTGGTGTCCAAGGCATAATTATAACTTTTGGCAGATATTTGTTAAAAGTAGATGCATGGGGCTGCAAAGACCATTCTTAAATATGTTCACGATCTCAGGAAATGTTGTATTTCCATATGCTCCAAGCAGTTGGGTTAATATTCCAGGTGCATGCATGTACTGTGCATGTCCAACATACTCCTGTAATAGTTTAAAGTTAGTTATTGTAGCTTTCAGTGTAATTTGTTATTAAACATGACCATACACATATCTCATGCCATACAATTCAATTTTTTAAAACCTTTTTGTCTTCAAGGCTTTGGTATTTTCATCTGAAGGAAATTCAATGGATGGCACTCAGACTGGTGCTGCTGCACAAGCTGACAGTAAGATGTTTTTTGCATTGTACTTCCTGTTTCCCATCATTTATAAAAGTTTTTTAAATGAGCTTGGTGCTCATAAGGCATTGGATTATGTCAAGTGGCTTGCTCATTGTGATTAAATGCCGATGTACCAACGTGGAAATTGTTGAACACATTTTATGCTGATTTCCTTCAAGGTGCAGCATCCAGTGAAGACAAGGAGAGTGGTAAGGATCGTGGAGCAGATCAAGGTGGGGATGAGCTTAAGGCCAAAGCAAAGGCTTTGGCAGCACCACTCATGACCAAGTCTGCCATTTTACGGCTGCTCGCTGAGCTTGTTCGCTCGTATGCTGGCTGTGCCTCTCTTATCGTCGCCTACAATTACACAGCTGGCCAATCGCCCCTCATCAAGGAAGTAAATTATACATGCACATAAACTTCGTCATAGGATTTAAAAGCCTCCTTTTTTCTGTTAACTTCAAACCCGAGAATAAACGAATCCTTCATCACATTGTAAAGGAACCTAAATTTCCATCATTCAAATGTGATCCGCTATCACAGATTATATAAATGAAGCAAAGTATGGCAGGGGTAAATCACCATATCTCTGGCTTGCTTGACTCTATATTGCACATGCATACATGGAAAAATGTCGTCATCGTTATTATTATTTTGTATACAGTCTCGGCTTGTGGAAGAGCGAGTGCACTGAACAGATCAGAATGTAACAGTGCAAGGACAAAAACCATTCGAGAGAGGGGGGGGGCAAGAAAGGATGGATACAGAAGGGGAAAACTGGTTATTTGGAAGAGGAGGATGGCTTGGGGTGAGTTGGGTTAATGAGGGTAGAAAATCTCATGATCTGAGATGGGGATTAACAGCTGTCTTGAAGAATAATGAGATTGAAGATAATGTGGAAGTTTGTTCCACAGGTGGGGGAAAAAGTAGAATAAATGAGTGGAGTTGAGCAGTGATACTGGATTGAGGTAGTTTCACCAGAAGGGGGTTTATTCTGGACAGTGTGCACCCTGAAGCAACCTTGGGGGAGAGGAGGGGGTCGGTCAGGTGGGGGACAAAGCATGGAAAGAGCAGAGGTTGCAAAACCAGAAAGGAGGAGGTGGAAGATCGAGAGACCACTGACCTGTCTGCAATGGGAAAGTGATGAGCCGATGGACTCTGCTTCCTCGCGGGAGATTCCAATAATCATGAAAGCTTAGCTTTCCACGGCGTCAAGCTGAGCAAGGTGTGAGGCAGTGGAGCCAGCCCAAAGAGGAGAGCAGTATTCCATCAAGCTGTGGATGAAGGCCTTGTAGGTGGCGAGGAGTTCAGGCATGTTAAAGCCGCTGTCACACCTTGACGATTCAGCCAGCGTATGCCGATTTATGAAATATTTGTCTAAAACGCTGGCACACGTCGAATACGTTATTGGTACGTTTTGTATACGCTAAGAGCAAGCTGAAAAACACTGCCATAAGTCGTAGTACGCTGGCTTTAAACGTTGTACTTTTGGGTTGACCTCAAATTTTTGCATGCTTGAAATTTTACGACGTATGCCGGCGTATGACTCGCACGTTCCGCTACGCTGGCCATAAGTTGTAGGCACGTTATGCGATCGTTGACACGCGTTGACACACGTTACTTTTAAGTTACTCATAAGTCGAAACACGTCGAGGTAATGTTTAGCGTACCCGAAACTTATTTCTAACCTATGAGTAACGTTTTGTAAGCACGCTACACGAATGTTGTTCACACTTCGCAACACGTTCCTTGAAAAAGACGAAGACATATTTGACGTCTTCAGGATGACAACAGAACTTAATGAACGCGTTTCTAACTTGCAGATACCGTATAATGGCGTATTTGGCAGCGATTAGGGGAATTGGTATATAAAAAGGGCTTCACAGGAGAACCCATCTTTTTTTAGACTTCGTGGTGAGTACATGTCCATGTCATTCCGAGAGATGGAGGATACGGCAAGGCTGAGACGACAATACCTACCTGTCCTCCAACATGAACATGACCTCATCGAGTTGACACTGCACCAGTTGCGTGCCAATAGAGCCGGGAGAAGAAGACGTGAACGGAGGAGAAGGAACTGGGTCAGACCATGGATCGGGAGGCGACGCCATTGCGGCATATATCACCAGCTCATGGTGGAACTCCGGAACGAGGACCATGCATCCTTCATCAACTTCCTGCGAATGCCCCCAGCGATGTTCGACGAGCTGCTAGCCAGAGTGTGTCCAAGGATAACCAAGCATTATTATTAAATCATTTCAATAGTCCAGTGGAAGCGATTTCACTCATTCAATGGAAACGATTTCAATTGCCAAGCACCAGCGTCCAAAAACAATAGGCGAGTGACAGCCATTTATTAAAAGTGAAGTTGCAGCCTCTGAAAAGAAAACCTCACGTTATCGTCGACGATACGCTGCCACGCTATGCATACGTTAGACTATCGTTGGGCATAGGTTGTGGACGCCTAAAACACGCTAATAATAAGTTATCGAAGCGTTCTGTGTTCATTACTAGTACATTATGCATTTGTCCAAGTCGTTTTGAATACTTTTAAAACAAACAAAAAAATAGTTCATCGTGGGAATGAGAAAAAAAAAATTAGCCAAAAAGAACATCGAACAATGGTGCAAAGTAGTCTCCTATTCGTGGACGCAACGAGGATCCATCATCACCCAGACCCTCCCCATCACACTCACCTACCACTACTGACATGGACTTACTACTACGACTACTACTACTACTACTACTACTACTACTACTACTACTACTACTACTACTGATACTACTGACATTGACATCTACTCAACATGGAGTCTGGACCGCTGACCAGTTCCTCTTGTGAAGCCCATTTGTATATACCAATTCCCATAAACGCTGCCAAATCGCCATTATACAGGAGATGTAAGTTAGAAACACCTTGAATAAGTTCTGTGGTCGTCTTGAAGACGTCAATCAAATTCCTCCACATACGACAATGTGCGTTTGAGATACGTTACACATAGGTTCAAAGCACGTTACTCATAGGTTAAAAATTAAGTTTCGGGTATGCTAAACATTACCTCGACGTGTTTCGACTTATGAGTAATTTACAAGTAACGTGTGTCAACGATCGCGGAGCGTGCAGAGAACTTATGCCAGCATATGCTGAACTTGTGAGCCATACGTCGAGTACGTCGTAAAATTTTCAGCATGCTTGAAATTTCACGATGTACTAGACGTACCATGGAATATGACAGCGTACTTCCTCGTTTTTCAGCGTGCTCCTAACGTATGCACAACTTACCCATACCGTATTCGACGTGTGCCAGCGTTTTACACACATTTTTCATAGGTCGGCATACGCTGGCTAAATCGTCAAGGTGTGACTGCGATGTTGACACTTCCAATTTTCAGGCGGTTATGATTTAAATGGGCGTGCGGCAGCCTTTTAACAGGCTATGCCACGTGATCGTCGGTGATACGTGCAGCGCGCTATGCCGAAGTTAAACTATCGTTGGGCATAGGTTGTGAACGCCGACAACAGGCTAAGCATTCGTTGGTATAAGTTATCTACAACACAACGAAACGTTCTGTGCCCGTTACTAATATGTTATGCATACGACCAACACGTTATGAATACGACCAAAACTTAAAAAAAAAAAACCTCAAAACTTCAGCGTACGCCAACGTTTTGCATACATTTTTATACGTTGCCATTGCTGGCTAAAACGTCAGGGTGTGACAGCGCCTTAAAGAAGGACTTTGAACAATGGAGGATGCCCAGTCGGCGACGAGCTTTCGAGGCCAACTTTGAAATGTGCAGCATTTGATTGAAAGGATGGTGGAAAGCTTAAATATATAAATGTACTAATTTCTTCTGTAGTTTGTGTGATTGACATCCATCCTTCCTTGCCAGAGTTTTATCTTTCCTTTTTGAGGCCCCATTGATGTAAGGTACTGCAGATTTCCCATTGCACTTCTGCAAATTTTGCTCATGCTCGGAGTACCAAAATAGTGTTACGATTTCCGTTTGGAGTATATGCATTTTGATTACTCACATTGGTCACTTCCACATTCAAACCTTTTGAGTGATTTCACTTGAGGAATTTTTTTTTCTGACAATCAAATCAAATTTTTGAAACTTCATTTCGTTTGTGGATTGTTCTTTTGCCCAATATTTCAAGCGATTGCTCTCAAATATTAGACCACTTGTTGGCTGCATGGGCCATTCAACTTTATAACCTCTTTGCTCTTTTATTCTGTCTGTGACAGCTGACACTTCACTTTAAGCTATTGACAATTATTCCCCACCTCACCTCCCCTCAAAAATAGAATGCTGTAACTCTCTCATGCTGGAGCATTCCAATATGTTGGTGGAAATGCCTATGATGTACTCGATTTGAGCTTTGAGGTAAGTTTTCAGTGGAGTTGAACTTCTGTTTGTTTTTCCATTCCTATGTGATTCAGGAATGCAGCATGTTAGCTTTCGTGCTGGATTGCCTGCTGCCACAGACACAGGTCGTGGGTGACAAAGATTCGCCTGCTCTTGCACGGCTGTTCCTTGCTTCTGTAGCTGCGGCTAACCAGTGTACAGATGCTCAGCTGGCGCTGGTCACAGAGGTGAAAGCGGCATTGGGACGTGCTCTCTCCCTGTCTGAAAGCACAGAGAAGCATGCCAGGTCTGTTGAATGGACAGATTAACTTTGGAACAGCTGATATTGGGTACAACCAAAGTGTTTTTCTTTTTTATAATGGTGACACAAATTTGTGGTTCCTGCAGACTTCAAGCAGTTATGTGCATCATAAGCACCATTATGGAGTCTTGCCCAACAAGTCCCACCTTCTGCAGTGGTCCTGTTCTCAAAGCCCAGCAAAATGGTGTCAACAACATGATTCGTCTTTTCTTAAAGAAAGGGCTCGTCAGTGATCTGGCACGGGTACCTCACAGTCTAGATCTCTCCAGGTGCATTAGTTTGGTAAAGTTCAATATTGAGGGTGGAAATAAAGGCTGCAATCTAAACTTGCTTGGAAAAAGAAAAAGAAAAAAAAAGAGTACTTGTCCCAAGTCTGGGACTTCAATTTTTGATTCGCTGCAAGTTTTATGGAAGTTTTGGTCTTTTGTTTTCACAATTCCACCACAGTCCCAACATGGCAAACACTGTGAATGCAGCATTGAAACCATTAGAGACACTGTCGCGTATTGTAAACCAGCCCAGCAGTTTGTTTGGTGGAAAAAGCACCGGCAGCAAAGGGAAAAATGAAGCAGAAGCTGGAAGTAATGCAGCTGACCCAAACAGCAACACGCAAGAGCTTGGTCAGTTGTTCATGAATGTTGATGCCTCATGAAAGTTTCCATTGTTTCCTCCACAATTGTTTTTTTATTTTTTTTATTTGAAGGCAATGTATTCTTGATTTTCCACTTGTATTTTTTTTGCAGCAGCTTGGGTTCATGACACTTTGTGCATTAAAACAAATTCCATGGTGTTTGGGGAATTCGAGAATTTATACATTTAAAATGGAGAACATGAGTAAATTTGACGGTGAACAAATTCCCGCTGATACTTGTGAAGACTTACAAAATTCTGAGTTGATATTTTATTAAAGGATGACGGTCAAGCCCAATGTGCCAAAGATGTATGGCTTGATCTTGCATTCTCTCTCAGCAGGCGATCCATGTGAGACCGAGGCTCAAGAGGAGGAAGCAGGACCTGTTGTCAGTGCTGATGCTGATCTTATGGAAGCTGAAACTGATGCCGATGTTGAGGAAGGCATGACTGGTGCAAGGGCAAATCACAGACAAGAGATGCAGGTGTGATTTTTGTTCAACTTCTTGTATTTTAGAGGTATGTCCAATCCAGCCAGGGTGATCTCATTGGGCCACACTGTTGTTTGAGCTTCTAACCCATGGCTTGCAGGTTGAAAATGAATTGGAGGATCTCATTGGGGAGCTCCTTGATCGTGACGACATGAACAATGTCACACCCGAGATCCTTGCCGAAGCCTGTATCATCCGAAGAGGTGGGTCTGGAGGGAAATGCTGCTTTTCCCCACATTTTCATAATCGATCTGCTTTGGCACATGGACTTGTGTTTCAATTAGCAAGCTGGCTATGTGGATTAATCTTTGTTCGCTTTTATAGCAGAAAGCTGAAACAAACGTTCCTTGCAAAGCATCACGTACTGTCATTGTTTGGCAGGTCAAACAGATGCCGATCATGTGCCTGAGCATGATGCACAGGAGGATGTACTTATGGACGTTGCACCATCCACTCAAGCTTCAGCACGCTCGAGCACACGGCAAGGTTAGTTAATTATATTTTCTGTGCCACGACAACCACATTTTCAGCGCGTAATTTTATCTGAGTAATATTCTTTATTTTCAAACTCCACTTTAAAATTGCTGCCGTGAAGCTCTTGTCACACTTTACAGGTTGTAACAAAATTCTGGAATCAGAGGTGAATTGTGAATTTGTATAACAAAATTCTGGAAGCAAAGGCTGTTATTGGAGCAAATGTTCATCTCTCTCTCTCTCTCTCTCTCTCTCTCTCTCTCTCTCTCTCTCTCTCTCTCGCTCTCTCGCTCTCTCGCTCTCTCGCTCTCTCGCTCTCTCGCTCTCTCGCTCTCTCGCTCTCTCGCTCTCTCGCTCTCTCGCTCTCTCGCTCTCTCGCTCTCCCGCTCTCCCTCCCGTTCTCCCTCCCGTTCTCCCTCCCGTTCTCCCTCCCGTTCTCCCTCCCGTTCTCCCTCCCGTTCTCCCTCCCGTTCTCCCTCCCGTTCTCCCTCCCGTTCTCCCTCCCGTTCTCCCTCCCGTTCTCCCTCCCGTTCTCCCTCCCGTTCTCCCTCCCGTTCTCCCTCCCGTTCTCCCTCCCGTTCTCCCTCCCGTTCTCCCTCCCGTTCTCCCTCCCGTTCTCCCTCCCGTTCTCCCTCCCGTTCTCCCTCCCGTTCTCCCTCCCGTTCTCCCTCCCCCTCCCCCTCCCGTTCCCCCTCCCCTTCTCCCTCCCGTTCTCCCTCCCCTTCTCCCTCCCGTTCTCCCTCCCGTTCTCCCTCCCGTTCTCCCTCCCGTTCTCCCTCCCGTTCTCCCTCCCGTTCTCCCTCCCGTTCTCCCTCCCGTTCTCCCTCCCGTTCTCCCTCCCGTTCTCCCTCCCGTTCTCCCTCCCGTTCTCCCTCCCGTTCTCCTCCGTTCTCCCTCCCGTTCTCCCTCCCGTTCTCCCTCCCGTTCTCCCTCCCGTTCTCCCTCCCGTTCTCCCTCCCGTTCTCCCTCCCGTTCTCCCTCCCGTTCTCCCTCCCGTTCTCCCTCCCGTTCTCCCTCCCGTTCTCCCTCCCGTTCTCCCTCCGTTCTCCCTCCCGTTCTCCCTCCCGTTCTCCCTCCCGTTCTCCCTCCCGTTCTCCCTCCCGTTCTCCCTCCCGTTCTCCCTCCCGTTCTCCCTCCCGTTCTCCCTCCCGTTCTCCCTCCCGTTCTCCCTCCCGTTCTCCCTCCCGTTCTCCCTCCCGTTCTCCCTCCCGTTCTCCCTCCCGTTCTCCCTCCCGTTCTCCCTCCCGTTCTCCCTCCCGTTCTCCCTCCCGTTCTCCCTCCCGTTCTCCCTCCCGTTCTCCCTCCCGTTCTCCCTCCCGTTCTCCTCCCGTTCTCCCTCCCGTTCTCCCTCCCGTTCTCCCTCCCGTTCTCCCTCCCGTTCTCCCTCCCGTTCTCCCTCCCGTTCTCCCTCCCCGTTCTCCCTCCCGTTCTCCCTCCCGTTCTCCCTCCCGTTCTCCCTCCCGTTCTCCCTCCCGTTCTCCCTCCCGTTCTCCCTCCCGTTCTCCCTCCCGTTCTCCCTCCCGTTCTCCCTCCCGTTCTCCCTCCCGTTCTCCCTCCCGTTCTCCCTCCCGTTCTCCCTCCCGTTCTCCCTCCCGTTCTCCCTCCCGTTCTCCCTCCCGTTCTCCCTCCCCTTCTCCCTCCCGTTCTCCCTCCCGTTCTCCCTCCCGTTCTCCCTCCCGTTCTCCCCCCCGTTCTCCCTCCCGTTCTCCCTCCCGTTCTCCCTCTCCCGTTCTCCCTCCCGTTCTCCCTCCCGTTCTCCCTCCCGTTCTCCCTCCCGTTCTCCCTCCCGTTCTCCCTCCCGTTCTCCCTCCCGTTCTCCCTCCCGTTCTCCCTCCCGTTCTCCCTCCCGTTCTCCCTCCCGTTCTCCCTCCCGTTCTCCCTCCCGTTCTCCCTCCCGTTCTCCCTCCCGTTCTCCCTCCCGTTCTCCCTCCCGTTCTCCCTCCCGTTCTCCCTCCCGTTCTCCCTCCCGTTCTCCCTCCGTTCTCCCTCCCGTTCTCCCTCCCGTTCTCCCTCCCGTTCTCCCTCCCGTTCTCCCTCCCGTTCTCCCTCCCGTTCTCCCTCCCGTTCTCCCTCCCGTTCTCCCTCCCGTTCTCCCTCCCGTTCTCCCTCCCGTTCTCCCTCCCGTTCTCCCTCCCGTTCTCCCTCCCGTTCTCCCTCCCGTTCTCCCTCCCGTTCTCCCTCCCGTTCTCCCTCCCGTTCTCCCTCCCGTTCTCCCTCCCGTTCTCCCTCCCGTTCTCCCTCCCGTTCTCCCTCCCGTTCTCCCTCCCGTTCTCCCTCCCGTTCTCCCTCCCGTTCTCCCTCCCGCTCCCCCTCCCTCTCTCCCTCCCGTTCTCCCTCCCGTCCTCCCCCCCGTTCTCCCTCCCGTTCTCCCTCCCGTTCTCCCTCCCGTTCTCCCTCCCGTTCTCCCTCCCGTTCTCCCTCCCGTTCTCCCTCCCGTTCTCCCTCCCGTTCTCCCTCCCGTTCTCCCTCCCGTTCTCCCTCCCGTTCTCCCTCCCGTTCTCCCTCCCGTTCTCCCTCCCGTTCTCCCTCCCGTTCTCCCTCCCGTTCTCCCTCCCGTTCTCCCTCCCGTTCTCCCTCCCGTTCTCCCTCCCGTTCTCCCTCCCGTTCTCCCTCCCGTTCTCCCTCCCGTTCTCCCTCCCGTTCTCCCTCCCGTTCTCCCTCCCGTTCTCCCTCCCGTTCTCCCTCCCGTTCTCCCTCCCGTTCTCCCTCCCGTTCTCCCTCCCGTTCTCCCTCCCGTTCTCCCTCCCGTTCTCCCTCCCGTTCTCCCTCCCGTTCTCCCTCCCGTTCTCCCTCCCGTTCTCCCTCCCGTTCTCCCTCCCGTTCTCCCTCCCGTTCTCCCTCCCGTTCTCCCTCCCGTTCTCCCTCCCGTTCTCCCTCCCGTTCTCCCTCCCGTTCTCCCTCCCGTTCTCCCTCCCGTTCTCCCTCCCGTTCTCCCTCCCGTTCTCCCTCCCGTTCTCCCTCCCGTTCTCCCTCCCGTTCTCCCTCCCGTTCTCCCTCCCTCTCCCCCTCCCGTTCTCCCTCCCGTTCTCCCTCCCGTTCTCCCTCCCGTTCTCCCTCCCGTTCTCCCTCCCGTTCTCCCTCCCGTTCTCCCTCCCGTTCTCCCTCCCGTTCTCCCTCCCGTTCTCCCTCCCGTTCTCCCTCCCGTTCTCCCTCCCGTTCTCCCTCCCGTTCTCCCTCCCGTTCCCCCTCCCGTTCTCCCTCCCGTTCTCCCTCCCGTTCTCCCTCCCGTTCTCCCTCCCGTTCTCCCTCCCGTTCTCCCTCCCGTTCTCCCTCCCGTTCTCCCTCCCGTTCTCCCTCCCGTTCTCCCTCCCGTTCTCCCTCCCGTTCTCCCTCCCGTTCTCCTCCCGTTCTCCCTCCCGTTCTCCCTCCCGTTCTCCCTCCCGTTCTCCCTCCCGTTCTCCCTCCCGTTCTCCCTCCCGTTCTCCCTCCCGTTCTCCCTCCCGTTCTCCCTCCCGTTCTCCCTCCCGTTCTCCCTCCCGTTCTCCCTCCCGTTCTCCCTCCCGTTCTCCCTCCCGTTCTCCCTCCCGTTCTCCCTCCCGTTCTCCCTCCCGTTCTCCCTCCCGTTCTCCCTCCCGTTCTCCCTCCCGTTCTCCCTCCCGTTCTCCCTCCCGTTCTCCCTCCCGTTCTCCCTCCCGTTCTCCCTCCCGTTCTCCCTCCCGTTCTCCCTCCCGTTCTCCCTCCCGTTCTCCCTCCCGTTCTCCCTCCCCGTTCTCCCTCCCGTTCTCCCTCCCGTTCTCCCTCCCGTTCTCCCTCCCGTTCTCCCTCCCGTTCTCCCTCTCCCGTTCTCCCTCCCGTTCTCCCTCCCGTTCTCCCTCCCGTTCTCCCTCCCGTTCTCCCTCCCGTTCTCCCTCCCGTTCTCCCTCCCGTTCTCCCTCCCGTTCTCCCTCCCGTTCTCCCTCTCCCTCTCCCTCCCTCCCGTTCTCCCTCCCGTTCTCCCTCCCTCTCCCTCTCCCTCTCCCTCTCCCTCTCCCTCTCCCTCTCCCTCTCCCTCTCCCTCCCTCTCCCTCCCTCTCCCTCTCCCTCTCCCTCTCCCTCTCCCTCTCCCTCTCCCTCTCCTCTCCCTCTCCCTCTCCTCTCCTCTCTCTCTCTCTCTCTCTCTCTCTCTCTCTCTCTCTCTCTCTCTCTCTCTCTCTCTCTCTCTCTCTCTCTCTCTCTCTCTCTCTCTCTCTCTCTCTCTCTCTCTCTCTCTCTCTCTCTCTCTCTCTCTCTCTCTCTCTCTCTCTCTCTCTCTCTGACTTCACATGACAGAGGATGCCCAGTCAGCAATTGGATTTGTCGGCCAGCTTGGAAATGTGGCTTTCCCAGAAATGATCGTGACAGATAGTGAGGCCCAAAAGCTTGAATGAAAGGACTTCTTCAAGAGGATTGTTGAGAAAGTAGATGGGGTGGGTGTTCCAGATGGTCCTTTCGGAGAGACATCGTGACAGTATGAGATTTGTCATGCTTGAAAGAGATGTTCCACGTGTTGGACCAGCTTGTGATTTTATCCAGATCTGCAGAGAGTGAAGAGGCTGCTGCTTGCCGGTATGAGGGATGACAGATGGTACTGC
Source organism: Eptatretus burgeri (assembly GCF_056783735.1). Taxonomy (NCBI): domain Eukaryota; kingdom Metazoa; phylum Chordata; class Myxini; order Myxiniformes; family Myxinidae; genus Eptatretus; species Eptatretus burgeri. The sequence continues at coordinate 51,229,549 of NC_140970.1, read as the reverse complement.
AAAGAGATAAAGAGGATTTTCCAGAGAGTCAGAGAGATCATTGATGAAAACCAGAAAAAGAACAGGGCCCAGAACATTACCTTGAAGAACTCCAGCCTGGACAGGAAGAGGGGATGAGAGAACTCCATTAAGGGCCACAGGTTGGCTGCGACAGGAGAGGAAGTCTGTGAGCCATGAGTGGAGATGTTTTTGGATACCATCGGAAGAGAGTTTTTGGTATGCAGGGCAGGGGGTCAAATCGTATTGAAGGCACGCCATATGTCGAGGGAGATGGCTCTGATTTAATATCTCGCATTGGGGATCTTCATCCATTGTTGGAAGAGCAAACAGCATATCCAGGGTTGAGTGACCTCGTCTGAATCCAAATGGATGATTTGAAATCAAGCCATTGGAGAAGAAGAAGGATTTAATGTCTGAAGTGATGATGGATTCCGTAACCTTGCTGATGATTGGGAGAAGGCTGATTGGTCTGTAGTTGCACAGATCTGTTTTGCAGCTTTTTTATGCAGAGCAGTAATGTTTGCTGATTTCCAAGCAGATGGCAGAGGACCGTGAGCAAGAGCAGCAGATCAGGTTTTTAGGACACGTGGGCTGCTGCCATCTGGACCGGTTGCAGAATCTGAGTCGAGGTTTGACACGAAGCTTGTCAGGGCAAAAGGACACAGAGTCCAGGAACAGCTGGGGACGGTGACGACAGAGAGCGAAGGGTTTGGGGGCACAAAATTTAGAAACAATCACGGAGTTTAGGCATTTAGCCTTTTCACGTGCAGCGTCAGCTGTGCTACCATTTTAGATAAGGGAGGGATGGATTGGAAACATACGCCAGAAACAGACTTAACTAGAGGGGGAGCACTCGGTGGAGTGCAAAACCTCCGCTGCCAATACTGCTGGGTCACTCAAGTGAACCTGACATCCTATTCATTCAATTTGACATCAACAGTGCTCACAGAGTTATAGTTTGCAACTTTCCCTTTTACTTTTAACTTTTACATATTCAATTCATTCGTCATAACTCGATTCCTTGAGACAGAAATTGATTTTACGTGGGTATATCCACCTGAAGTGCCAAAATCAGCCGCAATTATTATTTTGGCATGTTTTTTGTTGGAAATCACTTATAACATGGATAAATGCAAAAAAAAAATCAATTTTGTTGAAAAAACAGTTGCAAAAATTTTTTTTTCTCTGTAACAATTTTTTTTTGGTGGGGGGGAGGGGGTTGGAAATCACTTAAAACATGTAAAAATGCAAAAAAAAAAAAAAAAATTCAAATATTTTTTCAAAATGGCCACCATAGCGGCCATATTGTATTTTGGACCCAAGTCCAAAATCTAATGGCATGATCCTTGGACCATACCTCATCCCCCCACCAAGTTTCGTCGAAATCCGTCGAGGAGTTTTTCCGGAATACTGTTCACAAACAGAAAGGGGTGAAAACTGTAACCTCCGATCTTCGATGGCGGAGGTTAACTTGTCGCCGCCAGGATTTGGAGGACGGAGACAGGTTTGAGAGTTCAGACTTGAGATTTGAAAGATGTTGTTTTCTGGCTCTCCTGTGGGTAGATACACACTTGTCCCGAGCTTTGTGGAAGGAACTGAGATTGCTTTCAGTTGGATTAGCTTTCCATGAAGCGAAGGTAAGTTGTTTCAGGCCAACTGCCTTGCCACAATTTCAGTGTACGATGTGCGGGACAAAAGGTCGGACAACTGAAGACGAGATGGGATAAATCGTTGCATGAGAGAGCAAGATTCTTTGAAAGAATTCCCAGGATGAGTTGATGTCAGAGGAAGTAGAGGTTGAAGACCAGTCTAGAAGTTTGATATCTGGTGAAGTCCCTGCCAGTCGGCCTGAGTGAAATGCCAGACTCGACGGTGCTTAGGTGGTTCTCGAATAACAGTCAGAGAGATGTATACTTTGACAAGGATGTGGTCAAATGAGCCGATTGGAGCAGAGGAAGAACAGCAGATATTTTCGGGGAATTCGTAAAAATCAGATCCAGAAGAGATGGAGTACCATTGCTTGAGATCCAGGTTGGGAAGTTGACAGATTGTGTCAGTCCCAATGAGTCACAGAAGTCCTTTGCTGAAGTGCCATGGCAGGTACTCACACCTCGCCAACTGGCATGGCGACAATTGAAGTCACCACATATGAGAAAGAGAGAGTTGGGATGAGAGAATAGAAGTTGGTCGATGTTTTCGGAGAGTGAGATGTAAATGGAGTCTTCACTGTTTGGTGGACGGTGCAACATACACATAAACACGAGGTGAGAGTGGAGGGGAATCCGTAACCAGAGGTATTCCTGGGGGTGTGTGGGGGAGAGAGGGCAGTGCATGGCGAGTGAGGAATTGAGTCTTTGATGAAGAGAGCAACTCCTCCACCAGGACGAGGCTCAGGTCTGTCAAACCGGAGGAGGGAGTAACCAGGGAGAGATACTCGGGAGTCGGTGACATCTTGAAGGAGGAAAGTTTCTGTTAAGCAGATTGTCTGGTTTGTCAGTGGCAACCTGTATGGAAAGATGTCAGGTTTCAGCTAAGGCCACAGATGTTTGTCTCCACACGCATCTGGGCTGCGTTTGTCTCTGGACGCATCCAAGTTCCCTTCCCCCACCCCTCTTATTCCCCCTCCCTCCTTTTGTATTCCCATCAATGAAGTAACGGGTGGTATTTGCTTGTGATCAATAAATTTGTTAATCAATCCATGAACCTCGACTATATATACAAAAAAAAATATACGTTGAAATCTCTGGAAAATTGTACCAGTTATGGTAAAATGGTCATGTGTTTTTTTGTTAATTACGTCACAATCCTCCAAAAATAGGTCTCAAGAACACTTCAATTATCAGGTGCACAACTTCAGTTTGGGTCCACCATTACCATGATAGAACATCTTGGAAGGCTAAGCGGTCTTTTCAATTCCGCATTGGTAAAATTGATTAATGAGAATTTTTTTTTTAATTCATTACATCCCTGGTTCTTATTTTGTGTTGAGCCTCTTCCTGTTTGTCTCGAAGATCCTGAAGATGAAGACAATACCCAAGAAGAGGAGGAAGACAGTAGTGGCAGCAATGATGATGATGATGATGACAGCCATGTAGGTGAGGAAGATGAGGAGGATGAGCAGGTACCCCTGGATCAGGTAGGACATAGCTGTGCCTTTTCTGTTGGAGAATCCATACTCCTTTTACACTTACATTTTGCTCATTCTTCACAGTTTTTCATTTTTGTGCTTTGAATACCTTCCTGTTTTTTAATTTTATTTTATTTTTTAATTCCTTCGACTCAAGTTCTCATTAATGAGCTGGCAATGTCATCGGCATTAATTCTATCATTCAGGCCCTGTCACACCTTGACGTTTTTCGCCAGCGTATGCCGACGTATGAAAAAATTGTCTAAAACGCTGGCGTACGTCGAATACGTTATGGGTAAGTTTGGTATACGTTAAGAGCACGCTGGCATACGTCATAGTATGCCGAGCTCGTCGACAAATTTTAAGCATGCTCAAATTTTTTCCACGTTTGCCAGCATATAACTCACACATTCCGCATACGCTGGCCATAAGTTGTAGGCACGTTATGCGATCGTTGACACACGTCGACGCACGTTACTTGGAAGTTACTCATAAGTCGAAACGCGTCGAGGTAATGTTTAGCGTACCCGAAACTTATTTCTAACCTATGAGTAACGTGCTTTAAACCTGTGTAACGTATCTCCAATGCATATTGACGTATGTAGATGTATTTGATTGACGTCTTCCGGACGACCACAGAACTTGCTGAACGTGTTTCTAATTTCCAGCTACCATATAATGGCGTATTGGCAGTGTTTAGGGGAATTGTTGTTTAGGGAAGTGTTTAGGGAAACTTCCAGTTCCGGGTTTGGAACGACATGAGGTCTCCTTCGGGGCTCCCTGCTGACGTTCTCAAAGTTAAGTTTCCGGTCGTTAGTTGTCCCGTTTTAACTGTTTAATTTTCTCACCTACATGTTACTGTGTGTTCCTAGTTCGGTTTTGTTTCAAAAATCGTGCTATTTTGTGAGTATTTTTGTCGACGTTCTTACCTGGTGTTTGAGGCCTAGGTCTTGGCCGTGGCTTGAGGCCTACCGGTTCCACTCGGTGTTTGATCGTTTTTTTTTTTGTTTGTTTGTTTTTTTTTTGTTTTTTCTCCCCATTACCTTCAATTTCTATCCTCCCCATTACCTTCAATTTTCATCCTCCCCACTTTCCAAACATCCCCCATTCTCCCAACTAATCTCTTTCTTATCTCAAAAAAAAAAAAAATACACAACAACAACAACACGCTCACCTTCTCCCGATTCTGCTTCTTCTTCTTCCTCTTAACTTCCTTCTCGTCTTCTTCCTCGATTTTTTTTTTTTCCCTACACTTCCATGACCTAATCTGTTGAACTCTCTCAAACATTAATATTAACAACAAAAACGATCTTATAATGCTTCATCTTCCTCTCTCACACATGTGGTACTCTTTACTGTTTCATAATGCACGACTCTTCTGCTATTTTAACAGACTGCTCTCATTTCGAGCTCTCCTTCATTCCTTGCCTAAAAAAATCGAACTATTACAGCGCTTCTTCTCTCCATTCTCTGAATTCGCCTTCATTGCATCCATCAAGAATTGTGCTAAATCGCATCTCTGACCTAAAACTTTTAAAAACCACAGTTTGCCATGGATGTTCGCTTTCCATCAACCGATTCTTTTTTTCCAACTTCAGTGCCAACTCACCCCCTCACCCCTCACTCTCACTCTCAAAGCAACCATCCCACTCTTCTCCCTCCAAGCCTCCCTCTCACCTCTCTCAAAAATTCCCCCCTACCTTCTCCCATCATTCATCCTCCTCACTCATCCTTCTCAAAGTTGCCCCCCCTCTCATCCACCAAGCTGCCTCGCTCCACTGCCCTCTCCCCCCCCTCTCTTCACTCCAGCTCCGCAAATCCTCAACTGGCTTCTTGCTTGACTCTTGTCCCCCCTCTCCACCAGCACCACAGAGCCTTTTCTCCTCCTCATTCGGCCCCTCCCCTCGCTATTCTGCAATACCCCACACTCTTTCAACAACCCTCCTTACCTCCCCCCCTCGTCTCTTGTCCTACCCTCCCCCTCCCCCTCCACCTCCTGCACCCAAAGCCTCCTCCCCTACCTCTTCATTAAAAGTGTGGACCTCAAATATCTGGGGCCTTTGCTCAAACCTTTCAGATCTTTCCATACAGGTTGCCACTGACAAACCAGACATAATCTGCCTAACAGAAACTTTCCTCTCCCAAGACGTGTCTGACTCCCAAGTATCTCTCCCCGGTTACTCCCTCTTACGGTATGACAGACCTGAGCCTCGTCCTGGTGGAGGTGTTGCTCTCTTCATCAAAGACTCTATTCCTCACTCTCCATGCACTGCTTTCACTCCCCCACACCCCCAGGAAGACCTCTGGCTTCGGCTTCCCCTCCACTCCCACCTCATGTATATATGTGTACTGAACCGTCCACCGAACAGTGATGACTCCATTTACACCTCACTATCCGAAAATATGGACCATCTTTTATCTTCTCATCCAAACTCTCTCTTCCTCTTATGTGGTGACTTCAATTGTCATCACGCCAGTTGGCAAGGTGTGGGTACCTCTATCACCTGCCATGGCACCTCAGCAAAAGCTTTCTGCGACTCATTAGGACTGACTCAATCGGTCAACTTCCCGACCCGGATCTCAACCAATGGTACTCCATCTCTTCTGGATCTGATTTTGACAAATTTCCCTGACAATATCTGCTGCTCTTCCTTCGCTCCAATCGGTTCTTCTGACCATGTCCTTGTCAAAGTGGACATCTCTCTGGCTGTTATCAGAGAACCACCTCACCGCCGTCGAGTCTGGCATTTCACTCAAGCCGACTGGCAGGGTCTCCGAGCAGCCATCAAACTTACAGACTGGTCTCCTATCACTACTTTCTCAAACATCAACTCATCCTGGGAATTCTTTCAAAGAAACTTGCTCTCCCTCATGCACAGATTTATCCCCTCTCGTGTTCAGTTGTCCTACCCTTCCTCCCGCCCTTGGTTTACTGAAGCTTGTGGTGAGGCAGTTGTCCTGAAACAACTTGCCTTTGCTTCATGGAATGCAAACCCAACTGAGGGCAATCTCAGTTCCTTCCACAAAGCTCGGAACAAGTGTGTATCTACCCTCAGGAGAGCCAGAAAACAACATCTTTCTCATCTCAAGTCTGAACTCTCAAACCTCTCTCCCTCAAAATCCTGGTGGCGTTTAATCAAATCTGTTTCTGGTGTATGTTCCCCCTCCATCCCCTCCCTTACCTCAAATGGCCGCACTGCTGATACCACACGTGATAAAGCTGAATGTCTAAACTCGGTGTTTGCAGCTAAATCTTGTGTCCTAAACCCATCACTTTCTCTACCCACTTTACCCAGTCGCATCCAACTGTCCCTGGACTCTGTGTCCTTTTCTCCTTACAAGGTGGAGAGCTTGCTTTCAAACCTCGAGTCAGATTCTGCAACCGGTCCAGACGGCATCAACTCACGTGTCCTCAAAGCCTGCTCTTCTGCTCTTGCTCACCCTCTCTCTGTTCTATTCACCCTCTCATTTGCCCAAGGTCATCTGCCATCTGCTTGGAAGTCTGCTAACATCACTGCCCTGCATAAAAAGGTGCAAAAACAGAGCCCTGTAACTACAGACCAATCAGCCTTCTCCCAATCATCAGCAAGGTTATGGAATCCATCATCGCTTCAGACATGAAATCCTTCCTCTTCTCCAATGGCTTGATTTCCAATCATCAATTTGGTTTCAGACCAGGTCACTCTACCCTGGATATGCTGCTTCTGCTCTCCTATCAATGGATGGAGGTCCTCAATGTCAGACAGGAAATCCGAGCCGTATCCCTGGACATATCACGTGCTTTTGACACAGTCTGGCACCCTGCACGACTCACCAAACTCTCTTCCCATGGTATTCAAGGCCATCTCCACTTATGGCTCGCAGACTTCCTCTCCTGTCACAGTCAACGTGTGGCCCTAAATGGAGTTCTTTCATCCCCTCTTCCTGTGCAAGCTGGAGTTCATCAAGGTAGCGTTCTGGGCCCTGTTCTTTTTCTGGTTTTCATCAATGATCTCTCCGACTCTCTGGAAAATCCTCTATTTCTCTTTGCCGACGACTCCACCCTCTGCCGTACCATCGGTCATCCCTCAGACCGGCAAGCAGCAGCTTCTTCGCTCACTGCAGATCTGGATAAAATCACAAACTGGTCCAACACGTGGAACATGTCTTTCAATCCAGACAAATCTCACACTCTCACTATGTCTCATCGAAAGGACCGTTTAGAAAACCCCCCCATCCACTTTCTCAACAATCCTCTGGAAGAAGTCTTTTCTTTCAAGCTTCTGGGTCTCACTATCTGCCATGACCTTTCCTGGGAAAGTCACATTTCCAACCTCGCCTCAAAAGCCTGTCGCCGACTGGGAATCCTCCGTCGTGCAAAGTCCTTCCTCGGCCCTCTTGAGCTCCTGACCACTTACAAAGCTTTTGTCCGTAGCCTGATGGAGTACTGCTCTCCCCTCTGGGCTGGTGCTCCTGCCTCCCACCTTTCTCGGCTTCACGCTGCCGAAACCAGGGCATTTAAGATCATCGGCATCTCCCGCAATGAAGCTGAGTCTTTGGGCCTCACTCAATCACCGCAGGTTGGTCGTTGGTCTTTCTGTCTTCTACCGACTCCTCTCCAGGCTTGCCCCCCTGCTCTCTCTGCGATTTGTCCCCACCACATTTCCACAGGGTGCTCAAGGTCCGCCAACAACCCCCTTCTGGTAAAACTACCAAAATCACGAATCACTGCTCATCTTCACTCTTTCATTCCTCTTTTTTCCCGCCTTTGGAATAAACTTCCTCACTCTATTCTTTCCCATTCTTCCCTCCAGTCTTTCAAAACAGCTGTTCACCACCACCTCTTATCTTCCCCCATCCAAATCCTCGATCTTTTCTACCCCCGATAATCCACCCAAGCCCACTTCCTTCAATTCCCCTGCTTTCCTTCCTGAAAGTCCCTGTAATGTCCATCTTCTCTTCGCCATGTTCCCCGTCCCATCCCCATCCCTCTCCCTTCCACAGTTCACCTAATGTGTCTGTTCCCCACTGTTTTGTCCCTTCCACTCCCGCCCCTCTTTTCTCATGCCCCCTTGCTGTGAGTTGTGTGTTCGCTCTCATACGAGCCTCGACAAGGTATACAAAAAAAAAAAATTGGTATATAAAAATGGGCTTCACAGGAGGAACCCGTCAGTGTTTCAGACTCCATGTTGAGTAGATGTCCATCTCAGTAGTAGTAGTAGTAGTAGTAGTAGTAGTAGGTCCATGTCAGTAGTAGTATGTGAGCGTGATGGGGAGGGTGTGGGTGATGATGGATCCTCTTTGCGTCCGCGTCCACGGCCACAGCCAGGAGACTTCTTGGCAGCATTCTTCAAAGTTTTCTTTGGCATGACGATGATGTTGACACTTCGATGTCTCGCTTGGTTATGATTAAAATCGTCGAGCGGCAGCGTCCCTTTAAATAGTTGAGCGGCAGCGATTTAAATCGTTGAGCGGCAGCCTATTAATAGCCTATGCCACGTGATCGTCAGCGATACGCTGCCGCACGCTATGCATATGTTAGACTATCATTGGGCATATGTTGTGAACGCCGACAACACGCTAAGCATTCGTTGATATGTTATCTATAAGTTATCGAAACGTTCTGTGTATGTTACTAATACGTTATGCATACGTCCAACTCGTTATGATTATGCCCAAAACTGAAAAAAAAATCAATAGTTCAGCGTAGAAAAACATTTAAAAAAATTCCGAAGAATGCTGCAAAGAAGTCTCCTGGCCGTGGCTGTGGATGCGGATGCAAGGAGGATCCATCATCACCCACACCCTCCCCATCATGTTCACATACTACTACTGACTTGGACCTACTACTACTACTACTGACACGCTCACCAACTACAACTGATACTCCTGACATGGACATTCACTCAACAAGGAGTCTGAAACACTGATGGGTTCCTCCTGTGTGAACCCCATTTTTATACACCAATTCCCCTAAACGCTGCCAATACGCCATTATACGGTAGCTGTAATTTAGAAACATGTTCACTAAGTTCTATGGTCGTCCGGAAGACGTCAATCAAATACGTCAATATGCGTTGGAGATATGTTGCACATAGGTTCAAGGCACGTTACTCATAGGTTAGAAATAAGTTTCAGGTACGCTAAACATTACCTCAACGTGTTTCGACTTCTGAGTTACTTACAAGTAACGTGTGTCAACGATCGCATAATGTGCCTACAACTTATGGCCAGCATATGTGGAACGTGTGAGTCATACACTGGCATACGTCGAAAAATTTTGAGCATGTTTAAAATTTGTCGACGAGCTCGGTGTACTACGACGTATGCCAGCGTGCTTCAGCGTGTTCATAACGTATACAAAACTTACCCATAACGTATTCGATGTGTGCCAGCGTTTTAGACAAATTTTTCATACGTCGGCATACAATGGCTAAAACGTCATTGGTGTGACAGGGCCTTGACACTTCGATGTCTCGTGCGGTTATGATTTAAATCGTTGAGCGGCAGCCTATTAATAGGCTACGCCACGTGATCGTCGACAATACTCTGCCACGCTATGCATGAGTTAGACTATCGTTGGGCAGAGGTTGTGATCGCCGACAACACGCTTAGCATTCGTTGGTATAAGTTATCTATAAGTTATCGAAACGTTCTGTGTACGTTACTAATACATTATGCATACGTCCAACTCATGAATATGCCCAAAACTGAAAAAAAACATCAATAGTTCAGCGTACGCCAGCGTTTTAGATCAATTTTGATACGTTGCCATACGCTGGCTAAAATGTCAAGGTGTGACAAGGCCCTTACCAATGTTAAGGCAAGAATTTTCCAGCAGTTCTTAAGATTGTATTATGGTGGGTGGGACAGTTATTTGCAAGTGACTGATGCAGAAATAATTTCATTGCATTAACTGATGGTTCATGCTTGCATTGTCTTGTACAATATAAACATTTGCATTCCAATAATGTTTCAAGTGGTGATTTAATATGGTGGTGTTTTCTCAGATTACATTTCATTGCCCTTCCTTTTGTGTGCAGGATGAGGAGGGAGAGGAAGAAGAAGATGAAGATGAGGAGGAGGGCTCAGAAATTGAATTGGATGAGGAAATGCATGATGTCAGTGAAACACTTTTCCGCTATGACCAAGATGATGACCTTGTCATTGAGTTTGATACTATGTTCTCATCTGGAGGTGAGGTGCTTTGCTGCATTTATTTGTTGAACCTCACATCATGATTTTTCCTTCCTCTAATCATCCCTCCATCTCCTCCACCCTCTCCTGGACCCCAACCACCTCCTTTCCTTTTTTAATGACTGAGCCCACTCTCTATTTTTTTCAATGGCGACATGTTACTGCATTGTCCATCATTTTGCAAAGTTTATTGAACCTGCAATGAAGTCTTTTGTTTCCTTTTCCACATCCCACATTCATTTTTGTTTGCTCGTTTTAACTTTAATCCAATTTTTTTGTGTGTATTTTTGCTTTCGTGTATTTTCTGTTTTTTTGTTTTTGTTATTTTTTTATTTGAAAATTTTTCATGCAACAGCTGACATCCCCCCAGCTCCCGGCACGGTGCCATCTACGCACCCGCTCATGGTGCGACAAACGGAGCATGCAGGTCTAGGCCCCACTAGCTCTTCAACTTCACGCCTCGTCGGAGGTGCCGGTGTCTGTCGGAACCAGCGTGGTGCACGTTCTTTTGGAGGAAGTGCCGGGCACACAATCCACCTGCATTATCCTGTGAACAGACAACATAATGCTCCGCTTATCCTCCAAAGGTGCTGTCTCGTGTTCTTCATACTTGGTTTTCTTCCTTTATTTTTGTTCTATATTCTTGTAGACTGCTATTTCACTGAAATGCAGTGAGTGGTATCTGAATAATCGATTGCTTTGTTTTCCAAAACTTCCATTTGAATTGCTATAGTACTGCAGACTCTGCCCGAAATCAGGTGCAAAGCGTGAACTCGGTCTTTTCCTCCAAATCTTGTGTATCCAACCCGTTCTACTCTGTCCCCATCTTACCCCGACGTACTCAATGCCAACTGGACTGTGTACTTCTCACCTGAGAAGGTAGAGAAAGTTGTCCAACCTTGACATTGAGATAGATGCTTCGGTGATGGGCCCAGGTGACATCAGTGTCCATGTTCTCAAATCCTGCTCTGCCTTTCTTGCTCTCCCTTTGTGTGCCTTATTTAATCTGTCTTCCTTTGGCACCTTCCCTCTGCACAGAAGTCAGTAAATGTCACTACTGTCCAAAAGAAGGGTGCAAAAACAGATCCTACCCAACTACAGGCCAGTGAGCTTGCTTCTGCAAGCAGTCATGATATCCATCATTGCTTCTGATGTCAAATATTTGCTGTTTCAAATTCTGTCCTGGACATTCAACTCTTGACATGCTTCTGTTTCTCTCAGAACAATGATTAGTCAGGTTCCTTGTGTCCATAATTTGATGCTCGTTTAATTTTTTTGGAGTAGCTAACCCCAACATTTTTGGAAAGCTTAAACAACATGAAAACAGAAAATCCATGTTTCACATTTTTTCAATGCATATAATGTGGTCAAATAGGTCGTTTTGGGGTAAAAACCCGTTTTTTTTTTTATTTCAGCTCTGAAAATTCAAAATTAATCGCAAGCAAGCAACTGATGATGCATACTTGTTAACTTGAGGACAGTTCTTAATATAGAATACATATATCTGTATTTTGAGCAATGGTTGCCATAGAAACTGCTATCATTTTGTCAAATTACCGTTTATTTAATGTACTGCTTTCAAATCTTAAAACAAGTAACTCATGAATATGGTAATCAGTGAAATGTACTTGATGTCAAATATGAGTTTGTAGCCAATTGGCATCACTGTCTCTAATGTCACTAATCATTGCCATCGTCATCATCACTGTCGTGGTCATGCCGTTCAATGTTTGAGTCCTCGTCATTCTCACACGAAGTGTTGCACATGCAAAGATCAGTGCATGTTAAGTTCTTGGCCCTGCAGGAACATTTCTGTGATGAACATTCTGTCTTGCACTGGCACCTTATCATCTCGATAATTGCCTTTGGTGCAGGGAGAATGTCTGTTGTCGGTTTGAGTTGACCACTCGTGTCCTTGTGGAAGCCATTCTTTAATGGATCAAGAAATGTTTGCTGAGAAATTGCTGCTTGACCCCAAACGTATGCCTGGATATGTACCCGCATGATATGCTGCCTCAGAGCACCGACAGTTGGTGGTAACTTGTCATTCTCAGCCATGTTCTGACAGAAGAGATGCCACCGAAGTTCAGGGATGCTGGAAATATTGACACCACTTGGACAATAACCTGAACAGACAAATCTTGCTAAAGTTGTGTGTAGGTCCTCTGACAGTTCAGCATCCTTACAGAGCATAGCAAAGGCATCTACCATGTCGTCATCGGCCTTCAAGTAGCACTGGAACCACTTTGCCTTACCATGTCGAGCGAACCGCCCAGTATTATCGGCACCTCTGAATGCGTGGAAGGCTGGCAATGCCTGGGCTCTCTCCTCACCTCGGGCCTTCCAGATTGGCTCGATTTTGACAATGCTCGATGCCATTGAGATAGATGTGTGTCTTGGCAGGCGATGATGGTTTGCTATGGCAAGAACCAGAACATCCGTATCAGGTGAGAATATCGTCAGCTCGTGAATGTCAAATCTATCATACGTGATACAGCCTATAAAACTCGGGCTGTGCCTATGTCTAGGGCCATATCAAGGGCACAAATAATATTCATCACCATAAAAAGCAAACGGATGAGAAAAACAACATCCTTATTTTCTTTGACAAATTTATTGACCTAAACTATGTGATTTAAACGGAAGATGCGGGTAAATGTCGCAATGATAGAACTTTATTAGAATCCAAAATAAAAACCGCTACGAAGACGTAATATTACCTGAATAAAATAAAAGCAGAGATGAGTGGGAAATCAACAATACGTGCTATCTACATGCCAGTAAACTAAATAGAAACTCCAAATAGACTCCCTCTGTAATTCCAACCCCTGGGCACAAAGCTAACCTAATCCTATCCTATTATACAGCAGTTAATCTAATGGAACAAAATACGTCGGTCACTGATTACATTGAAGGTGACTTTCTTTCCGGATAAATGAAAGAACGAACCAGCACAAAAGGACATATTTAAAGATCAACCCGAAATAATAGAAAAAGGATAAACACACAGCTAAAACATGACGACTGCCCGACTTCCAACTCCTAGCCAAACAGGAAACGCAATTAAAACCTCCAACCCCGTGGCCATTCAAACCATAATCCTACCCCATACAGATGAACGTAAAATGACAAAAAGGTACATACGCCTCAAAGGCTATCACAACTTACCGAAAAAAGGAAGAAAGGTGTTGAAAACCGAATATGATGAAACGAGGCTCCGAAGTAAACTGTCATGAATAAATCGAGAATAAACGAAGCGAACTGAAAATGACGTCATATTGCTGCATGTGCTTGGTCGCGTGCCGCGCCACATCATGATGTCATGCCACGCCCAGCAACCATAACCTGAGGCGATGGCATGGCGTCGCGACGTGGCGTCACATATGTTCCCTACAACATCACACTTACAATACATCAAACTACAAAAACTTAAAATCAAAAGTTTTCCGACTGAAGGTGCCGAAACCTTCTGATATTGAACAACAGACACACCAATACAATGTTTCATTGCACAGATGGCCGTTTCCATGGCAACCAACTGTTCCAATACTTGAAAATCATAATACTTGTGTGTAAGATAGTCATGGACACTATATTTAACAATTATTTAGGCCATCCGATGGCAAATATAATTAAAACATATATATATATATATATATTAAAAAATGGCAATTCCACTCCAAAAATGCTGTTTCCATGGCAACCGACAGTCAAAATGCAACATTTTATTATCTTATAAAATCCATTGTTAGCCATTAAACAGTGATCCATCATCAGTTGGTTATTTTGTATTGTTTCAGATTTTTAAAAATTGGAATTCAAAAAAAGCGTTTTTCACCCCAAAACGACCTTTCCAAATGTTGAAAAAATGTGAAACATCACTTTTTATTGAAATAGATTTTAAACTTCTCAAAAATCTATAGGTTTGCTACTCTCCAAAAAATTCCAACGAAATTACACAAGGAACCTGACTAGATTGGAGGCCTCCATTTCAAACAAGCGCGAACGACCGTCTCCCTGGGCACATCGGAGAGTCAGTACAGTTTGGATCCTGCTTTGCTTTCCAAGCTCTGTCTATTGCATCGAAGACTGCCTTCATTCCTGGATCTCGTACTTCCTCCATTCATGCAGTCAAGTGTTGCCATCAATGGAATGGTCTTCTCTCCCAGTGAAGGTTGGAGTTCCCCAAGACAGTGTTTTGGGCCCAGTCTCATTCCTTATCTAAATTGATGACCTTTCTGGTGCTCTTGAAAATCCTCTTCCTTTTTAGGTCATCTCTTCGAGCATGACCTAATAATAATGGTGTTGAGAGGAGAGGTGACGGTCCGTCCGTCCATTCACAATGAAGTTGAGGCGGGAGATCTGGTCATTAGTGATCCTGATAGAGGTCGATGAGATGTACACGATGGTATGACTTTCAAGGTCACCGAAGGTCAAGGTCTTGGTCACGAGGCCTTTGAAGTTGCGAAAATGACGATTTTCAAATTCTATCTCCTCCGCCATTTCTCAAGCGATCTTGAATTTGATTGTGGCATATGAATCTATGGGACAATATCTAAATTTTGATCAGGCCGGATTTTCGATATTCGCTTTCGTTTTCGTGTCACGTGACTTCAAAGTTGGCAAAAAATGCAAAAATGATGATTTTCATGCGAAAATAACGATTTTCAAAATCTATCTCCTCCTACATTTCTCAAGAGATCTTGAATTTGATTGTGGCATATGAATCTATGGGACAATATCTAAATTTGGTCAGGCCGGATTTTCGATATTCGCTTTCGTTTTCGTGTCACGTGACTTCAAAGTTGGCAAAAAATGCGAAAATGCCGATTTTCAAAATCTATCTCCTCCTACATTTCTCAAGCAATCTTGAATTTGTTGTGGCATATGAATCTATGGGACAATATCTAAATTTTGTCGGGCCGGATTTTCGATATTCGCTTTCTTTTTTCGTGTCACGTGACTTCAAAGTTGGCAAAAAATGCGAAAATGACGATTTTCATGCGAAAATAACGATTTTCAAAATCTATCTCCTCCTACATTTCTCAAGAGATCTTGAATTTGATTGTGGCATATGAATCTATGGGACAATATCTAAATTTGGTCAGGCCGGATTTTCGATATTCGCTTTCGTTTTCGTGTCACGTGACTTCAAAGTTGGCAAAAAAATGCGAAAATGACTATTTTCAAAATCTATCTCCTACATTTCTCAAGAGATCTTGAATTTGATTGTGGCATATGAATCTATGGGACAATATCTAAATTTGGTCAGGCCGGATTTTCGATATTCGCTTTCGTTTTCGTGTCACGTGACTTCAAAGTTGGCAAAAAATGCGAAAATGACGATTTTCAAAATATATCTCCTCCTACATTTCTCAAGCAATCTTGAATTTGTTGTGGCATATGAATCTATGGGACAATATCTAAATTTTGTCGGGCCGGATTTTCGATATTCGCTTTCTTTTTTCGTGTCACGTGACTTCAAAGTTGGCAAAAAATGCGAAAATGACGATTTTCAAAATCTATCTCCTACATTTCTCAAGTGATCTTGAATTTGATTGTGGCATATAAATCTATGGAACAATATCTAAATTTTGTCGGGCCGGATTTTCGATATTCGCTTTCGTTTTCGCGTCACGTGACTTCAAAGTTTGCAAAAACTGCCCTACCTTCAGGAGGCTATATATTTTCTCGCAGAGATCACCGTCACTCCCGCACGGGGGTAATTTTTGCAGATAACTTCACATTGTGTTGCAACCCCATCCCCTCTGCTCGGGAGATAGCTCTGCATTTCTCTGTTGATCTTGAAAGTATTAGACTGTGGTTTGATAAATGGAACATCTCCTTCAATCCTGGAAAATCTCATGGTCTCACCTTGGTGCTCTGGAAGGACTGTCAAACAAACTGACTTCTCTATTTCCTTGGTTATTCACTGCAATAAGCTCAGTCTCTTGAACTTTGAGGCCCCGCCATCAGCCATGACCTCTCATGGGCTGACCACATTGCAAAATCGTCTTCCAAAGCTAGCCAGAGCTTGGGCATCCTCTTCCAATCAAAGTCCTTCCTTGGAAAATCATAGCTACTCAATCTTCAAGGCCTTTGTTCTCATCTCGGTGGAGTACTTCTCCACACTATCGGCTGGTTCCCCAGCCTTACACCTGTCTCTTGGCTTTTATGGAATTTAAAGCTCTCAATTTTTTTGGAATCTCCCATGATGAGGCCAAAGCATATGTCGTTTGCTCTCACATTACAGGCAGGTAAGTGGTCTCTGTTTTCTACCATGTATTCTCCAACTCTGCTCTCTGTTTTTACCATTGCAGTTTTTAAAAGTGCATTTATCAATAAATAAATTGACCTGTCAACCAGACACTAAATAAAAAATACCCCCGAGCGGGAGTGCCGGTCATCTCTGCCAGAGGTCGAAAGTAAGTAACTCTGTGCCAGACTGGAATAGGGGCAGTTCATAAAGTGCGTACGCTCTACTTCCAGGTTTCAAAACCACCCACCCCCCTCTGTATGCAGGCTAGTGACCACCCACCCACCCCCATATGCATCTCATATCACATCACAATACTTGAACATTACAACGAACTGTAGATTTATCTCAAATGCATCAGTAATTATTAACTACGGTAATACAGTAATAGGGAACAATCATTGACGTCCACGGATTCAACATCACGTCGAAAATGTTCCTGTGAATGGGGATATTTTTCCCCCACGCGATGACAGGCTCACCTTCATCTTCTGAAACGCTTTCATGTAGTCCGACACCACTTTAATAAAGTATGTATGCAGCTGTCGTACCACCCACCCACCCCTGTACGCAGGCCGTACGAGGGCTTTAAACCACCCACCCCTGTACGCAGCCCGTACGTGGGCTTTAAACCACCCACCCCCCTCATACATTGCTAATCGCTTGCAAAGCCAGCAGTTCCTTATGAACCGATGTTTGTAAGTCATGACAATGCAGTCCCTAGCGGTGTGATTTACCTTTTTCTTTTAATATCACAGCACATCATTTATGAAAATAAAAGTACAAATTGACATTCAAGACAATGTTAATGTCCTAAATAAAAGTAAGTGTGCATATAAACTTATGTTCCATTGTTTTAGTTAAATCTGACAAAAGCTTCAAATGTAATATTTGTCTCGGAGAGTTCCGGTTCTTAATTTAATACTTTTTTTTGTATGTACTTTATGAACGGCCCATACGGGGAATCAGAGCGAAGTTTGAAGGGCTATAAAATCGAAAGAGAGCAAATTTCAAAAAAATGGCTCGTGTTGTTCTCGATAATAGTCCATAGTTTCTGAATCGCTAATAACATTTGATCTCTCTTGATAAATGAGGGAGGAGATACGATTTGAAATCGACGGTTTTCGCAACTTTGACAGCCTCGTGACGTTGACCTCGACCTTGGACGACCTTGAAAGTTATATCGTTGTGCATGTCTCATCGACCTCTATCCATTCCACTATTGGTTATTTGTCTCCACTCGGTTTGATTGTGGACGGACGGACGGACGGACGTATGTACGGACGGGCGGACAGACTTCGAGACTGTTATTATTACGTCATCTCTACTGAGATGATAGAGATGACCTAATAAATAAATTGCTTGTATAGTCCTATCCATACGATTCTAAAATCTCATTATTACTTGTCTCCCAACAATAACATGAACTTTTAACAGGAAACTTTTCAGAAATGATTCATCATAACCTTATACAACAAGGAGGTGTGGAGGCAGAGAAGAACCGATATGGGAAAGAATGCTGTGGAACAATAGATCACCAATTACTGAACAAGGCCATATTCAAACTGCAAGTTGTAAAACACCACAGCCTCGACAGACAAAAAAAAAACAAAAAAACAATAAGAACCTTATGATGTGTCCCGTATTTGTGGAAGGTAAAATATATGCAAGTGTATAGAATCGATGCCCCAACAATAAAATTGGTTGAGAAAACGATCTTCCTCTGGAATACCACATTGATATTCCAGCCCTCTGAAGGAAAGATCGAAATACCAGGAGTGAAGAAAGAGGGAACTTCCCAGGGTAACAGCCTCTCCCCCCCCCCACCCCCCTGTTTTCCTGTTTTGTTTGCCATGGACCCCACTGGGTAACCTCAGCAGTGTGCAAGGACAAGGATAAACCCTAACATACATCCAACAGAAGATCGGCCATAGGAACAGTGAGGTTGACACATCTGCTGCATATGGATTATTTAAAGTTCTTCGCAACGAAGGACGAAAAATTGGTAGAATTATTAACTTGTAAAATGGTACTCCGAGGACATTCAAATGGAATTTGTCTGAGATAAATTTGCTGACAAGTGCACGTTCAAAGCAGGTAAACAAACATAAATGGATATAAATATTGACCTCAGAGCAATACAGGAGCGAGAAAACGAAGCATCACACAAATACATCGAATAGAGGGCCACCACATCCATCACAATCAAACGCACAAAACAATTGCCAATGAATACCTATCTTGGAACCAAGCTAATCCAAAAAACACCTTGTCCCAATAAGCAGAATCGGTTATATGCCAACTCGCCTTACCAATATTCCAATACAGTTGTGGAATAGTAAACTGGCCACAAGCGGAAATCAACAAACTATGTCAAAACAAGGACACTCTTCACCATCCACAAAATATTTTATTAAAAAAAAAAAATAGTTCATCTTGAGAATGTACCTGCCTAGACAACAAGGAAGTGGTGGCCTGATTGTGCTCACCCAAGTTCACAGAATGATGACTAAGATTGGATGCGTTTGTGAAAAGCTCCACAGACTGCTGAATCCAGTTTGTACACAAATGTGAACACAAAGCCAGAAAAGGTATCTCTAACCCACCTTCCAAATAATTGGCAAGAACAGGTGTTCATAGAACATGCAACACATGAAATCGAAAAACAGCAATGATACTGTCTTCACTAGAGGGGGAGCACTCGGTAGAGTGCAAAACCTCTGCCGCCAATACTGCTGGGTCACTTAAGTGAACCTGATGTCCTATTCATTGTAGGTCAAAATGGATCAGACTACTGAACCATGATTGAATAAACTAAACTAGATCGACGCGCATGTAGAAATGCCAAGAAAATCGAAATTTATTTGAAAAAAAAAGTTGCAAAATTTGTTTTTTTTTTCTCCAACAAATTTTTTTTTGGGGGGGGGTTGGAAATCACTTAAAACATGTAGAAATGCAAAAAAAATTCAAATATTTTTCAAATAAAATCGAAATGTTTTTGAAAAAAAGTTTTTTTTTTTTATTGGATCAAGTACAAAATCTAATGGCATAATCCTTGGACCATACCTAATCCCCCCACCAAGTTTAGTCGAAATCCGTCGAGTTTTTCTGTAATACTGTTCACAAACAAACAAACAGTGGTGAAAACAGTTACCTCCGTCCATCTTCGATGGCAGAGGTTAATGATTGCAAAGAAGACAAAGGAAAAGTATAAAACGAGATATTGACAAATGCGTACCAACAATTGGGAGGATGATGAAAGAGCAGTAAGATAAAAAGAAAAAGATGGACAGATTGGAGATAGACAAAAAGGTTCATTGTCGTGGTTGGGAAGAGTTCAGCTTAAATGGGATGGAGAAGGAGTCATCATAAATGCCAAGACCAGGGATATGACACCAATGGCTTTAAGAAGATAGCATAATTGAGTCAATCATCTTCTGCAAAATAGAAACAAAGCACCAGTCACCATCTCTCAGGATGTAAAAAAAAATCCTGTCAGAACGGATGTACAACAGTGTATGCAGAGTAATCTGCTGGCACATCTGCAAAAGGTTTATAATTACAGTCTCAGAAAAATCGTTGAAAATGAGGATTTAGTGCTTACGTACGACCTGGCCATTCAATCAAGCTTGGACATAGAAAAACATTCCAACCAGACGTAGTGCTGTACTCGGATACAAAAGAAAAATACTTCATTGTTGATCGAAGTGTCATTACCCAGTGACTTTGGTCGAAATAACGTGGAGATTAGGAAAATGACCAAGTTTCAGGATCGGAAAAGTGAAGTTAAGAGAACATGGAAGCTGAAGAATGCCGACATTGTGCCAGTGACAGTTGGAGCAATCGGAGTGTGAAAGAAGAACCTCACTGAGATATTAAAAACTGTAGTAAGGTGCTATTGTGTTACAGATCCCCAGTGCTGCCAAAGCGGTTTTTTGAAAAATTCTCATTGAATCATGAATAATACACTGCTTGAGTACTGAACATTGATGCTGAAATTACAATACGATTATCATTCACGCTATGTTGTTACGATAATATTTTTTTCAGAAATGTCTGCTAATTATTGTGGCTTGTTAACAGTTATCAGAATTGGGTTCTGAAATTATGCACTGCTTCTCATCGAGTCATGAAATCTTCACCGCTGCAGTTTTCCGAGTGTTTGTAAGGCCTAAGTCACATTTGCTCTACAGCGAGTATACGGCGGCCGTACGCCCTCTGAATTGGCAGAAACGTGCGGCGGCCGCAGATTCTGCGGTGGCCTCAGGGTGGCCCTACGCCGTTTTTTGTCTATATTTTACAGGCCGTAAGGTCGCCGTGGAATTATACCGTGGAGTTATAACTTTTTTCATTTCTGCGTTCGCCGTAGCAATTCGACAAGACGAAACAAAAGAAATGGTAAAAAAAATAAATAAATTAACCCATTCGTTACCGTCTGCCTGGCCACACGTTCGCCTTCGGGCCCCCTGCAGTCACCGTGCGACATCAAATCAAAGACCGTACGGCAACCTCACGTTTTCGGTCTCCACAATTTCTAAGACCTAAGACCTCAGGCCTAAGTCATATTTGCTCTATGGCGAGGATACGGCGGCCGTACGCCCTCTGAATTGACAGAAACGTGCGGTGGCCGCAGAGTTTCTGAGGTGGCCTCAGGGTGGCCCTACGCTGTATGGCTATATTTTACAGGCCGTAAGGTTGCCGTGGAATTATGACGCGGAGTTATAACTTTTTTCATTTCTACGTTCGCTTTCGCAATTCGACAAGCCGAAAAAAAAAAAAAAAACGATTTGTTACCGTCCGTCTGGCCGCACGTTCGCCTTAGGGCCCCCCTGCGGTAGCCTTGCGGGCACCTTGCGTCTGCCTTGAAAATTCTATGGCCGCTGCAGGAACACCGCAAGGTCACCGTGCGGCATCAAATCAAAGACCGTACGGCACCCCCACGTTTTCGGTCTTCACAATTTATAAATACGCCGTGCAGCTCCCCGAAAAATAAAAACATATGTGACTGCTACATTGTGTGACCGTGGAAATACTACGGCCGCCGTATAATTGCTAATGGCCGTAGATTTTGGAGACCCCACGTCCGCCGTGGCAAATGTGACTAAGGCCTAAATACGCTGTGCGACTCCCCGAAAAATAAAAACATATGTGACTGCTACATTGTGTGACCGTGGAAATACTGCGGCCGCTGTACAATTCCTAGTGGCCGTAGATTTTGGAGACCCCACAGCCGCCGTGGCAAATGTGACCGAGGCCTAAATGACATCGCAGACGTAACACCGTAATGACGTCTCAACAAAAACAGCTTGACGGATGGACCGACAGACGGACAGAGAAATATGGCTGCTTTAATACATACTAGAGTATAAGACCCATTGCTTTGCTGATGGGAATACCACTCTTTGCTGTGATGGTTAATCCATGGGGCAAGAACAAAAGAAGGATTCCTGGGAGATCCTGCCCTTTGTGCAGGGATAACCAGCATCGCATGTAGGCATTTGCAGTTTTGCCACGTGTGCCGAGACCCATATACAAACCTTCCCATTTTTTGCATCACAAACCTTCTTGGTAGTTCCCTGAATCAAAGGGCGGAGGAGCTCCTTGTGGGCCAACGGCCATCCATATCTAGTGCCCAACTGTGTCTGCGGACGTCCTCCTGCAGTTGGGTTACTTCTTATTAGGAGGTTGGTGGCAGGTTTTGCACTCCGGCCACCGTAAAACCCTTCATTCCGCAAAACACAAACGCAAAGAAATCTGAAAACCCACTCCGTGGGAGTATCTCCTGTGCAGCTTCCCTTCGCAGGGCAGCTCACCGGATGACGGGATTGGGGCAAAGCCTTCGGGACCCCCAATCTTTGATGATAGGAGGGAAACCATGGGGTAACATTCCCAGGTCAGATTGCGGGAGAGTGTGTCGGAGTGGTGCTGAGGTGTCGTCCACCAGACGGCGGTCTCCTTGGGTTAACCTCAGGCGGTCCCTTTGGGTGGGTGCCTGGAATGTCCTATCCCTAAGAGAGGATGATCACCTGTCTCTGTTATCATCTGAGCTCAAGCGTTTGGACATCGGGATTGCAGCTCTCTCTGAGGTTCGGAGACCGGATTGCGGCGAGATAATGGTGGGTGGTTACACCTACTATTGGTCTGGTCGCTCTGATGGTTACCATACCCAAGGAGTTGCTGTAGCTGTGTCCAATAAGCTGAACCCAGTGATAATTGAGGTAACACCGGTCAACGAGCGTATTATGAGATTAAGGATTCGTCACTCCTTAGGTGTCATTTCCCTGGTCTCTGTTTATGCTCCGACTGAGGCGAGTGATCTCACCGTGAAGGATGCATTCTACGCCACACTCGAGTCTGTGGTTGATCAGTGCCCCAGACGAGATACACTTCTAGTCTTGGGGGATTTCAATGCATCGACTGGAACTGATAGGGACGGTTATGAGGTGTGTGTTGGTCCCCATTGCTCAGGAACTATGAACCAGAATGGCACTAAGTTCCTTGACTTTGCAAGAAGTCATGGACTTAGGGTGGCTGGTTCATGGTTTCAGCGCCCACAAGCTCATCGCTGGACTTGGTATTCCAACACTGGCGGTGTGGCAAAGGAGATTGACCATGTCCTCATTGACGGTCGTTGGAGGATGATCCAGAACTGCAGGGTCGACCGGAGTGCTCAGTTCCTCAATGCTGACCACAGGCTTGTTGTAGCAACTCTAAAGCTGCACCTTAAATCCTGGAGAATGGTACCATCCCAGCCGAGGCTGGATGTTGCCAAGCTCTATTCCAACGCTTGTGGTGTGGCAAAGGAGATTGACCATGTCCTCATTGACGGTCGTTGGAGGATGATCCAGAACTGCAGGGTCTACCGGAGTGCTCAGTTCCTCAATACTGACCACAGGCTTGTTGTAGCAACTCTAAAACTGCACCTTAAATCCTGGAGAATGGTACCATCCCAGCCGAGGCTGGATGTTGCCAAGCTCAGGGATGAGAGAGCAGCTGAGGAGTTTGCGAACAGGCTGAGTGGACACTTGGGGGGGTCTGGGTACTTTGGGGTGTCCTGAAGAGTTGTGGAGCGCCTTCAAGACCACCGTCCTTGATGTTGCCGGTGGATGCCTTGGAGCTCACCGCAGGGCAAAGAAGAATTTTGTCTCTCAAGGGACACTGGATACCATTGACCAGAGTCGCAGGGCCAGGCTGAATGGCAGAGCTGAGTGTTCAGGGAGCTGAGGCGTAAAACTGTGGCCAATAATAAAACTTATTGTTCAGGGAGCTGAGGCGTACGTGCACTGAGGGTGGACAAGGAGGCCTATGTGCGAGGAATCTGTGAGGGGGTAGAGCATCACCTGTGGACAGGTGATTCTCGTCCCGCTTACAGGGGAATTCGCGCATTACGTTCATCCAAGCCCATCCCTCGGAGCACTACAGTTCGAGCAGAGAGTGGTAGGCTCTTGACAGGAGTCTGAAGTGAAGGCCCGCTGGGCCGGTTACTTTGAGCGGTTGTACCAGGCTGATCCCCCAACTGTCGAGTTGGACGTCAAGGGTGTTACAATCCCTGTTGCTGACCCTCGAATCAACTGTGGTCCACCTACGCTTGTGGAAACACGGGCTGCGGTGAACCAGTTGAAACGGGGCAGAGCTCCAGGGATCTGTGGCATCCATGCCGAACTTCTCAAGGCTGGTGGAAATGCTGCACTCGTGTCGTTGCATGCAGTTTTGTGCTCTGCCTGGAACACAGGCATCATCCCAACTGACTGGAAGAGGGGCCTTGTTGTCCCTCTCTGGAAAGGGAAGGGTGATCGCCAAGACTGCAACAACTACCGAGGGGTGATGCTGCTCTCAGTGCCGGGCAAGGTCTTTGCTCGGATAATTCTCGATAGGGTTCGCCACCATCTGCTTGAGCACCAGCGTCCAGAGCAGTCAGGCTTTACACCAAAGAGGTCAACGATTGACCGTATCCTTGCACTTCGTGTCCTCACCGAACGCAGATTACAGTTTCGGCAGGGGCTGCTTGCAGCCTATGTTGATCTCTGTAAAGCGTTCAATTCAGTGAATCGGGATGTCCTCTGTAGGATTCTTGGTCTTCGTGGGGTGCCACCAAAACTGATCGATCTGATGTCTGAACTCTACTCTGGTACTGAGAGTGATGTGAAGTTTGGTGGTACCATCTCTGACTTATTTCCAGTTGTTACTGGAGTTCGTCAGGGATGTGTACTTGCCCCCACACTTTTCAGCACTTGTATGGACTGGATTCTAGGGAGGATGTCGGAGAGATCAAGTTGCGGTGCGTCATTTGGGAATGTCAAGATCTCGGACCTTGACTTTGCAGATGATGCAGTCATCTTTGCGGAGACTTTAGTCATCCTCTTGGGGGCCCTCGAGGTGCTGAATGAGGAGTCGGAGCCGTTGGGATTACGGGTTTCTTGGGTCAAAACTAAGATCCAGGCTTTCGGTGACATCTTGGATGCTGCTGTCCTGTCTGTGTCTGTTTGTGGTGAGGATGTTGAGGTCGTGGAGAGATTCACTGACCTTGGCAGTGATATTCATGTCTCTGCTGGCTGCGAGTCAGAGGTCAATAGACGTCTGGGTCGGGCCTGGGGTGTCATGGATTCACTGGATCATGGGGTGTGGCGCTGCCGGTACCTGTGCGGGAGGACGAAAGTCCGAGTCTTCAGGTCCTTGGTACTTCCAGTCTTGCTCTATGGGTGCGAGACTTGGACTCTGACCAAGGATCTGAGACGGAGACTTAATTCCTTTGGTACCAGGTCTCTTCGGAGAATCCTTGGCTATCGCTGGTCGGAATTTGTGTCCAACGAGCGGTTGCTGAGAGAGACTCGGATGAGATTTGTTACCTGCATAGTCCATGAGCGTCAGTTGCGGCTGTATGGACATGTGGCTCGTTTTCCTGACTCTGATCCTGCTCACCAGATTCTCTCAGCGAGGGAGTCTCATGAGTGGAGGAGGTCAGTGGGTCGACCACGTGCCTCATGGTTGCAACAGGTTGACCATCATCTCAAGGAGATGGGGATGGGCCTGGCATCTGCCTGGGGGATGGCCAGACGGAGGCCCCTGGAGTACCGGCGGAAAGTGGACGCAGCGACGTGCTGTTCTGGCACATGCTCCCATACCTGACTGACCTGACCCTGAATCTACCGTCATTGGTTTCATTGATATCTGTTAATCCATTCTCAAGTTGTAGCACAACAAACTGTGCGTGCGTGTGTTTGATCTATAACTCCAAAACACCCATTTTAAGATTATTAATGGCTTACCTTCATGAAAGGCTTATGTTTGTCAGCCCAACTTAATCTTGCAGGTGTCTTTGCTGCCGTTTTGATCCTGCATTCTAAAAATGACTTGCCTTGGAAACACTATCTCCTCTCACGGAAAGTATATAATCAAAGTATGGTTTTGGATTTGTGGATCCAATTTCGTGGACTCGTGTCAATCTGGAATGAAATCTGAATGTGAAATTTCCAAACCATTAAACTGAACTTTTTCTGCTGTTTTGACAATTGTATTGAGTGAAGAAAAGATTAACGAATCTGGCTCTGGGATCGATGCACGTGGACGACTGATTGGTGCTCTCGCCTACCAGTTCTTCCAAGCAAAGTTCCTCCGACCATTTACGTAGTTTTGCCGTTTCGTTTTTATTTTCTGCTTTGCTCTTCGTGTTTTTCATCAATTTTTTGTCCCAAACTGTGCCCTGCTGTGTTTAATCGTTTTGATCATCTCTTGAGTTCAGTTGGGTGTACTGATGATCGTCGAGTGTGCTTTCTCTTCATTTTCTGCCTCGTTTTCACTTCAGTTCCAGTTATTGTTACTTCTGAACGCTCAATTAAATCCTCCCCCCCCCCCGCCCCCTTCTCAAAAATTAAAATAAAAGATCTCTCTTCATCCACCTGGAAAAAAAACACTCCAACTCCCAACAACAACAATAATAACAACGTTGAAAAATGTAAATGCATGCAGTGTCAGAATGAGTCTGTGTTTTGTTAAGTATTGTAAAGCTGTTTCTGAAAAGTGTAATTGCTTGATGTTTGTGTTGTAAAGTTTTTAGACCTTGTAAGACTTTTGATGTTGTTTGTGAATGTAATGTTTGTTTGGATGTAAATCAAAGTACATTATTTATCTTCTCACTTGTGGAGATTGCAGATTGCAATAAGCTGGTAAAACTTCACAATGTTAACATCAATGTTTGAATGGAAATTGCTCTGCTGTAAAGTCTGGAATTAAGACTTATTTATATAATCATTTCATTTAGGTTCGGCATGCTTTCAGTTTTTGTTCTTTTGGTTCATGAAAAGATATTTTCACAAAAAAGATAAGTGACCACTATATTCGTTATTGTTGTCTGTCTGTCTGTCTGTCTGTCTGTCTGTCTGTCTGTCTGTCTGTCTGTCTCCCAAGCATAGCTCCGTGGGTTTTGATCTGATCCTGATGAAATTTTGGTGGAAGGTTTATATCATGATCTTGTTGTGTTTTCCAGAAAATGGGCGTGGTGCGCTCATTGTGGGCGGAGCCACGCCCAAAAAGCATGTGTTTTTAGGGGCTCGCCGATTTCAATTTGCATCTTCTAGGGGATTTGTCGAATCTGACAGGGGTGTCAGTATTTGGTTAGCTCAATGGCACCTGCATAGCCCCATGGAGCTGGATTTTTTTTTTTTTTTTTCATTTTCATCCCAACGTCAAAGGCCACAAGGTCACGAACTTAGAAAATTGCGAATTGTGTTTTTAGGGGGTAGCCGATTTCAATTTGCATCTTCTCCTCGGGGGTTTGTTGAATCTGGCAGGGATTT
>NC_140970.1:51172197-51197197 GCF_056783735.1 Eptatretus burgeri | reverse complement strand
CTTGCTGGTAGATTCGTCTGTCCTGGTTATCACATTGGAATGGCATTTATATTCGTTCACATCATGAGTGTTTGCTGACATTTGAATTTTGTTGTATTAATTACCCTCTCCTTTGGCGAGGGTATTGAATTTAGGTCTGCTTGTCTGTTTGTCCGCACAGAGCTTTCCAGTGTGACCACTCCTCATTTTCATAAATGCCAAGGTGGGCCAATGAAAAAAGCAAATAATTCACAAGGTTTCGGAAAAGCGATGGTAATAGAAAACCTATCGAAAACCAAGACGCCAAGGTGAACAACGAATAGCCAAGATCTTGTGAAAAAGCCAAGGAGTGGTCACACTGGAGCTTTCGTGTTTTTCTCTGCAATCGCTTGTCGGATTGACATAAACTTTTCATCATTGGTGCGACTTCTCATGTCATAATTATCATTACAACATTCCACGTCATAGGTCATGTGGTGTGGCAGCCATATTGGAAAAAACTATGGACCTCTATCTCAAACTGCACCAAGGAAAAAATTGAAATTTGGCACATCGCAAGTACTCATGGGGAATGAGTGGTTAAAAAAAAAAAGATGTCATAATTGCTTCTGTAGAATGCTACATCTGATATGAAATTTTTTTCTGGTCATCTTGGGATAAAATGGTGCACACAATTATTATTTTTTTGTTTTTTTTAACTTTCAAAAATCTCTGAAATGGCTGCACAGATCAATGCAAAACTTTACACATATGACCGCTTATCCATGAGGAACAAAAGGTTCACACATGTGACGTCATGGGTCACATGGTTTGACAGCTATATTGGTTTTACCCTAAAATGTATAAAAAAAATCTTCTCTGGAACAGCTCGACAGATCAAGGGTAAACTTCACATAAATGTTCCCCAAGGCATGTGTGTACAAGGTTAAGGAATAATTAAGTCACATGGTTTGGCAGCCATATTGGACTGAAGAAAAATATTAAATAATGTTTTCTCTGGAACTGCTTAATCAATTGATGTGAAACTTCACAATTGTGATCTAGTTGTGAAGGGAATAGACGTTTTAAATTTCAACTTGATCGGACACATGGTCTGGCAGTCTCAATTATTTGAAAATTTAGATATGGATTAAAAAAAAAAAAATTTTGTTTGTTTTTTTGAATAAGGCTCACATGGCTGTGCCTGGATGGGTTTGATGGTAGAGTCACCGCAGCTGAAATGCAAATCCTATTCAGGTTCCTCCTGATGACTTCATCTTTGCTTTTTGTTTGTTTGGGTTCCTTAATCTGATTACTCCATTTCAGGATTGCACCTATTTGGTCTTCCATTTGATGTGAATTTAATTTATTTTAATTCCATTCCAAAATCAATTGAATAATAATTAAAAAAAAACACGTCATGGGTCAGGGTCAGGTGTTCAATCAAAGCTGGGTTGCATCAAAGCGGGACGGCTTGGTAACATCCCAAAATCCTTTTTTTTTCACGTTGTGGAACACCTTTCCTGAACCGGTTCAATCACTGACAGTAGTTAGAAAGTGACATTTCTAATTATGTCTCTTGTTAACGCCACACTAAAGTCCTGGCGAGAGTCTGCAATCTCTGATTGCTCTTTTTCTTGTTTGTGATTGTAATGATTCTCTTTGGAATGAAAATATAGAGATTTCGTTTATCAGAAGACAGAGGAAATTGTAAAAAGGGGGCGGGGAAAAGGAAAAGGTGGGGTTTCCCCGATTGGAATGGAAGGCTGCAATGTTAATTCATCCCTGTTGGGTGATTTATATGACCTGGAGATGGCTACTTGAGTTATCACCAAGACGGGACTTACTATTTATCCTTCGGTTGAATTCTTCTTCAATAATGTCTGAAATCATCGCTGAAATTAGAAAGTAAAATTATTGTTAGGAAAGGGATGATTGTAATAATGGAGATCATATCCGAATTTGGAATGATGTGAGATGGTCATGCACTGCTTTCTTGAGGGAGGAGGGAGATGGAACAGTCTCTGGAAGATGCTTCCATAGCTGGGAGAAGTGAGGAATAAAATATCTGAGGTGTAGTTAAACGAGCTTGGAAAATGCTTGACCTAGCCTGGAAATGCCCTGGAATTTTAGTTCTCGGTGTACAAACCCTGAGGCTTGGTTGCCAAAAGTCTTGGTCTGAGTGCAAGGAACTCTCAAGCATTTTATTTTGTTTGACTGTTGCATTCTTGCAGTGGTGGAAGGTATGATTAGGTCAGAAGTCTCAGGAGGAATCAGTTGTTTTTTTTCAATTTATAGGTTATCAACAATATTTACCTTCGCATTCTGCGAAAGGTTATGTTTTGGTCGGCGTGTATTTATTTATTTATTTATTTATTTATTTGTAATCTTGTGATTCGTTTAACTCAAAAAGTATTAAACCGAATTGCATGAAATTTGGTGGGATGATTGGTTATTAGCCAGGAAGCATTCGATTATATTTTGGGATCGTTCGGGTCAAAGGTCAAGGTCAAGGTCACGAAAAGGTCAAAATCGTCTTTTTACGATAACACGGTCAATTTTTATTCAATTTGCATGCAACTAACGCCAAAATGTTCAGAATTCAACGCCTCATCTTATGATATGCAATATGACACAATGACGCCCATACTCTTGTTACCGATTTAGGGTCAAAGGTCAGGGGGGTCACGACCTTGAAAAATATGCGGTTTTTGTCATAACACGGTCAATTCTTGTCCGCTTTACATGAACCCAGCACCAAAATGTTCAGAATTTAATGCCCAATCTTGTGACAATGACGTCATAACACATGTCACCGGTTGGGGTGAAATGTCGGGGGGGGGGGTCACGCCCTTGAAAAATATGCGGTTTTCGGCATAACTCAGTCAATTCTTATTCTATTTGCATGAAACCAGCATCAAACGAGATTACCTTCTCTTGTTGAAACGTTGTATTCACCGAGCTTGCGAGTAAAGACTCGCCAAAACGACGTGAGTTGATTGTTGTTTAGTCCGTAGCCCCCGAAAGTCGGGGTGGGGGGGGTCATGACATTATAGACATGTGGTTTGTGTCATAAGACCATAAATATGAAACCAGTTCCCCACACTCATGCCAAGAACAAAAAAAGTAGTGGCGGCGAAGGTATGCGCTCTGAGTGCCCGTTCTCGTTTCAAATTTCCCTGATCTGATTCTGGATCTGATTTTGACAAATTTCCCTGACAATATCTGCTGCTCTTCCTTCGCTCCAATTGGTTCTTCTAACCACGTCCTTGTCAAAGTGGACATCTCTCTGGCTGTTATCAGAGAACCACCTCACCACCGTCGAGTCTGGCATTTCACTCAAGCCGACTGGCAGGGTCTCCGAGCAGCCATCAAACTTACAGACTGGTCTCCTATCACTACTTTCTCAAACATCAACTCATCCTGGGAATTCTTTCAAAGAAACTTGCTCTCCCTCATGCACAGATTTATCCCCTCTCGTGTTCAGTTGTCTTACCCTTCCTCCCGCCCTTGGTTTACTGAAGCTTGTGGCGAGGCAGTTGTCCTGAAACAACTTGCCTTTGCCTCATGGAAAGCAAACCCAACTGAGGGCAATCTCAGTTCTTTCCACAAAGCTCGGAACAAGTGTGTATCTACCCTCAGGAGAGCCAGAAAACAACATCTTTCTCATCTCAAGTCTGAACTCTCAAACCTCTCTCCCTCCTCAAAATCCTGGTGGCGTTTAATCAAATCTGTTTCTGGTGTATGTTCCCCCTCCATCCCCTCCCTTACCTCAAATGGCCGCACTGCTGATTCCACACGTGATAAAGCTGAATGTCTAAACTCGGTGTTTGCAGCTAAATCTTGTGTCCTAAACCCATCACTATCTCTACCCACTTTACCCAGTCGCACCCAACTGTCCCTGGACTCTGTATCCTTTTCTCCTGACAAGGTGGAGAGCTTGCTTTCAAACCTCGAGTCAGATTCTGCAACCGGTCCAGACGGCATCAGCGCACGTGTCCTCAAAGCCTGCTCTTCTGCTCTTGCTCACCCTCTCTCTGTTCTATTCACCCTCTCATTTGCCCAAGGTCATCTGCCATCTGCTTGGAAATCTGCTAACATCACTGCCCTGCATAAAAAAGGTGCAAAAACAGATCCCTATAACTACAGACCAATCAGCCTTCTCCCAATCATCAGCAAGGTGATGGAATCCATCATCGCTTCAGATATGAAATCCTTCCTCTTCTCCAATGGCTTGATTTCCAATCATCAATTTGGTTTCAGACCAGGTCACTCTACCCTGGATATGCTGCTTCTGCTCTCCCATCAATGAATGGAGGTCCTCAATGCCAGACAGGAAATCCGAGCCGTATCCCTGGACATATCACGTGCTTTTGACACAGTCTGGCACCCTGCCCTACTCACCAAACTCTCTTCCCATGGTATTCAAGGCCATCTCCACTCATGGCTCGCAGACTTCCTCTCCTGTCGCAGTCAACGTGTGGCCCTAAATGGAGTTCTTTCATCCCCTCTTCCTGTGCAGGCTGGAGTTCCTCAAGGTAGCGTTCTGGGCCCTGTTCTTTTTCTGGTTTTCATCAATGATCTCTCGGACTCTCTGGAAAATCCTCTATTTCTCTTTGCCGACAACTCCACCCTCTGCCGTACCATGTGTCATCCCTCAGACCGGCAAGCAGCAGCTTCTTCGCTCACTGCAGATCTGGATAAAATCACAAACTGGTCCAACACGTGGAACATGTCTTTCAATCCAGACAAATCTCACACTCACTATGTCTCTTCGAAAGGACCGTTTACAAAACCCCCCCATCCACTTTCTCAACAATCCTCTGGAAGAAGTCTTTTCTTTCAAGCTTATAGGTCTCACTATCTGCCATGACCTTTCCTGGGAAAGTCACATTTCCAACCTCGCCTCAAAAGCCAGTCGCCAACTGGGAATCCTCCGTCGTGCTAAGTCCTTCCTCGGCCCTCTTGAGCTCCTGACCACTTACAAAGCTTTTGTCCGTAGCCTGATGGAGTACTGCTCTCCCCTCTGGGCTGGTGCTCCTGCCTCCCACCTTTCTCAGCTTCACGTTGTCGAAACCAGGGCATTTAAGATCATCGGCATCTCCCGCAATGAAGCTGAGTCTTTGGGCCTCTCACTCAATCACCGCAGGTTGGTCGGTGGTCTTTCTGTCTTCTACAGACTCCTCTCCAGCCTTGCCCCCCCTGCTCTCTCTGCGATTTGTCCCCACCACATTTCCACAGGGCGCTCAAGGTCCGCCAACAACCCCCTTCTGGTAAAACTACCAAAATCACGAATCACTGCTCATCTTCACTCTTTCATTCCTCTTTTTTCCCGCCTTTGGAATAAACTTCCTCACTCTATTCTTTCCCATTCTTCCCTCCAGGCTTTCAAAACAGCTGTTCACCACCACCTCTTATCTTCCCCCATCCAAATCCTCGATCTTTTCTACCCCCGATAATCCACCGAAGCCCACTTCCTACATTTCTCCTGCTTTCCTTCCTGAAAGTCCCTGAAATGTCCATCTTCTCTTCGCCATGTTCCCCGTCCCATCCCCATCCCTCTCCCTTCCACAGTTCACCTAATGTGTCTGTTCCCCACTGTTTTGTCCCTTCCACTCCCGCCCCTCTTGTCTCATGCCTCCTTGCTGTGAGTTGTGTGTTAGCTCTCATACGAGCCTCGACCAAGGTATACAAAAAAAATAATGTACATGTTGGCATACTGGTCGCCAGTGAAGTGTCTTGAAGATTGGAGTGGTGTGATCAAATTATCAATTTGAAATCTGAACCTGGCTACAATATTCCCAATACATTGTCAGGGATTGCCAGAAGAAGCAGGTATATCTGTCTATCTGCAGTGATTTGCAATAATCCAAGTGCAACATTGTGAGAGTGTGAACCAAAGCTTCAGTCGTTCTCTGATCAATATTTTGCAAATGCAAGCAGAGATTTCCAGATTGAGAAATATGAAAAATAGAGGAAAGTTGTGGGTCTGTTGTGACACCTTAATTATCCCGCCCCTTCGGAGGGAGGGAGCGGGATATTGTAATCGTCCAGTTTGTTTGTCTGTTTGTTTGTCTGTCTGTCTGTTAGCAACTTTACAGCAAAACGGCTTTAGCAAACACTATCCAATTTAATCCACAGGTGGGCAATGGACCTGGGATGACCCCATTAACTTTTGGGTCCAATTGGATCAAAGGTCCACTTCCGGTTTAATCCACTTCCGGTTCCGGTTTTGAGCGGCAAGAGGTCTCCTTCGGGGCTCCCTGCTGACATTCTCAAAGTTAAGTTCCGGTTGTTATTTGTCCCGTTTTAACTGTTTAATTTTCTCACCTACATGTTAATGTGTGTTCCTAGTTCGGTTTTGTTTCAAAAATCGTGCTATTTTGTGAGTATTTATGTCGACGTTCTTACCTGGTGTTTGAGGCCTAGTCCTAGGCTTGAGGCCTACCGGTTCCACTTGGTGTTCGATCGTTTTTTTTTTTGTTTGTTTGTTTTTTCTCCCCATTACCTTCAATTTCTATCCTCCCCATTACCTTCAATTTTCATCCTCCCCACTTTCCAAACATCCCCCATTCTCCCAACTAATCTCTTTCTTATCTCAAAAAAAAAAAAATAATAAAAAAAAAAAAAAAAAAAATACCCAACAACAACAACAACAACAACACGCTCACCTTCTCCCGATTCTGCTACTTCTTCTTCCTCTTAACTTCCTCCTCGTCTTCCTCGATTTCTTTTTTTTTTTTTTACATTTCCATGACCTAATCTGTTGAACTCTCTCATACATTAATATTAACAACAAAAACGATCTTATGATGCTTCATCTTCCTCTCTCTCACATGTGGTACTCTTTACTGTTTCACAATGCACTACTCTTCTGCTATTTCAACAGACTGCTTTCATTTCGACCTCTCCTTCATTCCTTGCCTAAAAAATCCAACTATTACAGCGCTTCTTCTCTCCATGCTCTGAATTCGCCTTCATTGCATCCATCAAGAATTGTGTTAAATCGCATCTCTGACCTAAAACTTTTAAAAACCACAGTTTGCCATGGATGCTCGCTTTCCATCAACCATTCTTTTTTCCAACTTCAGTGCCAACTCACCCCCTCACCCCTCACTCTCACTCTCAAAGCAACCATCCCACTCTTCTCCCTCCAAGCCTCCCTCTCACCTCTTTCAAAAATTCCCCCTCACCTTTCTCCCACCTTTCATCCCCCTCACTCTTCCTTCTCTAAGTTGCCCCCCTCTCATCCACCAACCTGCCTCCCTCCACTGCCCTCTCACCTCCATCTCTTCACTCCACCTCCTCAAATACTCAACTGCCATCTTCCTTGTCTCTTGTCCCCCCTCTCTCCCAGCACCACAGAGCCTTTTCTCCTCCTCATTCGGCCCCCCCCCCTCGCTATTCTGCAATACCCCACACTCCTTCAGCCACCCTCCTTACCTCCCCCCCTCGTTCCTCGTCCTACCCTCTCCCCTCCCCTCCACCTCCTGCACCCAAATCCTCCTCCCCTACCTCTTCATTAAAAGTGTGGACCTCAAATATCCGGGGCCTTCGCTCAAACCTTTCAGATCTTTCCATGCAGGTTGCCACTGACAAACCAGACATTATCTGCCTAACAGAAACTTTCCTCTCCCAAGACGTGTCTGACTCCCAAGTATCTCTCCCTGGTTACTCCCTCTTACGGTATGACAGACCTGAGCCTCGTCCTGGTGGAGGTGTTGCTCTCTTCATCAAAGACTCTATTCCTCACTCTCCCTGCACTGCTCTCACTCCCCCACACCCCCAGGAATACCTCTGGCTTCGGCTTCCCCTCCACTCCCACCTCATGTTTATATGTGTACTGTACCGTCCACCGAACAGTGATGACTCCATCTACACCTCACTCTCCGAAAACATGGACCATCTTCTATCTTCTCATCCAAACTCTCTCTTCCTCTTATGTGGCGACTTCAATTGTCATCACGCCAGTTGGCTAGGTGTGGGTACCTCTCTCACCTGCCATGGGACATCAGCAAAAGCTTTCTGTGACTCATTGGGACTGACTCAATCGGTCAACTTCCCGACCCGGATCTCAACCAATGGTACTCCATCTCTTCTGGATCTGATTTTGACAAATTTCCCTGACAATATCTTCTGCTCTTCCTTCGCTCCAATTGGTTCTTCTGACCACGTCCTTGTTAAAGTGGACATCTCTCTGGCTGTTATCAGAGAACCACCTCACCGCCGTCGAGTCTGGCATTTCACTCAAGCCGACTGGCAGGGTCTCCGAGCAGCCATCAAACTTACAGACTGGTCTCCTATCACTACTTTCTCAAACATCAACTCATCCTGGGAATTCTTTCAAAGAAACTTGCTCTCCCTCATGCACAGATTTATCCCCTCTCGTGTTCAGTTGTCTTACCCTTCCTCCCGCCCTTGGTTTACTGAAGCTTGTGGCGAGGCAGTTGTCCTGAAACAACTTGCCTTTGCCTCATGGAAAGCAAACCCAACTGAGGGCAATCTCAGTTCTTTCCACAAAGCTCGGAACAAGTGTGTAGCTACCCTCAGGAGAGCCAGAAAACAACATCTTTCTCATCTCAAGTCTGAACTCTCAAACCTCTCTCCCTCCTCAAAATCCTGGTGGCGTTTAATCAAATCTGTTTCTGGTGTATGTTCCCCCTCCATCCCTCCCTTACCTCAAATGGGCGCACTGCTGATTCCACACGTGATAAAGCTGAATGTCTAAACTCGGTGTTTGCAGCTAAATCTTGTGTCCCAAACCCATCACTATCTCTACCCACTTTACCCAGTCGCACCCAACTGTCCCTGGACTCTGTATCCTTTTCTCCTGACAAGGTGGAGAGCTTGCTTTCAAACCTCGAGTCAGATTCTGCAACCGGTCCAGACGGCATCAGCCCACGTGTCCTCAAAGCCTGCTCTTCTGCTCTTGCTCACCCTCTCTCTGTTCTATTCACCCTCTCATTTTCCCAAGGTCATCTGCCATCTGCTTGGAAATCTGCTAACATCACTGCCCTGCATAAAAGGTGCAAAAACAGATCCCTGTAACTATAGACCAATCAGCCTTCTCCCAATCATCAGCAAGGTTATGGAATCCATCATCGCTTCAGACATGAAATCCTTCCTCTTCTCCAATGGCTTGATTTCCAATCATCAATTTGGTTTCAGACCAGGTCACTCTACCCTAGATATGCTGCTACTGCTCTCCCATCAATGGATGGAGGTCCTCAATGCCAGACAGGAAATCCGAGCCGTATCCCTGGACATATCACGTGCTTTTGACACAGTCTGGCACCCTGCCCTACTCACCAAACTCTCTTCCCATGGTATTCAAGGCCATCTCCACTCATGGCTCGCAGACTTCCTCTCCTGTCGCAGTCAACGTGTGGCCCTAAATGGAGTTCTTTCATCCCCTCTTCCTGTGCAGGCTGGATTTCCTCAAGGTAGCGTTCTGGGCCCTGTTCTTTTCTGGTTTTCATCAATGATCTCTCGGACTCTCTGGAAAATCCTCTATTTCTCTTTGCCGATGACTCCACCCTCTGCCGTACCATCTGTCATCCCTCAGACCGGCAAGCAGCAGCTTCTTCGCTCACTGCAGATCTGGATAAAATCACAAACTGGTCCAACACGTGGAACATGTCTTTCAATCCAGACAAATCTCACACTCACTATGTCTCTTCGAAAGGACCGTTTACAAAACCCCCCCATCCACTTTCTCAACAATCCTCTGGAAGAAGTCTTTTCTTTCAAGCTTCTGGGTCTCACTATCTGCCATGACCTTTCCTGGGAAAGTCACATTTCCAACCTTGCCTCAAAAGCCAGTCGCCGACTGGGAATCCTCCGTCGTGCAAAGTCCTTCCTCGGCCCTCTTGAGCTCCTGACCACTTACAAAGCTTTTGTCCGTAGCCTGATGGAGTACTGCTCTCCCCTCTGGGCTGGTGCTCCTGCCTCCCACCTTTCTCGACTTCACGCTGTCGAAACCAGGGCTTTTAAGATCATTGGCATCTCCCGCAATGAAGCTGAGTCTTTGGGTCTCTCACTCAATCACCGCAGGTTGGTCGGTGGTCTTTCTGTCTTCTACCGACTCCTCTCCAGCCTTGCCCGCCCTGCTCTCTCTGTGATTTGTCCCAACCACATTTCCACAGGGCGCTCAAGGTCCGCCAACAACCCCCTTCTGGTAAAACTACCAAAATCACGAATCACTGCTCATCTTCACTCTTTCATTCCTCTTTTTTCCCGCCTTTGGAATAAACTTCCTCACTCTATTCTTTCCCATTCTTCCCTCCAGGCTTTCAAAACAGCTGTTCACCACCACCTCTTATCTTCCCCCATCCAAATCCTCGATCTTTTCTACCCCCGATAATCCACCCAAGCCCACTTCCTACATTTCTCCTGCTTTCCTTCCTGAAAGTCCCTGAAATGTCCATCTTCTCTTCGCCATGTTCCCCGTCCCATCCCCATCCCTCTCCCTTCCACAGTTCACCTAATGTGTCTGTTCCCCACTGTTTTGTCCCTTCCACTCCCGCCCCTCTTGTCTCATGCCTCCTTGCTGTGAGTTGTGTGTTAGCTCTCATACGAGCCTCGACCAAGGTATACAAAAAAATAATGTACATGTTGGCATACTGGTCGCCAGTGAAGTGTCTTGAAGATTGGAGTGGTGTGATCAAATTATCAATTTGAAATCTGAACCTGGCTACAATATTCCCAATACATTGTCAGGGATTGCCAGAAGAAGCAGGTATATCTGTCTATCTGCAGTGATTTGCAATAATCCAAGTGCAACATTGTGAGAGTGTGAACCAAAGCTTCAGTCGTTCTCTGATCAATATTTTGCAAATGCAAGCAGAGATTTCCAGATTGAGAAATATGAAAAATAGAGGAAAGTTGTGGGTCTGTTGTGACACCTTAATTATCCCGCCCCTTCGGAGGGAGGGAGCGGGATATTGTAATCGTCCAGTTTGTTTGTCTGTTTGTTTGTCTGTCTGTCTGTTAGCAACTTTACAGCAAAACGGCTTTAGCAAACACTATCCAATTTAATCCACAGGTGGGCAATGGACCTGGGATGACCCCATTAACTTTTGGGTCCAATTGGATCAAAGGTCAAGGTCACGAAAAGATCAAAATCGTTTTATCACTCATAACCATCAAAAATGATCTGATTTACTTCAAACTAAGCTTATAGTGAACC
Source organism: Eptatretus burgeri (assembly GCF_056783735.1). NCBI lineage: Eukaryota > Metazoa > Chordata > Myxini > Myxiniformes > Myxinidae > Eptatretus > Eptatretus burgeri. The sequence continues at coordinate 51,186,051 of NC_140970.1, read as the reverse complement.
TTATTATATTTGTCACTTATAATCCTACCCATTCCTATCGTGAAAAATCCATATTTGTGAAGATCGGTCGGGTCCGAAGACTTTTTGCCTTAAATGGGCAGGATTTGTTGTGCCTGGCACCACTTGTTTGAAACTGTATTTTATAGTGGAAGTTCTGGTGACCCATGTTTCCCTTTTTGGGGTTGAAGCCTCGATTGACTCTTGACTACTGTGCAGTATGTTATTGTAATCGGTATCAAAAGCATCTGATGAATCCAGAATCAGAACTACAACTGCACAGGATAGCGCATACCTCCCTCCACCAGGCTGAACAGTTTACGTTTTGTATTCCACCGATATGCCAGATCTGCATCCGGACGTGAGCCAAAATCAATCGGCTCATTCTTTTCACCTATCCAACTCATCCACCACCTTTGAAATAAGCAATGTATCGTTTTTGGCCCTTTCCCCTCAATTCTGAAGAATCACTGAAAAAATATAAAATTATCGAATCTGGATCTTCATCAGTCACAACAATTCATCCTCGTCCCACCCAACCTGTCCACCAAGTTTTGTCCGAATCCATCCATAACTTTTTTGAGATATTGTGCTATATATCGTTTTTGGCCCCATCTCTCAATGGTGAAGAATCACTTAAAATTTTTCATATCCAGATCTTCGCCAACATCAAATCAATTTGGTCATTGTCACACACCCAACCTGTCCACCAAATTTTGTCTGAATCCATCCATCACTGTTTGAGGTATCCTGCAGATAGACAATCAGGCAGAGGTGAAAACATAACACCTGTCAACCTTCGGTGGCAGAGGTAATAATCCTTGTGGTTTGTTGCTGATTATTTGTGCAGTCAAATGCGTTCTCTTCTGCCTTGTGTTTCTTTCCCACTTCTTCACTTCTGGCTGTTCGGCCTTGTGTTTTCTGCAGGTTGCTTGGCCCTTCTGCAGCCGCAGACATCCTGCAACTGAGTAGTAGCTTGCCCATGCAGGGTCGTGGCCGCACACGCCTCCTTGTAGGTAATGACGATGTACACATTATCTCTCACAATGAGGAGGACCTTCTGGAAGACTTTTTCCAGGAACAGACCAATGCTACATGCCAGTCAGGTACAGCTCCTCATCTCCTCTAATGTTGCTGCATATCCCACAATGGTTGGCTGTTTGTTTTTTTGTTAGGGAATATATTTTTTATGTAGAATAAAGTGCAAAAATAGGGAAAGTGCCATGCATACTTCACAAGGACAGGTTTTGTTTGTTTTACACCATGAGATTTCGATAATTGTACAATATGCAGTGTTTCTACCATTTAATTATTGTGTAAAATTTCTTGTAAAATCAACTGATTCACAGATTGTTGCTTTCATAAATATTGTCATAAATTGATATTGGCAAGAAGCTAATTAAATATGAATTGCCTTTTTGTCAAGCAGAACATTTGCTCTGCTCAAAAAATAAATATAAAAGTCATTCATGTACTTTTTTTTTTTTTTTGGTGAAAATCGATTTAATGTAAAGATAAAAAGTAGGTGCTGTGTTAACCCTGAAGAGTTATTTTCTCCAATGCTATACGGTTACTTCCAAAAACATTATGAGGTTGCACTCTTTTCAAATGTTTTTGAATCACGTTTATCATAAAAATGTCTTTCAACCTTGGAACTCTCTCACCTTCACTCCAGAAAGGTTTCCAAAGAAAACCCACTTATTTTCCACAGTGAGCTACAGTACTGCCACAACGAAGAGATTGTTGATTGAACTTCTTGGCCTCACCATCAGCTACAAATGATCCTGGGCTGACCATTTATCAAAACTGCTGACCAAAGCCAGGCATTGACTGGGCATCCATTGTTCCAAGTCATTTCCTGAAAAATCAGAGCGGCCTCCAAAGCCTTTGTCCAAAGCTCAGTGGAATACTACTTTCCCATTTTGGATCGTGTCCTTGCATCATCATGTCTCCTGTACTCTGTGGAATCTAACACTCAACATTATTGGTCTCTTCAGTTGTGTGGCAGAAGTACAAGGCTTGTTGTTGTTAGATCGGAGACAGGTCGTCCAGCACACACATTCTTTCCGTAACAGTCTCCTGGGTAAACTCCCAAAATCCAGACTATCCACACACCCCACTCTTATTGTTCCTTTTTTTTCACGTTGTGGAACACCTTTCCTGAGCCGGTTCAATCCAAGCTGTTAGTCTTGTTTTATCATTATTATTATTATTATTATTATTATTATTATTATTATTATTATTATTATTTTTAACGGTCTTTTGACTCTGGCAAAATCCTCTTTATGTATTTGCTGATGACTCAATTCATCATTCTTCAGACTGGCAGGCTGCAGCCTCTTCCCTCTCACCAGATTTTGACAAAACCACAAGCTGGTCAATCACTTGGCAGATGTCATTCGATCTTGACAAATCTCGCACTTTCACACTTTTAGGACCATCAGGTGAACCCTACCATCCACTTAACAGTCCCCTTCAAGAAGTTCAGTCACCCAAACTTTTGGGTCTCATTGTCAGCCATGATCATTCTTGGACAAACCACATTCCAAAGTTGGTCTCCCAAGACAGCTGTCGACTGGGCATCCTCTTTCGTACAAAGTCCTTCCTTGGCACACCTAAACTTTTGTTTCCCCACAAGGCCTTCATCCACAACATGATGTAGTACAGTACTGCTCTCCCCTTTGGGCTGGAGCCCCTGCCTGGCACCTTATTCAGCTTGATTCCGTGGAAACCAAGGCCTTCAAGATCATTGGAATTTCCTGCGATGCAACTGAGTCAATGAGCCTTTCACTTTGTCATTGCAGACAGGTCGGTAGTCTATCTGCCTTCTACCACCTCCTTTCTGGTCTTGCACCCCCTGCTTTTTCCATACTTTGCCCCCCCTCCCTTTCCCAGGTTTCTACAAGGTGCATGAGGTCTACCATGAACCTCCTTCTGGTGAAACTCCCAAAATCCAGAATCATTGTTAACCTCCACTCATTTGATCTGCTTTTTATTCCGCATGTGGAACTGACTTGCACATTCTATTCACTCATTCTTCCCTCTAGGTCTTCAAGATAGATCTTTACCATCATCTCAGATCGTCTGCAATCCAAATCCATGATCTTTTCTACCCCTATTAACCGCCCCTCCCCCCCAAGCCCACCCTGTATCCATCTTATTCACCCACTGCATCCTTTACCCCTCATTCTTACCCCATCCCTTGTTTGTCCGTCTCTATCTATTTTCTCTTTCAGTCCTGCTGTTGGTGTCCCCCCCCCTCTTTCTGCTGTTCCTTTTGTACTGTTGTGTCCTGATCCGTTCTGTGTACTTCCTCTTCCTCAAGCCTTGACTTTGTATTTCAAATAAAAAAATTAGGATACTGTATTTTTTGGCATACAAGTCAATGTGGAGTACAAGTCGAATTGGCTAATTTCCCCTTTTTTATTTTCTTCATTCATCGATAAGTCGATTCGGAGTATATGCCAAGCTGCATCAACTACGGCATAGTCAGCAAAAGTGTCGGTCCGTCAGAACAATGGAAATGTTAATTCCTCCCTGACACTGTTGGTACTTCCAGGGTCATGAATATTAAGGAGCTGTTTTGTGCATATGATTTGAACGACTTTGTAGGAACCACTTTTGGATAAATTAGGAATGTAAATAGTTTTTCAACATGTTTGTTGTCAATATGGAGGTCCATTATTTAAAACAAGTTGTACAGAATTATCAGCACTGACTTATAACATTCCATTTTGTTCCAGTTCCCTACTTCTGAATAAAAATGAACACCTGACACTTAATGGAATCGAAGCACATTTTAATCAATGAAAGAGTTTAATCACTGAGCACTGTCTCAACATGTTGGATCTGCTTGCAGTTCAATGCAGTACACCACATAATCACTCGACATCTGAGAAACCGTCAAATTCCTTGTCTTCCATATCAGAATTGAAAATGCGGCAAGTTCATGGGTCAGGCCAGGTGGGCTGCTCTCATCATCCTCGGTTTCCATGGCATTGCCCTCGGGCTCCTCTGGTCTTCTGACGATCTCTGCCTCGACGAAGCCATTACCAATGACCACCTGAGGCACACTGTCCCATGATCCACTGAACTACCTCAGCATAGGAGGCATGATGCATACATCTCCTGTTGGTGAACCCATGTTCGCCTGTGGTCATCCAATTCTTCCACGTCTTCCGGAGTTCAACCTTGAACCAGCGATTAACAGAAATGTCCAGTGGCTGCAACAACTTAGTCATTCCCCTGGGGATAATGCTTTATATTGCCGTCTTACTTTCGAACCTCTCCTTCGTATCATCACTTATATGTGTGCGCATGGAGTCCAGGATGAGCATTGATTGTCTTGGTGATCAAAAATCCACCAGACCAATGCAAGTAATGCGTTTCCAGCCACTTTCCCATCATGTCCATCACTTTCCCATTTGGGATTCACATCTACCATAACACCATTGAAAAACTCCTTTGACATTGTCTTTCTCTTCTCTTCAAAATGGCCATTGGAGGGTGGGTACCTTCTGGCCATCTGCTGAGCATCAGAGAACCACTGTGAAATTCGACATTTCGTGGCCCGTAGTCATGATGGTAACCGTCTCTTTCCTTTTGGACTAGACTGTTCTGTTCATTTGAATATCAAATGTCAGCGGCATCTCATCCATGTTTATTACGTTTCACATATCCAAATTGCCCTCCTGGATGTTGGACTGTACAGATTCATGGACGTTGTCCAAGTCCTCAAGTTTCTGTGCCAGTCGTGTGCTGCCTAATACACAGACCTTTACTGCACAGAAACCTAAAGCACCACAAATGATCACCACCTCGACAATTGGCAGCACACATTCCTCCAACTTATCCTCGATGTTTGTCCACCTAGCTTTGCAGCCGCAATTAGTTGACATGGTTTTCTTGGTCGTCCGCAGCGTATTCTTCGCTTTGTGCTAGTCCCAAACACTTTTCTTGCTGGCACCGCATTTCCTTTGTGCAGCCATATTCCTGCCATTTTTCTCAGCGAACCTGACAACTTCCAACTTGAAAGCTGCTGTGTATGACTTGCGTAACTTTACGGGAGGCATTTTGAGATGACATATTAAGGATGGATACATATCATTAGAATTGAAAGAGCTGGATTAAACATAATGGTGAGTGCATGCTTGTTATTGATAGGATAATTTTGCATGCGTCAGTGAGCAGATTAACGTTAATTTTGCATGCGTCAGTGAGCAGATTAACGTTTAATTGCTCACCCAATCGGCAAATGTTCTGGGCAATGATTTCTTTCATGTTTTCAATAAACAATTGTACAATTTATTTCAGAAAATATCACATTTTTTTTTCTCATTTATGTAATTCAATGTCTTAAACCACAGATGTGGATTCTGAGTACAAGTTGTCCTGGACTTTCAGGAAAAAATATCGACTTGTCCGCCAAAAGATGTGGTAGTTATTTTCTAGTATAGTTAGTTTCTTGTATAGATCTCGTATCATGAGTTACTCGTCTAGTTTTGGTAATGTTGTTATGTTTGCTGCACAGGCACCTTAGCAAGCATCCCAACAGCTCTGTCTCGTTGGATGGAGGAGTGCCGTGTACTTGATGGAGAGAATACGCATGATTGCGTCGCAGGTAAATGCTTTGTCATCATTCTCTACTTTATTGCTGTGTGTGTGTGTGTGTGTGTGTGTGTGTGTGTGTGTGTGTGTGTGTGTGTGTGTGTGTGTGTGTGTGTGTGTGTGTGTGTTTCAATGTCAGTGTGTTTCAATGTCAGTGTGTTTCAATGTCAGTGTGTTTCAATGTCAGTGTGTTTCAATGTCAGCGTGTGTCAATGTCAGTGTGTGTCAATGTCAGTGTGTGCGCGTGTGTGTTTGTGCGCGTGTGTGTTTGTGCGCGCGTGTGTGTGTGCGCGTGTGTGCGTGCGTGCGTGTGTGCGTGCGTGCGTGTGCGCGCGTGTGTGTGTGCGTGTGTGTGTGTCTCTCGTTCTTTCCATCTGCGTCTGTCGGTCAGTCTGCTTGTGTCGTTCGGTCGGTCTGCGTGTGCCTGTCGGTGTGTCGGTCGGGCGGCGTGTGCCTGTCGGTGTGTGTGTGCGTGTGGGTCGGTCGGCATGTGTGCGTGCACGTGTGTGTTGGCCGGCGTGCGTGCGCGGGTCGTTCGGCGTGTGGGTCGGTCGGCGTGCGTGCGGGTTGGTCTGCGTGCGGGTCGGTCGGCATGCGTGTGTGGGTGGTTCGGTCGGTCTGCGTGCGTGTGTGGGTCGGTGCGTGTGTGTGTGTGTGTGTGTGTGTGTGTGTGTGTGTGTGTGTGTGTGTGTGTGTGTGTGTGTGTGTGTGTGTGTGTGTGTGTGTGTGTGTGTGTGTGTGTGTGTGTGTGTTTTTTTGCGATTGCGTGTCTTTGTTTGTGTTTGCGTGCATGCATGTGTTTTTGATTTCCCTGTGTTCCTTAACCCATCAATGGAATGAGTTGAGAACTGTTGGTGGTTGTACGGTGGTATGCATTGGAAGGATCAAGGTGGTTATTAAAATTCAGGATGGGGTGGGGGGCAGAGGACCCCAATTCATGTTTATAAATATGTATTGCATAGCGCACCATTCCTGCTGTGGATGGGAGGGGGAGGGGGATATTATAAGCCGTACAAAATTGCCACATCTGGTAGATTAACCTATCTGTAAGGATGTTGTTTAAGATGGTGTCCTTAATTGAGAGGGAGCTGATACACTTGATCCCCTGCCTTTTGGGTGGTATGAGGAAGAGACGTGTAATATGAAAGCAAAATCTTGAACGGCTTTTGAAATATCGCATACACAAGCCAAGTTACCAACCAATCGCAGCCGTGATCTAATCAGGTTGGGATAATGTTAAGGAATAAATATCTGCAATATGAAAGCTCAATGTTAAACGGTTTTTGAAATATTGCGAACACAAAAGTACATGGACAAATGATCGGTCGGTCATTCGGACAGAGCTTATTTTAATGTCCTGACCTTGTCGGAGGCGTGGGGTCCAAAAACTTTTTTTATATCAGACATCAAATATCTGGCATGTGCAACATGTGATTCCAGGCAATTGCTTTTCCAACACTCATACTCTTAAAATTGACTAAAATTTTTGTCGTCAGTCATTACATTGATTAAATGTCATGGCTGTTAGTCACGTTTAACACGTGGTCATCAAAGGAAAATTCATTGGTGCATTCAATCGGTCGTCACTCAAGTTTCGATCCATGATGCACTACAATAAAAATATACATGCCTCCAACTGTGAATTATGTTTTCTTTTTCTGTTTTTTTTTTAATCACAGGTTCCGTGTGTACCTTTCGCTTGACACATATCCTGAATGGTAAAGTAATGTTTCAAAGTAATGTGGCATGTTTTTTTACGTGCTTATTTTTTGGGGGGGAGTGTCCGTCATTCTGCTGTTGCCAATTGTAAGCAAGCTTACTTCACTGTTTGAAATGCAATTTGAGATATAACTCTGCAAAACAGGCTATCTCTGAAATAAGTAGCATTTTTACCCCATGCACACGAAGCGAAAAGCGGGTTAAGAAATTTGTTCAACTCAGTCCGTCCATCCATCTTATCAGTTTATGCTAGTCAGTTTGTGATGGCGGAATAACTTATTTAAATGCATTGTTGTATTTTGAACACAAATCGGAACATGAATAAAATGACAAGTCTGTATTTTTTGAATGTACCTTGCCTTCAAATTCATCCTGACTGCACATCCACAGAGAGGAGTGAGATAATATTTTTATTCTGTCTGCCTGCCTGACAATCAAATAAAATGGAGAACCATTCCAAACAGAATACTTAATTTGTAAGTGTATTCTAAGGGACATGAATAACTAATGTAACATGTGAGCGTGGTGTAATCGCTGCTGGGAAAATGGCAGTAAAACCCGGAACTTTTTTCTTTTCATATACTTTTCTTTATACGTTTCTTTTTACTTTTGAAAACCTCTTTAAACTGTTATTCAAATTGAATTATATCCTTTAAGAGTGCACAAAACCAATCACCTTCATAATGTTTCCAAGAACCATGCAATATATTATTGTAAAGCATAAGAGGACATGGCATGTGTTTTGGGTTAAACAATTCAAATATTCTATATTTCAGCCTTAAGGCAAAATATTGTTGCGGGCCGGGGGTCGGATGAGAAGACCACAAGGAGGGAAGCTGTCTCGGCTCCCACCAGACTCCCCGGAATTGTCAGCCGTCGCACACGGATAAATCCGTGACACAGTGGGTCGCTAACTGACCGTGGACGCCAATAACTCAACCGCGTGACCTTGGGTCCTCCTGTCAATGGGTTAACCGGGTTGCCTAATTAATCATGTGATTTAATTACCGGGGAACATGCCCTCGGTACGCCTTGTCTGAATCGGATCACTTTACCGGACCGGATCGGATGCAGCCGAGCGACACTGCCAAGGACGTACCGGCTAAAAGGAACGGATAGTTGGGAATAAAGTCCCGGCTAAGCTAGGATTCGGACCATGCTGGATCAATGAAAGAAAAGCCAAAAACGAGCCAGGACACACGCACACGCACGCACAGACAGAAAACCCGATGAAGAGGTATTGCAGCAAGACAGGAGAGGAGTTGAGGCTACGGTCCCTCCGTACCTTTGTATAATTGATTACCCGAATGCGCCACCAATACGTTTGGGGGGAATGCTCCATGGTGCGGTACCCCCCTGACAGCTGGCACATCGTCTCTTGCTTTGGGCAGCTCACGTCGACGGTGGGCTTGAGTTGGGAGGGTGGAGTTCAGAGCGAGTGGACAGAGTGGTCGGCGGGACCAGGTGGGTGGGAGGACTCAGCGACGAGTGGGGGTGGAGTGGTGGTGAAGACAGGAGGTGGAGTCGAAGTCCAGCTTGAGTGGGAGGCGAGGCAGGGCAGAGAGAGATTGAAGACTTCCCTCAGACCTTTATAGGCCCCGGGGCGGTGGGGCCACCCTGAAGCGCTGTGTCGTCACCCGAATCGGGCAATCTGATTGGCCCTGGCCCCCCGCGCGGCCTGGCCGCGATGGCCAGAAGCAGCAACATTCCATTTCTGGAAAGGTGGCCCCACGTGGTGGAATCTTTTCGCTCCGAACTCATGACACGACATGAATCGCTCACACCGAACTCCGCATCATGAACTGCCCTGTAAGAACCCCTGGGCCGTGCCCTGACGACCGGCTGAGGTTGTGTTGGTCCCACACTCTTGCTTGGGTACCCTGACCGGCGCTGGTCAATGTGCCTGCTCTGTGTGTGCCAACGTGGCCTGAGCTGCCACAACATGCCTCCATCCGATCGCAGCTTCGCTGGCCGTAGAGGCGAGTGGTCATCTTGCTTTGGCGAGTGGTCATTCTACCACATCGAAGAGTCAAGTGATCATTCCATACAGGGCGCTTCGAGCACAATCCCATGGCCCATGTGGTTAGCGCGCGCATTCGCCCGATTCTGCGATCGTGTGCGCTGGGCCAGCCCCGATATATGTGTCAGATATTGAGGGGGAACGATCGATTATATAATTATATGGAGGTTTGGAATGAAAAGGATATAGATATGTGTCAGATGGAGAGATGGAGGGAAAAGAGAATGCCAAGAATAATGAGTTCAGAAATGGGTGGAAAGGAACGCTCACTTGCGCCTTGCACACTCGCATCCTACCCAACGTGGCATGGGGTTGCCTTTATATTATCGGCCTCAGTACGCGTTGTGGGCATCGTGCTGCGTGTTTCCTGTCCATGGAGTGGAAATTACCACTGCGCGTGCGTTTGGCAGGCTGTGTTTTCTACGGAGGGTTGTCCAGCGTAATGCCTGCTTGGCTTTTGCTGAGGACCCATCTCACAGTGAAGTGTGCACGTGGCTCAGATATACCTCAGGAATAATGAGAAAAGAAGAGGAGGAATGAAGTTAGAAATGAAATTAAGAAGAAATGATGTAAACAAACCAAGCTATGAGATCCTCGCAACGCATGCCCCTGTTGTCCCGCGAGACAAAAGGGGACTATCTACATGTATATTAATGGAATAACTGTCTTGGGACCACTGTATGTTGGATGCATGTGGTTCCGAGAACTGCACCAATATGTCTATTATGAATTAATGGCATTGTCACCTCAATTTTCTTTTTCTTGCAAGGTAAAATGTCAGCTGCCCTGTCATGTGATGTTTTATGCAATTTTGGGGGGTTGAAGCAAATCTGCTGCTCCTTCACTTCTGGGTTTGTTCAAGGAAATCTTTTAGAATGATATTTTCATGCAATTGAGTTTTTTTTCTGCTTGTTTGCCGAGTTGTATCATGGCACACTTAGCGTTTAGCATTCTCAGTATATATACTTGGGGAAACGTTGAACTGAAAATATAATAACTTTGATGTTGTGGCATCAATTTGTTTTAAAAAAAAATATATATTTATTTTGTTGGATTTGAAAACGTTTTGTTGTAACGATTTCTTATTTTTGTGCAGTTGTGAAGCTGCCCATAATTCAACAACTGGAGGCAATTAGAGACGAGGAACTGGAGGAACGCAGGGAGAAGCGTCGGCAGCAGATAGCTGAGGAGGAGGCTCGCAAAGCTGAAGCCAAGTCACGTGAGGAACAAGAGAGCGATAGCACACAGGTAAAGGCTGCAGCTGTAATTGGAACCCAAAACTGACTTTTTTGTGAAAAAAAAAATCTATCCTAAAGATGTTGGCTTCTGATATTGTTTGACCAGCTTGCAGCAAAATGTTCAAAGTGGAAAAGTACTTTTAAAAAAAGTTGTCATTGTCGAGTTGAAACTAGTGTGTAACAGTTATTTCACGAACATTGTTTTATTGACTTTTGACATTTGTTTCCAGATTGTTGATGTTTCTGTCTCAAGCTCAAACTCCACAGGTAAAAAAATAAATAAAAATAATTTGGGAAAGGTGGGAGGGTAGCAATTTTTGTTTTTATGTTTTTTAGGCAATGGTAAGTGAGGCTTAAGGTGAAATTCTGAAAGGGAATTTTTTATGCTTTGGACTATTTTACAAGAATTTTTAAATTGACTTTCATAAAGATTGATATGCAACTTGTGGGAAAGAACTTTCAAGAATCGCTTGCTGGTTGCTGATCCACACAAGCATAAGAAGACTTCCATTGGAGTGGATCCGAAAATGTTGAGATTTCCCGGGGTGAGGTAGTAGGTTATGTAGTTGTGCGGACAGGGATGTTGTCCAGCAAAAGGAGATAACTATACAACCTACTGCCTTTCCCCGGGCTTTCCAACGCCATCCTGCTGAAAGCTACGAGCTTGCAGAAGCCAGCATTCTTTGTTCACTCATTTTTTTTTTTCCTGCAAAGTCTTTCAGTGTTGCATAGATCCATATTTTAGTTGCTGAGGGTAATGCCTCCCTCTGCCCCCACCCTTTTCATTTCTCTGCACTTGAAAGTATCTCATTGTTTCTGTCCTTTTTTTTTTCTTTGCAAAATTTCTAAGTTATCCTCACCACTGATCACTAATATATTGTCAATAGATATTTCTCTAATTTTCGGGAAAAACAAAATAGCAATCGTCAATGAGCAAACTTCACTTCAAATTGACAGCTGCACTTTCCCTTTATGTATGGTTATTATTCCCACACTTTATTCTAATTGCTGTTTTGAAATTCATAGTTTTCCATCTGTGTTGTTTTGTGCATTGTGTAAGCTGCTGAGTGCCTCATCGCATCCATCTCTGGTCTTTACTCGTCATTCCTCTTTACTGTCCAACACTTTTGCGACATTCATGTGAGGGCGATTCCATTTTGGTTCTTTTTGTGCTGTTCCATGTCTTTGCTATGTGGCAGGGAGTGTCAGTGGAGCACCTCATAAATAGTTGCAAATGTTGTAAATTGCTGGTAAAGTCCTCATATAGACATACATTTTTGTGCTGGCTGAGAAATCTATCAAGGTTTTTGCAAGCAACTTGTTTTAGGCTTTCATCAGCAGACCTTCTTGAGAGTATGGGACAGTGAAATGGAATATATTTGTGAGTTTTAATGGATTTTAACTGGCATGGGTTCAACATTTTGATTTTATTCCCTTATCAAACAAAATACGTCGTTCATTTATCAAGTAAGTGGTTGGAGTCTTGAAGGAAATTACTTGTTCAAGCAGTGTTCCAGAATGTAGGTTGCTTGTAAATTTATGGGTACACAAACAAGAGGTAGGGAATGGAACAACAGTTGTGGAAGTGGGCCTTGAAATCCACCGTTTTGCACTCAAGTTTGCCATCGCACACCTCACATTGCTGTGTTCAGCGTCGCTGACGCTTCGCTTCCACTCCGCCGCGTGGCCGCAGCTTCGAGCCAAGTTGGCAGCATAACTGCGACAGCGGAGGCCATCAGCAGTATGGCTGCATCGATTGCCGAAGCCGCCATTCAAGCCTTTGGCACACAGGCTGGGCCTTGTGGTAGGTTCTCAACGCGACCACGCCAATAGATTTCAATTCCCACCTCTTCTTGGCAGCTGAGACTTATCTAAACATTATTTTTCTCTCACCTCGCTCATCATCCAAATTAATTGGTTCAAGCATTTCCATCCCTGCTGCTCCCAAACCCCAACATCTCTATTTATGTAAATACATCCTTATTTTTTTGTCACCACTGGAAATGCAATATTTTTTTAACCATTGCGTCAATATATTAATTTTCTTTCTCTATTTCACACTTCCTTATGCACTTTCTTTTTTGGGATTTTTTTTTGAAAGGTGTGAGATATAAAAGTACACAGGATTAAGTTTTAAAATATAAGGTGATTTATATCTTCAATAATGCTGCATAAAATTTTGAGAAACGACTGAGAATAATGTTTGGTTTGTATTTCTTCGAGGATTGATAAAGCAATCACATTTTAAAGCAAAATGTGTGTGAACACATGAGTCCTTGTGATGCAAGTCGTACCTCTGCACAATTCCATCAGATATGGATACATGCTGAGCTGCTAACTTGATCGGTGGAATAGTTAAATGTACATGGTGTTGCAAAAGTAACAATGCACTGAACGAAATACTGATAGTTTTGTTTCATGTGTTTGTTATTCTTAAAATTAAAATGTTTGCATGTTTATTTGCAGGTATCATTGACTCACTCAGATGAGATAACCACCATGTCTTTGTTGTATTTGACAAGAAATATTTTTGTTTGAAAGACATCTTTTTTGAACAAAAAGGTGTTAAGTTTCGACTGCACTGTTTCTTTTGAAACGCCCTGTGTATATTTTTACAGACTATGGTGTCTGTGCATAATGTGTTACATACGAGTGGGTCAGTAATATTTATTTACAGACTGAGAGACAAATGTGCTTTTTCCTGCCTTTCTCTTCTGCTGGACCCAAATTAATGGAGAGTTGCTGACCAAAGATCACTCACTTCCACAACAAGGCCAGGCTTCTGTGCCTTGTCATACCCTTAATGGGAGAATTGATTGATGAACTGGGATTTCAGCTGGGGAGTAGTTTTTCAGGGGGGGCTCTTGTGAGAACAACATGTGACTTGGCTTTTAGGTGCTAGTGAGCATTGGATTGCTTTGAGGGGAGGTGGTTTTAAAAAAAAAAAGCCACATTCCTTCGCTATCAGGTCAGATTCGATCTGTGACCTGCTACAGGTACCATGTAAACCTGTACTAACCTGTTCCATGGTCGGGTTGTCGGCGACTAAACCGTCTCCCCAACCAGGTTTTCTGGTGAGGAGGGTGTTAGATATGGACACCCAGCAGGATTAAAAACAAAACCTGTCAAAGGGCGGAGGAGCTCCTTGTGAGCCAACGGCCATCTATATCTAGTGCCCAACTGTGTCTGCGGACGTCCTCCTGCAGTTGGGTTACTTCTTATTAGGAGGTTGGTGGCAGGATTTGCACTCCGGCCACCGTAAAACCCTTCATT
>NC_140970.1:51154697-51167197 GCF_056783735.1 Eptatretus burgeri | reverse complement strand
TATATATATATATATATATATATATATATATATATATATATATATATATATATATATATATATATATATAGATAGACCACAAGGGGAAAACCAGAGATGTCAGGATAAGTCAATTTTGAAGAAACTGAAAAACAAAGTTTCAAGACTTTGGTGGACTGTTTAATAACTGTCATAGATTTCTTTTCCAGTAAAAGGAAGAGTGATCATTGGCCGATCAAATTAAGCATGTCGCATTTGCCAAGCTTCTGTGTTATTTAATTTAAGAGCAAAGAACGAAGCAATGTTGCAAACTGACATCACTGGTTATTCCCTTGTTTAATAATTGCCATGCAATTTTATCCCAGGATGTGTCGCAAATTCATGCTTGTTGGTTATTAGCATACATTACATGACTTTGGTGATCACAGATTATATTTTTTCAACATTAAACGGTCATTGGTTTTTTGTTTGATTGGTGTTCAAAGCCGTACTCAAGGGTATTTCGCTTATATGACGACGGATTCTCCATTTTTACTCCGTACTACTTAATATGATGGAAAACCTGGAGGAAACCAAGGATAAACCACCCCCGCGATAGCCGAAGTCACCTCATGTGACTCCCTCATATACCTAAGCAGGTTGATTGGGCGGTGGGTACATCGAATGAGGATGGGTACTCAGACGCGCTCACCATTAAGCCACGGCGTGGGTCCCATAAAAGTCACAATAAAGGTTTGACCAGGCTTGAACCACGATATGCACCAACTACGGAGCCCATGATATAACCAAATAGGCTATTGTCGTGCTTAGAGTTTATGCTGTGAAAGTTTTACAACCTTTCATTTTTTCGTTTCTCAACTCTAAATATTATGGTGGAACAGTTAACATGAATGAAAGGGAGATAACCAGGAGTGAAGTACTGACAACTCTGGGTTTCTACTTGTTCAGCTTTGACAACACTTGTTTTTTCATTGCAAGGCTAAACTTTATACCATATAAATTATGTGACTCCCCTGGTTATTTGTTCAAGTAATATTGTGAGAGGAAACCTTATGTATTGGCACGTGCAATAACCCTAAAGTTTATAAAAAGTGACATCTCTGGTTTTCCCCTTGTGGTCTTCATATATATATATATATATATATATATGTGTATGTGTATGTGTCTGTATGTATATGTATGTATGTATATGTATGTATGTATGTATATGTATGTATGTATATATATGTATGTATATGTATGTATGTATATGTATGTATGTATATGTATGTATGTATATATATGTATGTATGTATATGTATGTATATGTATGTATGTATATGTATGTATGTGTATGTGTATGTGTATGTGTATGTGTATATGTATACAGTGGTACCTCTACTTACGAATGTCTCTACATACGAATGTTTCAGGTTACGAAGCGCCTGAACGGGAAAATATTGCCTCTAGTTACGAAGGCGTTTCAGGATACGAAGTCAAAAATACAGTACAGTACGCGCTACTTTTCGCTGCTCCCAGAGTTTCCCGAACGTAAACAAACTTCTAGCTGCTCTGCCATTGGCTATCGCCTAAAATCTGCCTGGCAACCCTTTGCATCTGCGTGTATCTCAGCATGCTCTTCGTGTCCCCGTCCCGCTCTGTAAATATAGTTATACTGTATACAGTCTATGGTCCCGCTACGAAGTGCTCGGACAGTGTTACAGTACAGTACGCATGTGGATTACAGTAACTTTTATTCACAATGGACCCCAAGAAAGCAATGAAGAAAAGTGGACAAGGAGAAAACAAGAAGAGTTTTTCTGGCCATACAAACAAAGCAAGAGATAATAGAAAGGTATGAAAAGGGGATGCGTTTGATTGATCTCGTAAAAGAATATGGCCGTAATATATCTACGATCGGCACGATAATAAAACAAAAGGAAGCCCTAAAAGCTACGGCTCCTTCCAAAGGCCTCTCTGTCATTTCCAAGATGAGGTCGGCAGTGAACGATGAGATGGAGAGGTTGTTACTCGTGTGGATAAAGGAGAAAGAGATCGCTGGTGATACAGTGACAGAGGCCATAATTTGCGCAAAGGCAACGGCCATCTTCACTGACCTCGTGAAGGAGGATACAGGCGAGGGAAATTCGGCGCAAGGACTACACCAGGAGTTTAAGGCATCGCGTGGGTGGTTCGAGAAGTTTAAAAGGAGGACTGGACTTCACTCTGTTCTTCGCCATGGCGAAATTATTTCGCTGGGAAAGGGCATGGGTCTTGAGGTGGATGAGGAGGACATCAACAAGCTGATTCAGGAGCACAACGAGGAGCTTTCGACGAAGGAGCTGCAGGAATTGGAGGTGATGCAACACACCGCGGTGCAGGAGGAGTTCAAAGAGGAGGAGGAGGAAGAGGCAGCCATTATTCCATCACCCCAAATCAAAGACATTTTAGGAAAATTCCATGAAGTCTCGGAATTTGTTGAAAAGAATCACCCGGAAAAAGTGTTCACAAGTCGGGCTATCGCGCACTATGACGATGTCTGCCTCGCTCATTTCCGACGGATTGTTAAAAGCCGGCAAAAGCAGACGTCATTGGATCAATTCTTCACGAAACGCGAGGCAAAAAACACTGCTGATAAGGACCAGTAAACAGAGGCCAAAAAGTAACGAGAATAGCAGTTAAAAGGTAAATGAATATTTTTATTATTTCCTTTATTCTTTGTTTTTTACATTATGTGCCTCTCGTTTTTTGTTTATTGTGCGGTAATCTAATTTTAACATGTATTTGTTTCATGTTCTGATGCATTTTTATGATTTATTAAAAAAAAATGTCCAAAGTTTGCGGGGCTTGGAACGGATTAGCGCATTTACATTCAAAAGGCGTCTCTACTTACGAAGGTTTCAGGTTACGAAACTACTCCCAGAACGAATTAAATTCGTAAGTAGAGGTACTACTGTATATATATATATATATATATATATATATATATATATATATATATATATATATATATATATATATATATATATGTCTATATATATATATATATATATATATATATATATATATATATATATATATATATATATATATATATATATATATATATATGTCTATATATATATATATATATATATATATATATATATATATATATATATATATATATATATATATATATATATATATATATATGTGTCTATATATATATATATATATAGACATATATATATATATATATATATATATATATAGACATATATATATATATATATATATATGTGTCTATATATATATATATATATATATATATATTGTTGCGAATTCACCCCCCCCCCCAGGCGTGTGATCGGCCATCGCGGCACGTTGCCCACCTGACGGACAATTCATTTGTGACCCTCCGGGAACTATCGCCCGGAGCCAGTCACGGGTGGGGGTTTAACCTCACCACGATCGTGCCAATTGGTCACCCGCGCAGGATAGGGTTGCTCGCCAAATTCGACCGACCGAAGTGCCTGCGCGAGTGGTCGACCGGGCGATCGTACCACGCAACAGGCCGACTCCGGACACGAACCGCTTAAGCGGTTCGTTCCGTATTACAGGAATAACCGAGCGGAGTTATCGTCGACCTTGACGGTTCCGATTAATTACCGGGTGTTTTAAACCCACTATGAATCTCTTACGCGATGCAGGATGGAGAGTCAATAAAAAGGAAGGAGACGAAGCAGAGCGGGAACAGTTCAACAAGCAAGCATTTTATTCACACACAGACGCACGTATTTACAGCCATACAATTATGCAACAAAAGCAAATGCAGAGTTAAAACCGACTCTACGCGTACACACGGCAACACTTACATCGTTCTACTTGAAAGACGGCGCCACCACAAGCATTTACGCAAAAAGCAAAGGAAGAAAGCCACCCTCACAGGCAAGGAGGCAGACAGGCCAGTAGACCAAATGTACATGAATCCCGGAAGATCGGCCAGGTCCACGAGACTGGGGAGGTCTTACCCGCGTCCTCGTGACGCGATGGCGGGCAAGCCGCAATGTTCGCGCAGTTGCGCCCTGACTCCGTGCCCTGACGTGGTCGGCGAGTCCTCTCTGGCGTGCTCCGCGCGAGCGGTCCCGTTGGCACCACGTTTAGGGTGGGGGGGGGAACGGGGACCCCCCTCGGCACTATCTCAGCACGAATGGGGGGGGGGGAAATCGTTGATGCTCAGGGAGAGAGGTATGGCTGGCCGGCCTGGATCTCACGACGAGTCGAGCGACCCCCACACCGCGACCTTGTCGCCGTCCGCCGTCTTCCCTGCAACTCCTCCGCAACTTCTCTCCAAGCTCGACTCCCCCTCTCTCAGTTCCACTCAGCTCTGCCCGCTCTTCTCCCAACTCACGCTTTGCTCCACCAGTTCCACCCTCTCCTCGCGAGTCGCCTTGCGCTCGTCTCTTTATTGGTCTCAGGAGGAGATGATATGCAAATATGCGGATCAAAACGCGATTGGAGGCGTGGCCACGCCACCCTCTGTTCAGCCATTGGTCGGGCAAAAAATGTATACACACACATATATATATATATATATATATATATATATATATATATATATATATATATATATATATATATATATATATATATATATATATATATACAGTAGACGAGGTGTAAGTCGGCAGCGTGTAACTCGTCACTTCGCCTAAGTCGGCAGCTTCAAAAAGTCCCGAATTTATCTCATGTTAAATCCCTTTGAATAAAGGGCCATCCCTCTGTAAGTCGTCATCTCTAAGTCGTCACTTCGTCTAAGTCATCAGATGTTGTCCATTCCCACGTAATGGAAACTCAAGTAAATTACCACTCCTAACTCGTCACACGGAACTGCTGCCTCGTGAGAAGCCCGATTTCATGGAATCGTGATGCTCGCTCATTGGTGTACACCGCCAGTGATAGGCTATTTATAACTGCGTACACACGTTGATCGCACTGCAGGCAGGACAATGGCAACTAAGCGTAAGCTTACAACTAAAACCTACCAAGAAAAATGCGACATTATCCAGTTTTGCGAGGCAAATTCACTGATGAAGAAAACAGACATAGCTGAGAAGTTGGACATCAAACGGCAGACATTGAACGATATCTTGAAGAATAAGGGCAAGATATTTGGACAAGTGGAGAAGATCGTGAGGCCGGTGGGAAGTGTGAAATGTGTGTCCTTTGAAGATGTCGATGACGCGCTCATCATCTGGTTTCGGCAAATGTCGGCTCAGCCAAATATTCGGTTTCGGCCGATACTGTCTTTCGGTGGAGGATTGCCCAGCCAACATCATGGAATACAATGACCGGTTTGAATCCTTTTTCATGCACCAGATGCCCAAGAGTTTGAGGCAGTCAAACATTACGGATTACTTCGTGAAGAAGTAAAGGATCGATCGAGCTTAGTGTTGAAGTCCGATCATGGTTTTATATTGGCTTGTTTTGTACATTACCGCACTTACTTACACATAGGCATTGAGTGGTCATCATCACCACGATGACTGTGTGTCATGTAATTTGTCACCATACCATCACCGATGGTATACGAGTTGTCTTACAGAGTTGTTTATTATCTTTACTTTTGAGAAACTGATTCATGAATTCCATCTTTGCTTGATCACGTTCCAACTCACCAACTCACCCCCACCTATGCCCCGAGGATTGCGTTTTCCTTTTGGTACAATAGCCGGCTCTCACACATATGTGTCCAGGACACGCGCGACTTCATCCTTCACCCCACAGTCATCATGAATGTTCGCATTCGCGCATGTCGTCACATTTCTTAGTCGGCACTTTTTTCTCGGTCCCGATGGTGACGACTTACGCAGAGTCTACTATATATATATATATATATATATATATATATATATATATATATATATATATATATATATATATATATATATATATATATATATATATATATATATATATATACATACACACACACACACACACACTGTATCCCTCAGCCAGTAAAGCCAGAATTGAACCCTTCTTTTCCTCACTCAAAACTTTTCTTTTCAACTCTTTTGGCATGGTCAATAATTATTTTTTTGATTCCAATTACTGTTGAGGTACTACAAGCGCTGTTTTTGCCATCCAGCTAGTCCTATTGCAAGAGGATAGTGATGACCGCACCAGTGGTTTTTATACTTTTTCTTGTTAAATAAGATTCGGTTCAGGTGATCACCTTATCTGTACCTCACGAAGTAGAATGAGGTGTGCCTGTGTTGGAATTCAACAGACACTGGAATGGAATGGCTGCCATTCATGTCGAGATGCTGATTTAAAAATTTTTTGGAGTGGTCTCTTGTTTTTTTTCCAGAGCTGTATATATACACATATGTATATATATATATATATATATATATATATATATATATATATATATATATATATATGTATGTATGTATATATACGAGGTGCGTTCAAAAAGTATCCGACCTTTGTTCATAAAAAATACTCGTATCCAGATACAACAAACTTACACTAATCTCCTTCAAAGTAGTCCCCTTGGGCTGCCACACACTTCTCATAAAGGTTCTGCCACTGTCGGAAGCAGCGCTGGAACGCCTCTTTTGGGATGGCGCGCAGCTGGTCTGTCGCATTCCACATGATGTCTTCTCTGGACTAAAATCTGGTCCCTTTCAGGGGCATTTTCAGCTTGGGGAAAAGCCAGAAGTCACACGGAGCCATGTCGGGAGAGTCGGGAGCCTGACGAAGCACAGGTGTGTTGTGTTATGCCAGGAAACTCTGTATCAAATGTGAAGAATGGGTGGGTGCGTTATCGTGATGAAGCTGCCAATTGACCGCTGCCCACAGGTCCGGCCGTTTGCGTCGCACAGCGTCACAAAGGCGACGCAGTACCTCTTGGTAGTACTCTTTGGTGATGGTTGTGCCGTGTGGTGCGTACTCGTGATGAACCACGCCACTGGAGTCAAAGAGGACGGTCAGCATGACTTTGACATTGCTGCGGACCTTCCTTGCTTTTTTTGGCCTCGGGGATGTTGGATGCTTCCATTGTGATGACTGGAACTTGGTTTCTGGGTCGTACCCATAAACCCAGGTCTCATCGCCAGTGATCACTGTGTTTATGAAGTTGGGATTGCTGTTCACAGTCTCCAGCATGTCCTGTGCGATCTCCAAACGGAGTTGCTTCTGCTCGGTCGTTAGCAGCTTTGGCACGAACTTCGCTGAGATTCTCCTTAAGCCCAAATCTTCAGTCACAATGGAATGAACAGATCCATTGCTGATGCCTGCCTCGTCTGCAAGTTCTCCGATCGTGATTCGACGATCCTGCATCAGCAGGGTCCTCACTTGGTCAATGACTATCTCATTTCGGGATATTAATGGCCTCCCAGAACGTGCTTCATTTTCCACTGATGTGCGACCATCTTTGAAGCGGTTGTATCACTCTTTTATCTGTGTGGTGCCCATTCCTTCGTTCCCGAAGGCCTGTTGAATCTTGCGGATCGTTTCCACTTGGGAATCGCCAAGCTTTACACAAAATTTGATGCAGTGGCGTTGTTCAAGTTTTTCCGCCATTTTGTCAAAAACGAAAATTCGACGGCGCTCACTTTCACTTCCTCACTCATCGGCGGTCTGTCGGCAACTGCAATAAAATGCAAATTAATTATTTGAAAATCATACAATGTGATTTTCAGGTTTTTTGTTTTAGATTCCGTCTTTCACAGTTGAAGTGTACCTATGATAAAAATTACAGACCTCTACGTGCTTTGTAAGTGGGAAAACCTGCAAAATCGGCAGTGTATCAAATACTTGTTCTCCCCACTGTACATACATTTCCAGAAAAATTACTGGTCCAGACTGGGAATCAAACTCAGGTCCCTTGGCAAACGAGTGCTGTGCTGTCTGAGCAACGTAATTCCTCCACATACAAAAATGCCACACTTTCCTCCGCTGCTTCCGGGGCACTCGCTGCCAACCAGAGCAGCCACGATAAAAAGTGACAGCAATGTATATCCAGTCCTCCTGATTTCCATTTGGAAGCATTTGGTGAAGTATCAATATGTCAACACAGAAAATTAGATTGGAAGTCCGCGTTACTTCCGTAAATATTATTTCAGCTCATATGACCATGTTCTTTGATCATTGCATTATTTTATTGGTTTAAAATAAAAAATATTGTGCACAAACATCTTTACAATTGAATTAAATGGAAGACGAAATACTGCATTGGAGTCATGAGAAGGAAGCAGAATCTGGAAAGATCAAAGATGGAGTCATCAGAAGGAACCTGGATAGGATTTGCGTTTCAACTCCAACTCCTGATACCAACTGATACCAACTCCAACTCCTCTACCCTCAAACCCATCCAGGTGCAGCCAAGTGGGCCTTACAAGCATTGTTTTTTTTTCTGCAAGAATTCACTTCCCGACAGATAAAGAAAGAGAAATGGAGTATAAAGGATAAAAGAAAAAGCAATGACACATGCACACTTATTGTTTTTTTTTTAAATTAGGCTCTCCAATGAGTAGCAGCAGAAATGGTTTGGAACTGAGGAAATTCTGGACGTTCCTGAACCTCGTCCTCTTCCTCTTCCTCTTCCTCCTAAGATCTATTTTTTAATATTTAAGTTACGAGTTATGATACAACTTGTAAATTACAAGCAGAGTACCTGGCATACGTGAGATCTTGTTCCAAGCTTGCAACATGTTTTTCTGATGCACATCTTCATTTGGGCAGTGTTTAGGCAAAAAAAAAAACCTGGCTTGCGTGCATGAAGCAACAACATTCCTCCTCATAATTCAAAACACCTCGCTGCACTGGAAAACGTGGCAACAGGAATACTGTTCTGTAAATGGTGTGTACTTGTAATACCTTCCCCCACCTTGAGGTGGTGCTACATGATACACATTTACATTGAGAATTTACTTCATCCCTCCCCTCTCCCCCCTCCCCATCCTCACTCCAAGACCACTGATAAAGACACAAACTCCCTATACGTAAAATAGGGTTATGTTGATCCCATCGAGCAAGTCTGGATGTATTCAGCCCAGAAGTGTAGGAGGAGCACGATAATCGCACAAACACCGGTTTGTGAATAAACTATAATGTTATCATTTATAGACTTAATTTTGAAATCACAGCGGTGAACTGCATTCATATCAGTATTATCACGGAAGAATCTTACCCACACTAGCTGAGAAAACCTTTCATCAATAGCCTCTTATGCTTGTGTGCTTTTGAAGTACGCATTTTGTTTTATGGGTTTTTTTTTCCGTGCATGAGTTCCTGCATTCCAGCGATGACACACACACACACACACACACACACACACACACACACACACACACACACACACACACACACACACACACACACACACACACACACACACACACACACACACACACACACACACACCATAGTTCCAATATAGTATGACTATTGATTGAAACTTTATCTTAACAGCATAAATGGAAGGTCAATACATATGGGAGAGAGATTTTTTTTGTGTGAGCACTCTGATTGTGCCCCGAGTGCATTACAAAACTGGGGGGAATTTTTTTTTTTTTTTGATTCTATCATCATCCATTTGCTCATTGAATCAATGCCAAATGGAGTTGAGGCAGTTCTCACAAGACAAAAGAGGGTCACACTATTAATTATAAAGATATTTGTTTTTGTTTTTTCTATTATAACAAGTGTGATATCCTGAGGTGTTCATGGAAATCTAACTTTTTTGTTTGCTTCTCTCATGGAAACCTGGAAAATGCTTTTGGTTTCATATTATGACAATTAATTTTATCACATTTAAATTAATAAATTAGCAATTGGACTCAGACTTTTTTGCGACACTGTATAAATTTGAAGTTATTGTTTAATAGTATCGTAATCAAATTTTTGTCTTTTGCCCTGGGTCGAGTTGTTTAAAGTACCGTGTTGCAGAATCCTGACTGCTCTCTCGATTCTTTTCTTTATCTCAATGTAGCATTATTTATATAAATTTGAAGTTATTGTTTAATAGTATCGTAATCAAATTTTTGTCTTTTGCCCTGGGTCGAGTTGTTTAAAGTACCGTGTTGCAGAATCCTGACTGCTCTCTCGATTCTTTTCTTTATCTCAATGTAGCATTATTTATTTCCTCTTTCCTTCCCTGTTCTTAATTTTTCTGCAACTGACTTTGTTAGTGGGCCCTCGGTTGGAAACTACGATGGCACATCTTGAAGAGCCTTCATCTGAGGACATGACTTCTGCCCCGGTATCGAGTGACGGCACCATCTCAGTGACTCCAGAGGCTCGGACACCCCTCACCCCAGACACTGCTGATGACCGGGGACCCACTGCTCCACTCCAGCCAAATATACAAGTCACAAATTCTGAGTCTGCAAACGCCAGTGCAGTACGATCTGCTGGCGACGAAGCATTGCAGATGGAAATGTCACCAGCGCATACAATCTGTGAGTTCCAAATATCTTGCAGCATCTTGAAGCTATGTCATTCTGTTCAGGCTTAAAACAGACATCAGACATCTGCAAATATATATATTTTTTATTTTGCAGGTGCACAAAATTCTTGAATTATTTTGTACTTTTTTGTTTCTTCAGTTAATACTGCCACCCCTGTTCACAATCTTAATTGGGGTTTTAAGCTTTAGCATTCACAACATATCCAAATATGGATAAAAGTTTATTTTGGTAAATATTTTCATTGCATATTTATCATTGTATTTACAATAAGCCTCTTCCAAAAAAGCTGATTGTCGGGATGCTTGCACATTTAACAAGCCTCCTCAAAATTAATCAGAAAGAAAAACATTTTTAGAGGAAGCTTATTTAATACTGTGGGAAACCCGTGGGAAGCCCACGGGCATAGACATGAATGACATTTAGACATCTTGAGTTGGATGCTGCACGTAGAGTTTGCAAAATTTTCACTGGCAATTGCCCAGATCCAGAAACTGTTATATTCACTTTATTTCCTTCACATAATATGTGAATGCATGTCCATGCACCTCTCCCACCTCCTCCCACACTCTCCTTCTCTCTCATTTCTCTCCCCCTCCCTCCTCTCCCCACTCATCATGCACACGATACAGGGGAGAGGGGTTGGGGGAGGGGATGTTGCACAGGAGAGAGGAGGGGGAAAGGGTGTGGAGAGACTTACTTCTGCCTTGACTTGATTGACTTGACTTAAGAGGGGGAAGGACCTGCCTTGACTGACATGTCATTCATGTTTAGCTCACCTGGAACGTAGTTCCTGGGAGCTGATGGGATGCCATGTCGTCTGTCCGTCCGTCCACAAATACTTGCAACTTTTTGTCTGAAACTACACGTACAATTTTGATGAAACTTTACCACAACCTTCATTTTACCACAACCTTTTGTGATAAAACTTTACCACAATCTGAATGTACCAAAATTTGTTCATGGCATTAAAAAAAAAATTGAGTCTTAAGGAGGGCTACAGGGGTCCCCCCCCACCCCCCAGAATTTCTATTTGCTTTCTTCTCAGAAACTGCACATGCAATTCCAATGAAACTTTACCACAACCTTCATCACCTGTGACATACCCAAGTTTGTTCTCAGTCGTAAAAAAAAAAAAATTGGGGTCTGAGGGGGTCTATGGAGGGAGTTTACGTGGTGGGGGGTTTGTTGATCCCCCCAAAGAGGTGTTTGCTTTCCTCTCAGAAACCACACGCAATTTTGATGACACCTGACCACAACTATCATACCAACGTTTGTTCACGACATTAAAAAACATCGGGGTCGAAGGGGATTTACGGCGGGTGGGGGTGAGGTTGCGTCCTACAATAGGTATTTGCTATAACATTGGTTCATTGGGACATTTTGACGATTCTGTCCCATGTTGACTAACTCCTCAGTGTCATTTTTCTTCCAGGTGAGTGCACAGGGGTATTGCCCCTATTTTTAAACTTGGGAGCATTGAACACACTTCACTTCACAAATGAAAAATTCCTTGAAACCAAACGTTGTTAGTAAATATTGGATTTCATTGTTAGTCCACATATGCAGTCTATTATGTACAATGTTTTTTTGAAGTATTGTTTTATGATTTAGTTGGAAAAGTTATTACTCACCTTGTAATTAACTCTTGATATATACCCCTGGAACATGAAAAAATATAATTGGATTTCAGTTCGATCCTAACTTGTTTTCACGAGCAGGTAGCCCTATGCTTCCTCTTCTACTTCCCCTCTCTCTTCTCGCCTTCACTACTCCCCCCTTCTCCCTGCATTGCGTCCGACCAGAAACATTCAAAACTGCCTATGATAAATTCCCGAGCAGGGAACCCGAGCTTTGCTCTTCCACTGCCCCTTCCTCCTCTCCTCCTCTCTCCTTTACCCTCTTCCCCACATCGCGTCTGACCAGATACATTCAAAACCGTTATTTGAATGCATTTTTGTCGAAAAATTCCAATATGCATTCGTCTGATTTTTCTCACCTTTTGCGGAAACCAAGTCTGAAACCATCTTATCGACTACAAAAATATGAAATCAGATATTGAAATCGGATATCAAGAAGTTA
>NC_140970.1:51119697-51149697 GCF_056783735.1 Eptatretus burgeri | reverse complement strand
TGTGATTACACCAGCAAGGTTGGCACAAAGCAAGCGGCCCTTAAAGCAAACCCAGAAGACTACCTTCAAGGATTTGGTTGTAGCCAAAATGGACCTTCTGACGATGACGTTGAGAGAGCAGAATCATATCTAGTGAAAGTCCTAAAGAATGGAACTACCTGCACAACAATGGATGAATTCAGGGATCATAATTATCACCACAGCAAAACCCCACTCGAGAAGTTGCTACCATATTCTAAGGGCATATTATGTTACATATGTGATGACATCAATTCTCTCTGCAAATACGACCGAGTTGAATCCTCTCCTATACGGATTTGAAGAGGAAGATGAACTTCTCCATCCAGATAAGGCCATCAGACCCATTCCCGAGGAATATGCTGTGCACTGTACTTGCTTGAAATGTGCGACAGAGAGATGTGCATGTCGAAAGAGTGACCTGCCTTGTTGCCAGTCCTGCAAGTGCCAAGGTATGGGAGACGAGAATGTTTGCTGTAAAAATCCAGCTGGTTGTATCTAAAACCGAACAGAACCCAAATGTGACACAGCTGCGTGGAAATGTACTCCTGGCATCTACATGTATTATCAAATTGGCATGATTTGGAATAGTGACTACAGTCAGATGTATACCTTCATTTGGATATAAAAACCTAGACTATTACTAAAACTGAGCAAATTCAGCAGTTTATTTTTACTGAATGGACTAAGGATGTTCCGACCCCCCCCCCCCCCCTCTACAGGTGGTTGTTTTAGGACTTAGTGGGTTAACGACGTGGGAATATTGTAAGAAATGAGTAAATTAAGTGATATTTAGGCTTAAAGAGTAGTTGGTGATGGATCATATTCATACTGATGAAAATGTTCGATTACTTTATTTTGTGGCATGTGTCTTCCGCTGCAAAGGAAAATTAGCTTTTCTGAAATAGCACCATTTTTAAAAGTTGATGTTTATGTTACAAAAGGGTTAATTCTTATACAATGCATATCAATATCATGTGATAGAGATACGTCTTGGCAACCTCTGACAGCCAGC
The DNA here is from genome assembly GCF_056783735.1 of Eptatretus burgeri. Taxonomy (NCBI): domain Eukaryota; kingdom Metazoa; phylum Chordata; class Myxini; order Myxiniformes; family Myxinidae; genus Eptatretus; species Eptatretus burgeri. The sequence goes on along the minus strand of NC_140970.1, from coordinate 51,148,664 downwards.
AAACATTCTCAAGTAGTACAGGCAGCCTGTAACTCACATTTTTCTTCTGGTGGGTCAGATTTTAAGCAACCCCCGATTTCCATGACCTTTTGACCTCTGGACAGCAAATTTGCATAATAATCAGATAATGACTGTCACATGCAGAGTGAATAAAAACAAATATTTTGAATGGTAGTTTGCAGTTATATCATATATGGTTGTGGCGTTATAAGCATTTTAGTTTCCCCTACTCCAAATTTTTGGTCGCCTCATGAACGCAAAAGCTTGATATTGTGACGTAATTTTCTCAAATCCGACCAGGCTCCCAGATGTCCACCCTCACTTTTTTGATGTCCCACATGGTCTACTTCAATGATATGAATAGAAACTTAGGGCACATAAAAGTCACACAGAAACCACCCCAGCCCATGGACTACACTCCTCCCTGAACGGACAGACCAATAGACCGACGTGCTGTGTGCGCAGCCGATTGCCACTTGCAGAGAAATCATCTAATACGTTTTGTTGATATATATATATATATATATATATATATATATATATATATATATATATATATATATATATATATATATATATATATATATATATATATATATATATATATATATATATATATATATATATATCTGGCAAATACAACCAGTCGCTTCGCTGCCGGGGAATTTGGGGGGGGAGAGGAGGGAGGTGGAGAGAGATGAAGAGGTGAAGGAGAGAGAAGGCAGGAGGGAGGGGAAGTGGGAGGAGGATGTGAGAGGTATGCCTCACCAAATGTTGCAATGGAAAGAGAGAGAGAGAATGAAGAATAAAAAAAGAGAGAATGGTTCGGGGTGGAGGTGGGGTAAGCCAAGCGAATGACATGTCATGTATAATGACCACACACACACCCACACACACACACACACACACACACACACACACACACACACACACACACACACACACACACACACACACACACACACACACACACACACACACACACACACACACACACACACACACACACACACACACACACACACACACACGTCTCTGTGTCTCTCCCCCTCTCTCGTCAGAACAGCAGTACACACGACGACACAACATAGTTTGTCTGTAATCCGCTGGCACATCTGCAAAAACTTTGATATCGCAGTTCCAGAACATTTGTGGGACCGTGAACCAGAAGAAATCGCTGAAAACATGGAAGTACCAATTACTCACGTATGACCAAATGTTCCCATCAAGCTGTGAGATACAGACACACACTCACGCACAGGCACACTCACGCACAGGCACACTCACGCACAGGCACACTCACGCACAGGCACACTCACGCACAGGCACACTCACGCACAGGCACACTCACGCACAAGCACAGGCTCACGCACAGGCACAGGCTCACGCACAGGCACAGGCTCACGCACACGCACACGCACAGGCACAGACTCGCGCACAGACTCACGCACAGGCACAGACTCGCGCACAGACACAGGCACAGACAGACTCGCACGCACGCACACACAGACTCGCGCGCACACGGAGACTCGCACACGCAGACTCGCGCACGCAGACTCGCGCGCGCACACGCAGACTCGCGCGCGCACACGCAGACTCGCGCGCGCACACGCAGACTCGCGCGCGCACACGCAGACTCGCGCGCGCACACGCAGACTCGCGCGCGCACACGCAGACTCGCGCGCGCACACGCAGACTCGCGCGCGCACACGCAGACTCGCGCGCGCACACGCAGACTCGTGCACACGCAGACTCGTGCACACGCAGACTCGTGCACACGCAGACTCGTGCACACGCAGACTCGTGCACACGCAGACTCGTGCACACGCAGACTCGTGCACACGCAGACTCGTGCACACGCAGACTCGCGCGCGCAAACTCGCGCGCGCACAAGCAGACTCGCGCACGCAGACTCGCGCGCGCACACGCAGACTCGCGCGCGCACACGCAGACTCGCACACGCAGACTCGCACACGCAGACTCGCACACGCAGACTCGCACACGCAGACTCGCACACGCAGACTCGCACACGCAGACTCGCACACGCAGACTCGCGCGCGCAGACTCGCGCGCGCAGACTCGCGCGCGCAGACTCGCGCGCGCAGACTCGCGCGCGCAGACTCGCGCGCGCAGACCCGCGCGCGCAGACCCGCGCGCGCAGACCCGCGCGCGCAGACTCACTCGCGCGCGCAGACTCGCGCGCGCGCGCGCAGACACACACACACGCAGACTTTGAGACATGTGGCGGGAGCATGCAAAACCAGCACCTCGTACATCCGCGGAGATGCCCTCAATGTCAAATATGTCTGACTTGGACAAAGGAAAACTTATCAAAGAGTTGGAACTACTTGTAAGTCCGATTCTGGAGCTCAAATTTTGTAATTCTCCTTCGTTTTAGAGATACTCATGGTGATCGCATGTGCAGAAATAAAATAAAGCAACGAACACTGATGTCTCTGAGCGTTTATAAGCTTTGCAATGTACCCAGCAATTCATAGCTATGATGAGTGAGGAAAGTGAGAAAGAGAAAAAGAAACTATCGTAAAGAAACTGTTGCGGCCTGTTCCATGTCAAGGCAATGTTGAGCAGGCCAAAAAATATGGTGGCTTCGGAGATGCCTTAAGACCCCAAAGATTGAGTTGGCTGAGGATCGCCTGATGAAGGATATAATTGAATAACGCTGTTAATTATCTTCAAAAGGGGTGTTTTAATGAACCCATACACCCAATTTTCAGTCATGCACTTCCTTGGAATTTTCTTTGTATGCACGCAAAGTTTCAGACTGATAGGTTTTATGGATTTGGAGTTCTTGAGGGTGCGCATGCGCACAAACACACACGTGTACACACACACACACACACACACACACACACACACACACACACACACACACACACACACACACACACACACACACACACACACACACATTCGTGTACATTCTGAAATGGAGAGATGGTTGAATGTGTGTAAGGGCTAACAGAATTCTGAAACAAGATTATTGAGTTTGGTGGTGGAGGTAGTGAGGAAAGTGGGAATGTTTTCTCTGAACCGAAATTATGTCTTCGCGGAACCTGATTGGAAGATGGCTCGTGAAGTTCAAATAGCTTTGCATCAAGTGCATTAATAATGGGCTGCATGCCTTCCTGTTGAAGGTGTTCCAAGACAAAATAGAAAGGTACATTTGAGTGAAGGCATTTCAAAAATAGTTCTTATTTGGGGCTTTTTGTTTTTTTAACCTTCAATCATATTTTGATTTGAGTAACTTTTCATTTGCCTTTCTTTTGCAAATGTGTTTTGCGTGAAAATGTGGTTGGATTTGGCTGAACAATTTTGGTCCGAATTGGCCATTTTCCAACCCTGTTTAATGGTAGTAGTTTTGGTTTGTGTTACATATTTAACCTCCGCCATCGAAGATGGACGGGGGTTACTGTTTTCACCCCTGTCTTTTTGTTACTTATGAAATCTAAAGATTTCGTAAGTATATTGATGCCTTCCGTTTCTGTTTGTTTGTTTGTTTGTTTGTTAGTTTGTTTGTAGGCACGATAACTCGAGAACAGAAGAAGCTACCAATGTCAAATTACACCACGTGATTCAGGAGGGTGATGGCTTGTGCTGATTAGATTTTGGTCAAAATCGGTCAAAGGTCAAGGTCACGGTGAGGTCAAATATTCTATTTTTGATGGCTTGGTACAGATAACTCGAGAACGGAAGAAGCTACCAATGTCAAATTACACCACGTGATTCAGGAGGCTGATGGCTAGTGCTGATTACATTTTGGTCAAAATCGGTCAAAGGTCAAGGTCACAGTGAGGTCAAACATCCAAAAAATGATAACTCGAGAACGGAAGAAGCTTCCAATGTCAAATTACACCATGTGATTCAGGAGGGTGGTGGCGAGCGCTGATTAGATTTTGGTCAAAATCGGTCAAAGGTCAAGGTCACAGTGAGGTCAAACATCCAAAACATTCGATTTTTGATGGTTTGGTACAGAATCATCGTAGAAACTTCTGGTTTGTGTCGCTACCTTCTCAAGAGACAGCTTTTATTCGACAAGGTCAGAGGTCAAGTTGACGATTTCGTAAGTACCAGTCTATGACTGCTTGTTTGTGAACAGTATTATGGAAAAACTCCTCGACAGATTTCGACAAAACTTGGTGGGGGGATTAGTTTTGGTCCAAGGATCATGCCATTAGATTTTGGACTTGGTCCAAAGTCAAATATGGCCGCTCTGGTGGCCATTTTGAAAAAACATTTGAATTTTTGTTTTTGCATTTCTACATGTTTTAAGTGATTTCCAACCCCCCCCCAAAAAAAATTGTTTGAGAAAAAAAAACAAAATTTTGCAACTTTTTTTTCAAAAAAAAAATTTTTTTTTTTTTGCATTTCTACATGTTATGAGTGATTTCCAACAAAAAACATGCCAAAATTATAATTGCGGCTGATTTTGGAACTTCAGGTGGATATACCCACGTAAAATCAATTTCTGTCTCCAGGAATCTAGTTTTAACGAATGAATTGAGTATGTAAAAGTTAAAAGTTCAAGGGAAAGTTGCAAACTATAACTCTGTGAGCACTGTTGACATCAAATTGAATGAATAGGATATCAGGTTCACTTGAGTGACCCAGCAGTATTGGCGGCGGGGGTTTTGCACTCTACCGAGTGCTCCCCCCCCTAGTTATTTATGCGATGTTTTTGTGCATCTTACCACAGCTTCAGAGGCATCTGAACGGACAGAGGCGTCTGACATTTTGACGGGTGTTGGTAGTCAACCAGATGGCTCACCAATGGATGTGAGCAGTCCAGCATCAGTGGTTGGTACTGTCGATGAGAGCCAGGGAGCTGCTCAGGCAATGGCACCCCTCGCTAGCAACAGGGAAGACCTAACTGCTGTTCCTGGGCAAGGAGGAGGGCTGTTAGCAACCTTAAACACGGAGGAGGAAATATTGGGGTAAGCCTGAATAATTCTGCTTTGTGTTTGAAGACAGCTGGGAACATCATGGCAAACTGTGTCCATTAGTTCATTAAAATGCGATTATGGGTTTTGTATGTGTATTGTTTGCACATGTTGGGATTTTGCAAAGAATTCCATTTTCTGCCTTTGGTGACAGCAGGCTTGTTTTTTTTTTTACAGCGTTTTCTACCCTGCAGTGGCAGAGGGTCAGTCGAATATCGAGTTGAAGGATGGAACTGATGTTGAGGACCCACAAGATACCCTTCCATCACCTGGGCATGGTGAAGATCCTTTGGCAGGTCAGAACTTTGCTGTGAACCTTTACCAAACAAGAGAGTTTTGTGGTGTGGTGTTTTTCGATACATTTTATCACAATGCCTGTCACTTTGACAGTTTTGTAGTTGTAATATATGGTTTCTGAGTGCTTTTTTGTTACCATAGTTGAGGCTCATGGAAGAGCAAGTAAGTACAGTGAATGGATCAGGATGTAACCAGACAAAAACAGGAAGCAAAAAGCACAAATGCATGGAGTGGACAAAATGGATACAGAAGGAAACTCCAATGAGTGAAAACTGGAAAAATGGGAGGCAGAGGGATTTGGGTGGGGTTAACGAGAGTAGAAAAGATAATGGTTTTGGATTGAAGACAGTCCTTGATGATTGTGAGCATCTGTCTTGAAGACCTGGAGGGAAGAATGAGATTGAAGAGAATTTGGAATTTGATTTCACAGGTGGAAAAAAAGAAGAAGAAGAAAAAAGGAGAAGCAAATGAGTGGAAGTGAGCAGTGATTCTAGATTTAGGTAGTTTCATCAGAGGGGGGTTGATGGTGGACTTTGTGAGCCCTGCAGAAACCTGGGGTGGAGGGGTGGGGGAGGGCTGGACAATGCATGGAAAGAGCAGAGGGTACAAGACCAGAAAGGAGGCAGTCAAAGTCAGAGAGACCACCGACCTGTCTGAGATGGTGAAGTGATAGACCCACAGACTCGGCTTCAGCATGGAGAATTCCAATGATCTTGAAGGCCTTGGTTTCCAAGGCATCGAGCTGAACAACATGAGGTAGGGGAGCCAGCCAAGATTGGAGATCAAAATTGGACTGCGTCAAGCTGTGGGTGAATGCCTTGTTGGTTGATGGGAGTTCAGGTGTGTCAAGGAAGGGCTTTGTATAATGGAGGATGTCCAGTCGGCATCGGCGGCTGGCTTTGGAGGTCATTTTTGAATTCTGGTTTTGTTTATCATTGTTGGGGTGTGAAGATTGAAACGTCTCAGATATTTGTAGAAACTGCTCCAGATGATGAACATTTACTTCACTTAAACAAGAGCCATCGTCAATGATGAAGTCACCACACTTTGCCCCTGTTGGACTTCATGAAGATGCACTTCGCAGCATTTGTACAAGTTTTGGCTTTTGAGGACTATTTTTTGAGTAATATGTTTCGCATGATGCAAATACGTGATCAATTTAATTTACTGTTTTTTTTTTTTGGGCGGGGGGAGGGGGCAATTGCTTTGGCCAACGCAGAATGCATTGCTTTCATTCATATATCTTCCTTTTTACGCCTCCACCAACGAAGTTGCCAGAGGCATTGTTTTTGGGTGGTGCGTCTGTCCGTCCGTTGTCGGTTTTTGTTGCCGTGATAACTTAAGAGCGTCTGAAAGGATCAAAGTCAAACTTGGTACAGTATGTATAATGATGCAAATATGAACGGATTTGATTACGGGGCAAGAGGTCGAAGTCAGATTTTCCTTTTCACCTTCCTATTCCTTCCACCTTCCTATTCAGTTTGTCATTTATTTTATTCCTTTGTAAAGTTTACAATGGATAAAATTGTTAAAACGAAATAGGCTTGCATGCATTAGTAAGTTTAGAGCAGTCACTTCACTACAATTTTTGTGATGGATTATGGAATGGAAATAAATGCATTTTGTTCATCTTGGGGCAATCATATTAAAATAAAGTGCAGGTCAATCAATATTTTATCCACAGCCATTAAAAATATATTTGTAATTACAGATGGATTCCATGTGACATTTCCGTGAGTCCGTGAGTCTATGCTTTTTCATTGCTGAATGTCAAGCAAGGAATCAGCACTGATGTTTTTTTTAAGCTTTGGAGACTTACTTTGAAAATTTTTGGGGGGAATGGGTTTTTCTTCTTGTTAAGGTTGTAATTGTCTCAATTAGCTCTTCCAGGAGCCCTAATATTTGTTTTGGAAATTACATAGTCCTTACTTTTTTTTGTTTCAGGAATCAGCCTTCCAGAGGGAGTGGATCCTTCTTTCTTGGCTGCACTTCCAGAGGATATCAGACAAGAGGTTCTGCAGAACCAACTTGGCATTCGTCCACCAGCACGTTTACCCGGCAATGCAGGAACAAGTGGTGCCTCAGCAGCAGCTGCCACTGTTGCTGCTGCAGCTGCGGCTGCAGCAGCGGCAGCAGCGGCGGCAGCAGCAGCAGCATCTGTAGCAACTCCACAGAGTGTCACAGAGGTTAATCCTGAGTTCCTAGCTGCTCTACCTCCATCTATCCAAGAAGAGGTGAGTGAATGTGTTGTCATCTTTGGGTTGGACGTCACACTTTTGCAAGTGTGTGATACTCTTCTGTACTTATGCAGAAATCCGTATTCTTGTATTGACCTATCCAGAAGCTTCCGTGTTTTCCTCTTCAGGAAAAATGGCATAGTTATGGGGAATTGGAGCGTTATCGTAAATTAGGTTTCATTTCTTAACCCATTTTATCTGGATGGGGTGAACGGCCACCACTCCTGTGTTCAGGGCTAAGCGCATGTAAGTGGTCACAAAGACTACTACTGGTCATGAAATTTGGTTCATTGCACAGACAGTGTTCCATAGGACCTTAAAATATGTAGGTTCGTGGGTCTATGATGTATATTACTGAATCTACAGGATTTTTATTGAATATACATGCCCAGTATTGGCCTTTTTTCTTGTTTCACCTTAAAATATGACATATATTAGACCATGCAAAAATACAACATATAAAACATTCTATATGAAATTTCTCATCTAATCAAAAGGTACCCACCGTCTGAGAAAATCAGCATTTGTGTCGATCAGTGCACATTTGCATGATATATGCACATTCTGGCATATTTTTATTTTTTCTTGTTTTATTGCCCTTTTAGAGCCTGGGACTATGAAATCCCCTAACAAAATGACTAGTTTATCAATAACTCATATTTAGGTGTCTTAAATTATTCAACTTATTACCAATAATCAATGTAAAAAAAATTGAGATGATCCGAGTGGATACTTAATTACAGCCACTTGACCGAACTTTCCAACCCAAATGTCCGACTGCACGTCACGTTTTAAAAAAAAATGTTTTTATCCTTCTGTGCATCAAATTATTTTCACTAAAATTTATTTACAAATGGGGTACAGTGATATAGATATAATAGTATAAAAAATATTGAAATCATGCATGGCTTTGGTTTAGAGTAATTTTGCATTTTTGTTCTTCTGCACATCACACTTTTTTGAATTTGATTTTAAAAATAATTTTATTAATTTAGAAGGCAGTTAAAACAGTTTTGGAGAATTTAGAGAGCTTTTTGTTACTTCCAGAATTGATTGAATTGAAAATTTACGTCCAAGAATTTGTTCGATAAATATTCTCTCTTTTAGTGCTTTTCAGCATCTGAATGAATCGAGTGAATCGAGCAGTAATAAAAAATAGGTATGTATTACTTCTTAATAATCCCAGAAATTGGTATTATGATGATTATATTAGTTGCTTGAATAAGTTACATAATATGACCTTCATTTATTTTGCCAAAATAGAAAAATTATTTTGGTAATTTTCTACCAATTCAGGGACATATCCACACCCATTTAGGGTAGACTAACTAGTCTCTCGTGACCAAGTCCGAGAGACTGATACTAGGCAGTTGAGGGAAGCCGAAAAAAATGTAAAGTCCATTTTCATACCTTTAGATGTGTCTAATTTGACTCTTATAAACGATTAAAAGTGACAAATTAAAATATTTTTTATTTTGGGAATCAGAACGCCGGAAACTGGCCGGAAAGTCGGATAAATTATGTTACTTCCGGGTTTTGACGTCATACTTCCGGGTTAAAATGGATGCCGAAAATAAATCGCCGAGATTCAAAATCTACCTAATTTTCGGCTTCTGAGAAACCATTGACTAATAAAAAGTGGACTTATAGGAAGTTCATCCACAGGATATTGTATAGACCTTCATTTGAAGATCCAGGAGCGACAAACTCCCTGTGTATTTTACAGGTAAAATCGGCCGTCGGCAAATTTGTCGTCGGATTTGTAAAAGCTATGCAACAAAACAGTGTACAAAACAGAAAATCGCCAGGGCAGTGTCAGGCTCTGGACAGGTAGGCACACGAAATTAAATAAAACTGCTTACAATGCAATCTCCACACACCAAAACGGTTTAATACGTATTATACATTCAGTAACTAGCTAATGTTCCAAATTTTCCTTTCCGTTGCTATGGCAACAGGACCGAAATGAAGCAACATCAATATCAGTCATTGTTATATGTAAAATATTTTGTGTGTTATCTCATGAAAGTAGCACACCAGCTTGCCAACTTTTGTTTATGTAAGCTTCCAAACATTGTCCACAAAAGACAATTAGGGTCTAAACTCTAAAAGATAGCCTGACCCGTTCTGCCCAATTTTGACCCAGTTTCTGGACAGACAAATAACTTATCGCAATAGCAGCCTCTGCCGTCTCGTATAATGTTGATATGAAAACTCAATGCAAAACATGGTAATTGACAGTTTTAAGAACTGAGCTTGCGTTGAAAACCTCCGGTTTGAAAATTTTATGAAAAAAAATGTCAAAATTCGGTAATTTCATTGAAAACTCGCAAAACCATCAGAATAGGTACCCCTTCTTCAAAGTATCATATTTCGGTATATATATATATATATATATATATATATATATATATATATATATATATATATATATATATATATATATATATATATATATATATATATATATATATATGAAGACCACAAGGGGAAAACCAGAGATGTCACTTTTTATTAATTTCAGGGTTATTGCACCTGCCAATAGTTGGCAACATTAGGTTTCCTCTCACAATATTACTTTAACAAATAACCAGGGGTGTCACATAATTTATATGGTATAAATATAATGAACATAGCCTTGCAATGAAAAAACAAGTGTTGTCAAAGCTGAACAAGTAGAAACCCAGAGATGTCAGTACTTTACTCCTGGTTATCTCCCTTTCATTCATGTTAACTGTTCCACCATAATATTCAGAGTTGAGAAACTAAAAAATGAAAGTTTGTAAAACTTTCACAGCATAAACTCTGGGCACTACAATAGCCTATTTGGTTATATCATGGATCTATTATTTTTGATCACAGGTTTTGTGTTCTGCAAAGTATTACAATTAAAGTTTTCACTCAGATAAGATTGGCTTTCTGCATCATTCATGTTAACTGTTCCATCATAATATTCAGAGTTGAGAAACTAAGTTATAAAAGGTTGTAAAACTATCACAGCATTAACTCTGAGCACTACAATGGCCTATTTGGTTATATGATGGGCTCCGTAGTTGGTGCATATCGTGGTTCAAGTCTGGTCAAACCTTTATTGTGACTTTTATGGGACCCACGCCGTGGCTTAATGGTTAGCGCGTCTGAGTACCCATCCTCATTCGATGTACCCACCGCCCAATCAACCCGCTTAGTTATATGAGGGAGTCACATGTGATGACTTCGGCTATCGCGGGGGTGGTTTATCCTTGGTTTTCTCCCGGTTTTCCATCATATTAAGTAGTATGGAGTAAGAAATGGAGAATCCATCGTCATATAAGTGAAATACCCTTGAGTATGGCATTGAACATCAATCAAACAAAAAACAATGACCGTTTAATGTTGAAAAAAAAAAAATCTGTGATCACCAAAGTCATGTAATGCATGCTAATAACCAACAAGCATGAATTTGCTACACATCCTGGGTTTAAATTGCATGGCAATTATTAAACAAGAGAATAACCAGTGATGTCAGTTTGCAACATTGATTCGTTCTTTGCTCTTAAATTAAATAACACAGAAGCTTGGCAAATGCTACATGCTTAATTTGATCGGCCAATGATCACTTTTCCTTTTACTGGAAAAGAAATCTATATGACAGTTATTAAACAGTCCACCAAAGTCTTGAAACTTTGTTTTTCAGTTTCTTCAAAATTGACTTATCCTGACATCTCTGGTTTTCCCCTTGTGGTCTTCATATATGTAATTAAGCTATACGTTTTTTTGTTCTGAACTCAGTTAGACTTACACTTTCAGGAAAATGTAGTGAGAAGGCAATGGAACAAACTTCATTTTTTGACATTTTTGAAACAGTGGTGACATTTTGACATGAAAATGAAAACATTTTGACATAAAAACATTTTTGAAACAAACACTTACATGCGCTTAGCCTCAGACACTTGATTACCACGAGGACGGAAATTGTTCCGACAGCAGTTTATTGCATATTTTAAAGTTAGCTCGGTATGGGAGCTTGCCCAGTTACCTTGTCAGCCTTCCTGAGGAATGTCTCTGCAAATACTATTGGGCCATGGGAGTAGTGTCCATTGTATGATTTTAACCGCATTCCTCCCCAACCGTAAACTTCATGGAAAATACTGACGTTCCTTCTTCACATCACGTGAAGTAAAGACATTCCTCTTAAGCGGGTCACTCTTTATATGGAATATGCTGCGTCAGTAAGCATGTGACTCAATCGTGAGAGGGTTCTGGAAGATCTGTATTACCTCTGTCCATTATGCATTGTGGGGAATGAATCTATGGATTTTGGTCTCCTTTACAGTATGTTGCACAATTCATTGGATTACCTTTGTAATTTGGACTTCCCCCTCGAGCATGAGCACGACCTGGGGCTTGCTAACTTAAGAGGTTCTCTCTGCTTGCAATGTTTGGTAATATGCATCGAATAAGACTGTTATGTCTTCCTGAAAGGTATGAATTGCAATTCATGAGATCATCTCAAGATAATTATATGTGCCCCCTTGTGTGCTTTTACAATCATTTCACCATTCACCAAAAATAATATACAACATGATATTTCAAATAACTTGTGGACAAGTTTAGAAAATTATGTAGATGAGTTGGTTAGGTGATGAGAGCAAGCCGATATTAATTTTGGTTCAGGTCCAGATCCAGATCCTGCCCATCAGTGGGATACAAAACGTAAACTGTTCTGCCTGGCGGATGTATGTGCTCTACCGCATGCCGTTGTCCTTGAGTACGAGTCTGTTTTCGGGCCTTTTTGAATATGATATGCAACTGTTCAGATCACCTCACTGTCATTAGATCTGGTCACCGGTGTGTGTGTGAGAACATCGTTGGCTGGCTAAATTGTAATGTTCAATCCCCCGGAAGTACAGTCATCCGAATATTGATCCCTGACGCAGAGCTTAATCACCAACACTCCCCACCCCCTCCCCCACCCAGCTGCTCTGCTTGGATGTGCTATCAAAAGGTTTTTCTGTCTGTCTGCGCAAGTGCCCAATAATCTGCACTCTTTTTACATTGTTGAATCTTGTGCAAGGGTAAACCTCTCGCTTCTGATTGTGATGCCTGAATGGCATTTGTACACTCTTAGCAACTCAACCATGCTTAAAAATAGGATGAGTAAGTTGCTTCAAATACTTTTGATTTTCCCTCTGGGAGACATAAAAACGTGTTTGTGCTTTTTTAATATTGTGGAGTGGGCACAACCATTCAAAAGAACCAATAATCCCCCCCCCCTCCAGTGAGATTTCATCAACCTAAGCACCATCCTTTTCCTCTTGGTAGGTGCTGGCTCAGCAGCGAGCTGAGCAGCAACGACGAGAGATGGCTCAAAACCCGAACCCTGAAGCACCGGTAGACCCTGTGACCTTCATCCAGACGCTGCCATCTGCACTACGTCAGAGTGTTCTCGCTGACATGGATGACAGCCTACTGGCCGTCTTGCCACCTGACATTGCAGCTGAAGCACAGACTCTGCGGCGAGAACTTGAGGCCAGGCACCGGCAACTCATGCAAGAACGGTTGTTCAGTCATAGCAACTCGTCAGCCCTATCTGCTATCCTTCGCTCTACTGGTGAGGCTAAAAATTAAGGTTGCATCTGTGACTAAGGCGTGCACAAATTGTGTTTTCATAACTTGTTTCTCCATGTGTTTTTTCTTTTCTTCGTGTTTTAAATATAAGTGCTTAAATTGTATTTGTCTTTAATTTTATACAGGAAGTTTGCCATCAGGTGAAGTGATTTGATTTGTGGTAATGTTTTGTGCAAGTGTCGAATATTGTCCAATTATGCAAAAAATGGGCTTGTTCGAGTGCAGAAAATGAGCTGTAAGCTGATTTAAATGCAGCCAATCAATATTTGAATTGTTTTCTTTTAGATGGTGGCTCTGGTGGTTTTACATCGATGTCACTAAACATGACTTGCCTGCTTGTATCCTGCTTGGAATATTATTTATATAATCACTTCAAATGTTGTCTTGTTCATTTGATCTCCAAAAGAATATTAAAAAGTGGTGATAAGGCACTTTAGTTTCAGGAAACCACTAAGTGCTTTGCTTCTGATTCATGGTGGTTCCAGTTGAAGCAATGTTGTATACTGATATTACAGTGTACTGATATTGACCAGTATTTTTCTAAGAAATGCAGCTTCTATCTTCAATTCATTATCCTGAATTTGGCCTTAGTTGTGGATCTTTTTTTTGTTGGGGTTGTGGGGGGAGGGGTGCATTTGTTTCCTCCAGCACTTTAGTTTTCAGGAGACCACTTAGTGCTTTGCTTCTGAATCAGGGTGGTTGTTCCAGCTGAAGCATTGTGTACTGATATTGGCCAATATTTTCTGAGAAATGCAGCTGCCATCTTCAATTCATTTTCCTGAACTTGGTCTTTGTTGTGGTTTTTTTTGGGGGGGGGTGGGGGGGGAGGTGGGTTTAACTTGTGCCCTCCTTCATTGCTTACAATGCTAGTACTGCAGCTGTTAGCGTTTTAGCTTTGAGAAAAAAATTTTGGAACTTATTTTGCTGATTTATCGGCACTCGCAGAGTACGTGCCCAACAAGCAATCTTGTTCCAGGCGTGCAACATGTTCTTCTGACACATATCTTTATTTGGGTGGTGTATAGTCAACTGACAGCTCTGTATAGGCAAAACAACCCCTGGGCTGCGTGCATGAAGCAAAAACATACCTACTGCTTATGATTCAACCTCCTTTCCCCCCCAAAGACCCCCCTTCTCCCCAGACCACCGACAAAGATAAAAACATCCCCATACATTAATTGGGGTCATGGTGAGTCTATATGCCGGGTGTTGGCTTCAGGGTTATGGTGGTGGGCTTGGGATCCTCGGATCCTGAGTTGAAATCCCTCTCAGCTGTTGAATTAATATCAGTTGGGGTTGACGCTGCCTGTCATCCTTCTGAGGTCGGCAAAATGACTGCCAGCTTGCTGGTATTCTGTCGGAGTGGCGACCCGTCCAGGATTGTGCCCAATAGCCAAGGAGACTGCTTCAGCAGCACCAACGCTCTGCACAGAGTGTGGTCCCAATGGATTAATGGATGATCCGATGAAGCAAGTCTGGATATATTCAGCCCAGAACTGTCAGAGGAGTAGCACGACAAACAAACATATACACAAACACCGGTCCGTGAATAATTTAATAATAAACCATAAAACGATGAACGATGTCATGGGCAAGTTAATTGATTATTTTTTATTATTTTATTTTATTTTAATCTTTTTTTTTGTATACATTGACTAGGCTCGTATGAGAGCTAACACAGAATGCACAACAAGCGGGGCAGGATAGGGAAGGACAAAACAGTGGGAAATAGAGACATTAGGAGATCTGTGGAAGGGAGAGGGATGGGGCAGGGTACACAGGGTAAACAAGATGGACACTACAGGGACTTTCTTGTCCTTGCACTACAGGGACTTTCAGGAAAGAAAGCAGGGAATTTGAAGGAGGTGGGTTTGGGGTAGATTAACGGGGATAGAAAAGATCCAAGGTTTTGGATGGGGGAAGATAAGAGGTGGTGGTGAACAGTTGTTTTGAATGCCTGGAGGGAAGAATGGGATTGAAGAGAGTGTGGGAGTTTGTTCCAAAGGTGGGGAAAAAGAGGAATGAAAGAGTGAAGGTGAGCAGTGTTTCGTGATTTTGGTAGTTTTACCAGAATGGGGTTGCTGGCGGACCTTGAGCGCCTTGCGGAAATATGGGGGTGACATATCACAGACAGAGCGCAGGGGGGGGGGCAGACCAGAGAGTTGGCGGTAGACGACAGAAAGAACACCGACCTGCCTGTGGTGAGAGTGAGAGACCCAAACTCTGAGCTTCATCGTTCTATGGGCAGTTCCTTGGACTTCATGGTGGAGTTTCTGCGCTGACATGCATTGTAAACTGTGGGACCTTCTACAGAAAGGTGTGTTTCTTTCCAAGTCATGTCCAAACAGTTGAATTGGCTACAGGTGAACTCCAATCAAGTTGTAGAGATATCTCAATGATGATCAAAGGAAATGGGATGAAAATGAGCTCAATTTGGAGTGTCATCGCAAAGGGGTTGAATACTTGTTGACGCAAGACATTTCAGCTTTTCGTTTTGAATTAGTTTGTCGAAATTTCTCAAAACATTTTTTTCACTTTGTCTTTGTGGGGTATTTTGTGTAGATCGGTCACAAACTATTTCAATTTAATCCATTTCAAATTCAGGCTGTAACAACGGGGGTAGAAAAGATGTGGAGGAGCTCCTTATGAGCCATCGGCCATCCATACCTCGTGCCCAACTGTGTCTGTAGACGTCCTCCTGCAGTTGGGTTACTTTTTTTAGGAGGTCGGTTTTTTTAGGCCCTCCGCAGGGCAGCTCACCAGATGATGGGAATGGGGCAAATTCTTTTGGACCCCCACTCTTTCATGATAGGAGGGAAACCACGGGGTAACATTCACGGGTCAGATTGCAGGAGAGTGTGTCAGGGTGGTTCTGAGGTGTCGTCCACCAGACGGCGGTCTCCTTGAGTTAACCTGAGGCGGTCCCTTCCGGTGGGTGCCTGGAATGTCCTATCCCTAAGAGAGGATGATCACGTGTCTCGATTATCTGAAAATCATTGCAGCACTCTGAGTTTTGGAGACCGGATTATGGCGAGTGGTGACACCAACTATTGGTCTGGTCGCTCTGATGGTTACCATGCCCAAGGAGTTGCTGTAGCTCTGCCCAATAAGCTAATTCCAATGGTAATTTAGGTAACACCGGTCATCGAGTGTATTATGAGACTAAGGATTCGTCACTTTTTAGGTGTCATTTCCCTGGTCTCTGTATATGCTCTGACTCAGGTGAGTGATCTCACTGTGCAGGACGCATTCTATGCTACGCTCGAGTCTGTGGTTGATCAGTGCTCCAGGCGAGATACTCTTCTATTATTGGGGGATATCAATGCATCGACTGGAACTGTTAGGGATGGTTGTGTGTCATGTGTTGGTCCCAATGGGTCTGGAACTGTGAACCAGAATAGCACGAAGTTCCTTGACTTTGGAAGACGTCACGGACGTAGGATGGCTGGTTTATGGTTTCAGTGCCCACAGGCTCATCGCTGGACTTGGAAATCCAACGCTGGTGGTGTGGCAAAGGAGATTGACCATGTGCTCATTGATGGTTGCTGGAGGATGATGCAGAATTGCAGGGTCTACCAGAGTGCTCAGTTCCTCAACACTGGCCACCGGCTTGTGAGAGCAACTCTGAAGTTGCACCTTAAATCCAGGAGAATGGTACCATCCCAGCCTTGGCTGGATGTTGGCAAGCTCAAGGATGAAAGGGTCGATGAGTTTGCGAACAGGCTGAGTGGGGATTTGGCGGGGGGTGTTGGTGCTTTGGGGAATTCTGAAGAGATGTGGAGTGCCTTCAAGACCACCATCCTTGATGTTGCCGGTGGATGTCTTGGAACCCACCTCAGTGCGAAGAATAATTTTGTCTCTGACACTGGTTATCATTGACCAGAGTTCCAGGGGCCAGGCTTTCTGGCAGAGCTGAGCTGTTCAGGGAGCTCAGGTGTAAAACTGTACGTGTGCTGAGTGTGGACAAGGAGGCATATGTGCGAGGAATCTATGAGCGGGTAGAGCATCACCTGTGGTCAAGTGATTCTCGTCCTGCATTCGTGCATTGCGTTCCTCCAAGCTTGTCCCTCGGTGTACTGTAGTGAGAGCAGAGGGTGAAAGGCTCTAGACAGAGGAGTCCGAAGTGAAGGCCCGCTGGGCCAGTTACTTTGAGCCGCTTTACCAGGCTGATCCACCAGCTGTTGGGTTGGATTTCAGGGGTGGTGTTATCCCTGTTGCTGACCATCCAATCAACTGTGATCCACCTTCGTTTGTGGAAACACAGGCTGTGGTGAAACGGTTGAAATGGGGTTAAAGCTCCTGGGATCTGTCGCATCCATGCTGAACTCAAGGCTGGTGGAAATGCTGTACTCATGTCGTTGCACGTAGATCTGTGCTCTGCCTGGAACACAGGCATCATCCCAAGTGACTGGAGGATGGGCCTTGTGGTCGCTCTCTGGAAAGGGATGGATGATCGCCAGGACCGCAACAACTACCGAGGGGTGACACTGCTCCCTTTGCGGGCAAGGTCTTTGCTCGGATAATTCTTGATTGGGTTCGCCACCATCTGCTTGAGCACCAGTGCCCAGAGCTGTCAGGCTTTTCACGAAAGAGGTCAACGATTGACCATATCCTTGCTCTTCAGGTCCTCACTGAACGCATACGAGAGTTTCGGCAGGGGCTGCTTGCAGACTTTGTTGATCTCTGCAAATCTTTCGATTCAGTGAATTGGGATTCCCTCCGGAGGATTCTTAGTCTTAGTGGGATGCCACCAAAACTGGTCATTCTGATGTCCGAACTATACTTTGGTACTGAAAGTGTTGTGAGATGTGGTGATACCATCTCCAACTTATTTCCAGTTGTTGCTGGAGTTTGTCAGGTGTGTATGTACTGGCCCCCACACTTTTCAGCACTTGTACGGACTGGATTCTGGGGAGGATATCTGAGAGATCGAGCTGCGCTGCGTAATTTGGGAATGTCAAGATCTCTGACCTTGATTTCGCAGATGATGCAGTTATCTTAACGGGGACTTTGGATATCCTTTTGGGGGCCCTTGAGGTGTTGAATGTGAAGTCGGAGCCACTGGGATTACAGGTTTCCTGGGTCAAAACTAAGATCCAGGCTTTCAATAACATCTTGAATTTTGCTATCTTGTCTGTCTACCTGTTTGTTGTGAGAATGTTGAGGTCACGGAGAGATTCACTTTCCTTGGCAGTGATATTCATGTCTCTGTTGGCTGTGAGCTTGAGATCAATAGATGTCTGTGCAGGAGGACAAAAGTCTGAGTTGAGTTTGTTGAAGCTTCCAGTCTTGCTCTACGGATGTGAGACTTGGACCCTCACCAGGGATCCGAGATGGAGACTTGATTCCTTGGGTACCAGGTCTCTTCAGAGAATCCTTGGCAATCCAACAAACTTTGTGTCCAGCGAGAGGTTGGTGAGAGAGACTCAAATGAGATTTGTTACCTGCATCGTCTGTGAGCGTCAGCTCTGGCTGTATGGACACGTGGCTCGTTTTCCTGATGCTGATCCTGCTTACCAGATTCTGTCAGTGAGGGAGCCTCATGAGTGGAGGAGGCCAATGGGCCGACCACGCGCCTCTTACGTGCAGCAGGTTGATCAGCATCTCAAGGAGATGGGGTAGGTCAGACGGAGGCCCCTGGAGTACCGGCGGAAAGTGGCAGCAGCGAGGTGCTGCTCCGGCGCATGCTCCCATACCTGATCTGACCTAGCTGACCTGATCTGTAACAACAAAATGTGACAAACGTCAAGAGGTGTTAATACCTTCTGAACTCTTTCCATACATACATACATACATACATATACATACATAGTTACGGGTTCATTGGCTGGGTCTTGAGTGGCCTCTTTCAGACCTGCTTTGCGTTCTTTGACCTTGAAGCCGATGAGCCGCAGATATTTTCGGCGGCACAATGAGTTGCTAAACAACCACAGGTGCCAGCTGAAATTACTAATTATGGTGGGGTCCTCGCATCCAAATCCCACGTACTTCCTTGCTGAATTATTTACCCCAGATAAGGGCTGTGCTCTCAACGTTTCCACTATTTTTTTTTGATTTCGGACAGCCGAGCGATTTATCATCGGAAATGTTGGCCTCCGTCTACCTTGGCGAACCAGTGGTGTGAAACTCCTCTTTATCAATTACATTCTACGTCTCACCAATGGAGAAAGAGACAATCGAGCAGGTTTTAAATATCAGGTCTTTGTTGAATCGAGCACGTATTTGCAGGGATATGCAGTGTCACATAAGAAAGATATTAGCTCTTCTGCACGCAAGCCATTTCGACAGTTAACCTTATCACTCCACAACACATAGGTGCCCCATACATTCCAAGAAATTAGATTAAAAAGGGGGATAGACGGAGGGAAGAGAAGTTGGTGGGGTATGGTTTTTTTTTCACCCAGTCCTCACCCGTACATGAGCGGGATGGCTCATGCGTATCGAGTAAGGTGTGGTGAGTGGGGAGGTGCATTGTGGTGTGGTTGCGTGTGGTGCGAGCTCTGAAAATGGTCATCAATGAGGTGTACTCGTATGTGCTGGAAAATGCAAGGGTATATGGTGAGTGTGTGAAAGATGTGAACGAGAGAAATCAGTTCTGTTGGCTTGGTCAACTTGTTGTGCAGTGGAACTCTCGACCTGGCCAGGTACCCTTCTCTCTGAGGTGAACTCTGCGCTTCAGAGCTCACCACTGACTCTGGGTTAGTATTTCTCCTTCACTTGAGGACGCTTGCAGCGCTGGAATGGCATGGTGTGGAGGACGGAGGACGCTTGCAGTGCTGGAATGGGTGTTTGAGAATGTAGTCTGGGCGTGGAGTTGGTTTCCGACGGTATTGTTTCTCACCACACCCTCCCCTCACCCCCCCCCCCCCACTGATATCGATGTATCGGTGGGCTCGTGCAGGTATATCGGCAGAAAAAAATTAAATGTGTATATATATATATATATATATATATATATATATATATATATATATATATATATATATATATATATATATATATACAGTAATCCCTCACGATATCGCGATTCACCTATCGTGCCCCCGGTTCATCGCGGGTTTTCCCTTGGAACCTAACTAATTTTTTCTGCGGAATACCCCGGTATATCGCGGTAATAATATATAAAATATAAATTATTTAAGCAATTAATTATAACGCGTGGCGCTCGACCAGTCACACAATGCACGAGACAAAGTTTCACTTGTGAACTTTGAATATTTTCTACGTTTTTTCTCCAAGCCCTACGATGCCACCCAAATGCCCTGCACCTTCTGAGGCTTCTGGCAAGGAACCAAAGCGCCAGAGGAAGGTGCTGACGCTCTAGGAGAAGGTTAAAGTGCTCGATATATGCTTCGGGAAGGAAAAAGGTTTGCGGTGGTTGGACGAGCACAGCCAAACCGACCAGACCAGACAAGTCGATCTCCGGCGCCTCAAACCCGATTATTGCCAAGCCGACCAGACCAGACGAGTCGATCTCCAGCACCTCGAACCCGATCATTACCAAGCCGACCAGACCAGACGAGTCAATTTATTTTTTTATTTTTTTTGGGAGGCATCCATTCATCGCGGATTTTCACTTCTCTCGGGGGGGTTTGGAACGTAACCCCCGCAATAAACGGGGGATGACTATATATATATATATATATATATATATATATATATATATATATATATATATATATATATATATATATATATATATATATATATATATATATATTTGGGAGGGGGGTTTAAATGCAGGTTCCAAAAATACGATATGGCCCATTACGTACGTATTCATATATGATGTACACATCACTTACGCACTGTAATTTTTCTAAGTATTCCCATGTGGGGCTCCTATCTATCTATAATTCCAGGTGTGTGTGTGTGTGTGTGTGTGTGTGTGTGTGTGTGTGTGTGTGTGTGTGTGTGTGTGTGTGTGTGTGTGTGTGTGTGTGTGTGTGTGTGTGTGTGTGTGTGTGTGTGTGTGTGACCGCTGTTTCTCGACAACCTCTGGTCCGATCTAATTGAAACTTGCCAGGTATATTGCTGGGGACCTGAGGATGTGCCTTTTCAAGGTTTGATATTAATCGGACAAGTGCTTCCCAAGTTATGGCCATTTATTTACCAAACCAATGGGAAGACACGTTGTTGCGTGGGCGTGGCCGATGGGGAAGGGAAGCACAGTCACGTTCCCCATTACGGGTTACAACGTACGGGCTTCCGGAGAGTGATGACTGTGTATTCTAATAATTTCTCGATTTCTTATGCGCATTTATAGATAAACACAATGGCCCAAGTTATGATCGTTTTCATATTAGACGGTGTATAAATTTCGGGAACATCAGAGTGCTGGTATGCTCCGAACCAGGAAGTAAATTTTTTCTCTCTCTTCTCTTCTCTTTTTGTTTTTCTTTGCCACGACATTGCGAAAAGGTAAAATACGTTGGCGCTAATTGAATAATTGGGTATTAAAAATATTGGCCCAAGTTATGATCGTTTTCATATAAGACGGTGTATACATTTCGGGAACATCAGAGTGCTGGTATGCTCCGAACCAGGAAGTAAATTGTTTTCTCTCTCTTCTCTTCTCTTTTTGTTTTTCCTTGCCACGACATTGCGAAAAGTAAAATACGTTGGCGCTAATTGAATAATTGGGTATTAAAAATATTGGCCCAAGTTATGATCGTTTTCATATAAGACGGTGTATACATTTCGGGAACATCAGAGTGCTGGTATGCTCCGAACCAGGAAGTAAATTGTTTTCTCTCTCTTCTCTTCTCTTTTTGTTTTTCCTTGCCACGACATTGCGAAAAGGTAAAATACGTTGGCGCTAATTGAATAATTGGGTATTAAAAATGAATTGCGAATAATCGTTATTGCGAGTAATATCGAACTTCCGGTTCACGCACGTACGGGCACGTGAGAGCGAAGAAACGGCCTGTGTGGTTTATTTATTTATTTATTATTATTATTATTATTTTTTTTTATTTTTTTTTTACGGGCACGTACTAGTTGATTTTAACTTTTGTAAGTGTCCTATTGATTTTAACAAGTTTTCCAACACCAAAAGCTGAGATACAATGCCAGATGGTCACAGAGTCTCCCACGTTTTTAACAGTAGGTTGCAAATATTCCATGTCGATGATGTTCTCCAGGACTGGCATACAAACTGACCTCTCTGAAATCCAAAAAGTTGAAACTTCTATTCACCAGACCAGAGTCACTGATTTCGCTGTTCAGTCACCCAATCACGCAATGATCAGAGTCGCTGTTCGGTTACCCAATCTTGGTATTGCCTTAAAAATTTCAGTCTTTTCACCTGATTCTGTAGTCTCGGCAGTGGTTTCTTTGCTGCAATCTGGCATGGAGACCTACTTGAATCTGCCTTCTGTAGACAATGCTGGACGAGGTGTTGATGTTCAGGCCTGCTCTCATTTGTCAGCTGCTGACTTGATTTTCTTCTTTTGTGTCAGCTGATCAACTTCAAGTGCTTATCTTACCTTGGGGAGGTTCTTCTGGGTCTTCCTGCCCTTTTCTTGTCTTGTTCAGAGACGGTTTCTTTCAGCGTTGCAATGTGTACTTCACATCATTGGAGGAGATCTTCAGCTTTTCTGCTATTTTCTTCATTGTGTGCCCTTCTCACAGAGTTTGGATCTTCAAATGCTGTTTGTAGTCAGGGAGACTATGCAATCCCATGGGATTTTGATGATTACAAGATCCCACCTATATGAATGTGTTAAATAGGTACCAAAGAACATGGAAAACCATGTTGGCAATCTTGAAAGTGTTGCAGAGGGCAGCCATCTTGGATTTCAAAATGGCCACCATTTTATGTCTATATTTGCCCTGATTGTGGATATGAATGTTGAAAATGCTGTTTTTTTTGTTGTAAAATCTACATTTATCAAGACAAACAATTAGTGAAATACACATTTCTTGTGAACAGCTGAAATGCCATTAAAATTTTCAGCCATATTGAGTTTCAAAATGGCCACCTTTATGGCTTATTCTTGAATATATGTATATATTATCATTTCAGTGACAGTGACGCATTTGACATGCTTCATAAGATCACCCCTATAAGAATGTTATATTGGTACCAAAGAACATGAAAAGCCATATTTACAGTTTTCGTGTTGCAGAGGGCAGTCATCTTTCATTTCAAAATTAGTGACAAACAATTAGTGAAATACACATTTCTTGTGAACAGCTGAAATTGTATTCAAAATTTTCAGCTCTATTGAATTTCAAAATGGCCACCTTTACGGCTTATTCTTGAATATATATATATATATATATATATATATATATATATATATATATATATATATATATATATATATATATATATATAATTTCAATGACTGTGACGTGCTTAACATGGTACAAAAGATCACCCCTATCAGCCTATCTGAATATAATATAGGTACCAAAGAACATGAAAAGCCATATTTACAGTTTTAGTGTTGCAGAGGGCAGCCATCTTTCATTTCAAAATGGACGTATTAAGGCCTATTGTTGCAATAAGGCCATGAATGTTCTATGAGGTTAGGTGAAGTTTAGTAGTTGAACATACACTTATCAAGTCAAGGAATGAACATATGAAAATTCAAAATGACCACCAATATGACATCAATATTTCACCCTTTTGAGTCAGTGATACATTGTCCATACTACATGCTCGTTGTGTGGTTGGTTGCCAGAATTTATTGCCTGCTCCAATCCTTGTGGAAGTTACAATAACTCATCTTCACTGTCACTATCCTCCTCTTCATCATCTGAGAGAACTGTGTCTTCTGAGTTGTCACATGATTCTGAGTCCTCACTACAGCTACAAAGATCTGTGCAATTCAATCCATTCCTTCTGCATTTGCAGCGATTACTTGAACATCGTGTCTTTGCATAGGAACATTTCACCAGATCAATTTCTGCTTGCGGAGCAGGCAGCAAGGTTGTCATGACTGGTTTATATCGGCTATCTCCCAAATTCCAACAACATTCCAGCGGTTCTGGCAGGTCTGGATTTGCAATGATGTCATTATTCCAAATCATGGCCTGGTAGTGTGCTCTCAAGATGGCATTACGCAGCGCAGCTTGGGTTGGAGGTAAACCTTCTGATTGAGCTTGCTTCTTCTTGAATAGCCACCACCTTACATCAGCTACATTCAACAGCTCTGTGTTCGGGAGATACAAGTTGCATACAAATGATTCAATTGCAGCAAACAAAGTGTTAGGTAGTTCATCTGTTGTTTCGAGCTGTACAAGGGCATTTACTATCTCATCACTTGGATCAAGTTCCTGCAGTACTTTCCAGAATGTATTCTTTCCTATTCCAGCAAATTTTCCTGTGACATCTGCTCCTGATAGTGCATGAAATCCTGGTAGAGCTGCAGCTTTCCTTGGACCCAAGGCACTGTAGATGGGCTCAAGGGTTATCACCCTATGTTTTTGACCAGCCCCTGTTACAAAGGAAGTATTTGGACATAAACTGGGGTATCGTCTGATGGCAAGTACAAGCACATCGGTGTCTGGTGAAATGGATGTCTGAGAGGGAGCACCATTTACAGAAGCATCAATGGAATGCAGAATGAGTTTGGTATCTGCTTCTTCTTGACTACTTGAGAGGTCAACTACTGCTCTATGTGTAGCTCTTGCCTTATTCCGCCAGGCAACCACAAGGGACTTGCCCATTGTTACATCATGTTGCAGTATCTTTTCAGCCAAATAGGTGGTTAATGCATCTTTCGTTGACACATGGGCAAGCAACTCCTGCATGCTTTGTTTGCCAATTGATGTGGAATCAGTAATATGATACGCCACTGCCCTGTTACCACCCAAACGTCTCTCACGGGTTGAAGCTTTCAGAGATTCTCCAGTGTCATAACGGTCAAACACCAAATGTACCTCGTCGTAGTCACCATACTTCTGCCAGTGGCGTCCAATGAAGTGGTTTGCGAGGTCATGACAGGTTTTGATGCATTCTGGTTTGTCCAATGTTTGTAAATCAGCCATTGCATTGATGACAGCAACACACTTATAGTTGACTCCAGCTTGATCAACTCTTTGGTTATTATTTTCCTGGGGCACTGCTTCAACCTTTGGCAAGTTTTCTAGTATCAACATCAGGTCACTCTTCGATGTGGTGTGAAGGAGCGAACCATCGGCTGCAAACAACGACCTCAGTACTACAGAAAATTAATTGGTACCGACAGCTTGCTTAAGGTCAATATCTCTTGCTTTGGATACTACTAGTAAACGGGCAAACAGTGCCCGATCTTCCTGGAGTTCCACAATTTTGTCTTCACTTTTTTGTCTGAGTTTTCATTGCAATATACAGCATTTTTAAACACCTTGTAGCTGGGCGACAAATGCCGCCTACTGTCCCTGAGTGCAAAATTAAGCGGGCGACAGATGCCGCCTACCGTCCCCAATGGGTTAAGTAGCATGAGCATTTGTAGTTTAGATTGCATCTGTTTTGTGAAATAAGGTTTTTATCATTGTGTAAACTTACATTATATATGTGCTATACATGTTCTCTATATTTATATATTCAACGTAAACAGTGAAGTCATGTAAACTTACCATCAAGTTCGATGTTTGTTGGCTTGTTGAAATAACAATGGGCCAGTAAACGTCTGTCCAATAACATGTGGTGATTGTCAGATAAAGGCAGCCTGTACCCTCAATGTCACCCTCTACAACACGTGTTCACTTACAGATACCCAGTTGCGCCACATTTCAGAACTTGGAAAAGGAAGTCCATTATGAAAAATATAGCCGAGGTAGTAATGTCCAGACCTATGTTTTTGTTGAAAACCTAGAAACGTATGCCCTAAATACAATTAGCCATGAGTGATTTTACGCAATATGTGAAATTGCAAGCCAATCACGGCAGCTATTTTAAATCGGGGGCATACCAAATTGCAATAAATAAGTGTGTGTATTTTGAATTGTTATCTAACATGAAACTTTATTCCTCTTGTATAACCTTAGGTCCTTACTGTGTATTTTTCCATACAAAAAATCCTGAGACAGTTAAAGCTCATATTTTAAATAAAATATGAAATTTGGCAACCATTTTGAAAAACAAAATGGCTGCCATTCATTTATGTACCACTGGCAAATCCAAGTGCGCCTCTTGACAACACATTAAGCATCAAAACAGGATAGAAACCACCAAAGTAAGCTTTGCATGATGTTCAAAAGTTCCGTTAACCCTGTCAGTACCATTGGCAGACTTGTATACATTAACTCTATGGCAGTTGTGAAAGTCAGTCACAAAAGGGTTAAGGTAAAAAAAAAAAAAAAAATTGAAATCCAAGATTGCCGCCATCTGCAACACTTCCAATTTTGCCAACATGGATTTTCTTACTCCTTGGGGCCTAAATAGTCTACCTTGGTAGGTGGCATGTTCTAATCATTTAAATCCCACGGGTCTTTATATCATAACATAGTCCCCCTGACTATTGGTTGAAAGTTTCTTCGTTGGTGCCATTCTGAACCCACTCAGACTTTCAAGCAAGGGACTAAGCTGATGATAACCAATTTCATGTATTCACCAATTTGTAACTTTTATTGTGGTTTCTTGTAATTCCCATTAATTTAACTGTTGTTTATAACTTCAATATTTTGTAATTCTTTTCTGTAAAAAAATCCACAACCTGTTTCTGGCATATTTCATTTGTGGTATGTGAATATTCCCAGCACATAATGATACTAGAATGGCACTTGGGAGAGGACATACCTCTGCTGGGCTGATCGGTTTACATTTTGTATCCCATTGATAGGCCGGGTCTGCATCCGCACCTGAACCAAAATCTAATCAGCTTGTTCTTGTCACTCACCCAACTCATCCACCAGGTTTTGTCATAACCCCTCCATAACATTCAAATCGAGGTTCTCAATGTCAGACGTGAGGTTCGAGTCATTTCTCTGGACATATCTCGAGCTTTTGATACAGTTTGGCATCCTAACCTGCTGTCCAAACTGCCATAGAATCCAAGGCCAACTCCACTCTTGGATTACTGACTTCTTCCACTCTCGTAGCCAACGTGTGGCTCTCAATGGAGCCCTTTCTTCTCCTCTCCCTTTCAAAGCTGTAGTACCACAAGGTAGTGTTCTCAGCCCCTATATTATTCCTAATCTTCTTCAATGATCTCACTGACTCTTGAAAATACGCTTTATCTCTTTACTGATGACTCCACTCTCTGTCGTGACATCTCTCATCCTTGTGACAGACGGGCAGCAGCCTCTTTCCTCTCCTCGGACCTTGACAAATTCACAAACTGGTCAACCACTTGGAATATGTCTCAATCCTGAGAAATCACACATACTCTCTCGTACTGAAAGGACCTTACCGCAAACCCTTCCGTCTACTTTCTCAACAACCTTCTCAAAGAGGTTCACTCACTCAAACTCTTGGGTCTCACTCTCAGCCATGATCTATTTTGGGAAAGCCAAATTTCAAAATTGGCCTCCAATGCCAGACACAAACTCGGCATCTTCCGTTGTGCAAAGTCCTTCTTTGGCACACCTGAGTTCCTATC
The DNA here is from genome assembly GCF_056783735.1 of Eptatretus burgeri. Lineage (NCBI taxonomy): Eukaryota > Metazoa > Chordata > Myxini > Myxiniformes > Myxinidae > Eptatretus > Eptatretus burgeri. The sequence goes on along the minus strand of NC_140970.1, from coordinate 51,121,028 downwards.
CACCTACAAAGCCTTTGTTTGCAGCTCGATGGAGTCCTGCTCTCCCCTTTGGCTTAGCTCCCCTGCCTCACATCTTGATCAGCTTGATGCCATGGAAATTAAGGCCTTCAATGTCATTGGAATATCTTGCAATGAAGCAGAGTTGATGGGCCTACCACTTTGCCATTGCCATCAGGTCAGTGGTAGGTCTTCTTCTGCCTCCATCCTTAACCCTCTGCCCTCTCTGTGCTTTATCACCTCCACCCACCCCCCAGATATCTGCAGGATGTCTGCAGTCCACCAGCAACCCCTCCTCGTGAAACAGTCGAAATCCAGAATCACTGCTCACTTCCACTCATTTATTCCTCTTTATTTCCTGCCTGTGCTTCCACCTTCTATACTCTCTTCAATCTCATTCTTCCCTCCAGGTCTTTAATACAGCTGTTCGCCACCATCTCAATTCATCTCACATCCATAATCATGATCTTTTCTACACCCATTAAACAACCCTGTACTCCTCCCAAAATTTTGTAAATGTATCCACATTGTCCACCCTTTGCATTCTACCTTACCCCTCGTCGTTACCTGCATACCATGTTTGTCCATCTCCATGTGTCTTTGTCCCTTTGTCCCATCTTTGTCCCTCCGCCCTGCTGTTGGTGTTCCCCTTTCTACTGCTGTTCCTTTTGTTGTGTTGTGTCCTGATCTTGTTCTGTGTCATAGCTCTTCCACCAGCTGAGAGCATGTATTTAAACAAAAAATAAAAACGTTTTGAAATCGTGCTTGGCTCCATCTCTCAATGGTGAAGAATCACGTCAAAAATAAAAAAAAATAATTAAAAACAATCTTATCAGGATCCAGATCATCACCAAATTCTGATCAATTCATTATTGTCACAAACCCAGCCTGCAGCTGCCATCTGGGTTGGACCGAATTGGTTCATCACTCTTCTCCGCTTGCTCACTCATCTCACTGGTTTGCTTCCTTACTCGCTTGCTTGCTTTTAGTGGTTTTCCACATCAGGATAAATGACCAGTTTATATACAGTCGTAGCCAGAAATATTGGCACCCTTGCACTTTTTTCAAAGAATGCACCACTTCCTCCAGAAAATTGTTGAAATGAAAAAATATTTTGGAATCCACATATATATTTCTTTGGTTTGCAGTGAAACAAAACAAAACAAAAAGCTGAAAAAATGAAGAAATCTTAGCTTACTCCTCACAGAAATCCTAAAATGTCCTGGACAATATGATTGGCACCTTTTCGAAGTTGTTCGACTTAATTAGATTTCAAGCAGGTGATTCTCCTTTACTTTTGAATTGAACTCACCTGTGGTGAGTTGCAGGTGCTT
>NC_140970.1:51102197-51112197 GCF_056783735.1 Eptatretus burgeri | reverse complement strand
CGAGCAAAGACCTTGCCCGGCACTGAGAGCAGCGTCACCCCTCGGTAGTTGTTGCAGTCTTGGCGATCACCCTTCCCTTTCCAGAGAGGGACAACAAGGCCCCTCTTCCAGTCAGTTGGGATGATGCCTGTGTTCCAGGCAGAGCACAAAACTGCATGCAACGGCGAGTGCAGCATTTCCACCAGCCTTGAGAAGTTCGGCATGGATGCCACAGATCCCTGGAGATTTGCCCCGTTTCAACTGGTTCACCGCAGCCCGTGTTTCCACAGCGATGGTGGACCACAGTTGATTCGTGGGTCAGCAACAGGGATTGTAACACCCTTGAGCGTCCAACTCGACAGCTGGGGGATCAGCCTGGTACAACCGCTCAAAGTAACCGGCCCAGCGGGCCTGTCACTTCAGACTCCTCTGTCAAGAGCCTACCACTCTCTGCTCCAACTGCAGCGCTCCGAGCGATGTGCTTGGATGAACCTAATGCACGACTTCCCCTCTAAGCGGTCCGACACTCACCTGTCCACAGCTGATGCTCTACCCCCTCACACATTCCTCGCACATAGGCCTCCTTGTCCACCCTCAGTGGCCGTACAGTTTTACGCCTGAGCTCCCTGAAGAGCTGAGGTCTGCCATTCAGCCTGGGCGTGCGACTCTGGGCAATGGTATCCGGGGTCCCTTGAGAGAGAAAATTATTCTTTGCCCTGCGGTGAACTCCAAGGCATCCACCGGCAACATCAGGACGGTGGTCTTGAAGGTGCTCACAACTCTCCAGGCCCCCCCAAAGCACCCAGACCCCCCAAGTGTCCACTCAGCCTGTTCGCAAACTCCTCAGCTACTCTCATCCCTGAGCTTGGCAACATCCAGCCTAGGCTGGGATGGTACCATTCTCCAGGATTTAAGGTGCAGCTTTAGAGTTGCTACAACAAGCCTGTGGTCAGTATTGAGGAACTGAGCACTCCGGTAGACCCTGCAGTTCTGGATCATCCTCCAACGACCGTCAATGAGGACATGGTCAATCTCCTTTGCCACACCGCCAGCGTTGGAATACCAAGTCCAGCGATGAGCTTGTGGGCGCTGAAGAGCCATGAACCAGCCACCTAAGTCCATGACTTCTTGCAAAGTCAAGGAACTTAGTGCTATTCTGGTTCATAGTTCCTGACCCATAGGGGACCAACACACACCTCATAACCGTCCCTATCAGTTCCAGTCGATGCATTGAAATCCCCAAGACTAGAAGTGTATCTCGTCTGGGGCACTGATCAACCACAGACTCGAGTGTGGCGTAGAATGTGTCCTTCACGGTAAGATCACTCGCCTCAGTCGGAGCATAAATAGAGACCAGGGAAATGACACCTAAGGAGTGACGAATCCTTAATCTCATAATACGCTCGTTGACCGGTGTTACCTCAATTATCATTGGGGGTCAGCTTATTGGACACAGCAACAGCAACTCCTTGGGTATGGTAACCATCAGAGCGACCAGACCAATAGTAGGTGTAACCACCCACCATTATCTCGCCGCAATCCGGTCTCCGAACCTCAGAGAGAGCTGCAATCCCGATGTCCAAGCTTGAGGCTCAGATGATAACAGAGACAGGTGATCATCCTCTCTTAGGGATAGGACATTCCAGAGCACCCACCGGAAGGTACGCCTCAGGTTAACCCAAGGAGACCGCCGTCTGGTGGACGACACCTCAGCACCACTCCAACACACTCTCCCGCAATCTGACCCAAGGATGTTACCCCGTGGTTTCCCTCCTATCAAAGATTGGGGGTCCCGAGCTTTGCCCCAATCCCATCATCCGGTGAGCTGCCCTGCGAAGAGAAGCTGCACAGGAAGGTACTCCCACGGAGTGGGTTTCAGGCCACACTGCGTTTTTGCGTTTTGCGGAATGAAGCGTTTTACGGTGGCTGGAGTGCAAATCCTGCCACCAACCTCCTAATAAGAAGTAACCCAACTGCAGGAGGACGTCCGCAGACACAGTTGGGCACTAGATATGGATGGCCGTTGGCTCACAAGGAGCTCCTCCGCCCTTTGACAGGTTTTGTTTTTAATCCTGCTGGGTGTCCATATCCAAACACCCTCCTCACCAGAAAACCTGGTGGGGGAGACGGTTTAGTCGCCGACAACCCGGGAGCAAATGCATCTGGACCTTTACCAAAATATAATCGGTTTGTTCTTGTCACTTAACCAAGTCATCCACCTAGTTTTGTCATCATCCATACACAATTTTTTGAGCCATCATGCTGTGTATCGTTTTTGGCACAATCTTTCAATGGTGAAGAATCACTTTCAAAATTCTGGTATCTGGATCTTCACCAAAATCGAATCAATTTATCCTAGTCACACACCAAACGTCCACCAAGTTTCGTACAAAACTATGCATAACCTTTTGAGATATGCGGCTCACAGACAAACAGTAGTCGACACATAACCTATGCTTGGTGTTGGTTTGATGGTTAGATTGGTGGGCTTGGGATCCTAGGATTCTGAGTTAAAATCCCACTCGGCTGTTGAATTAATGCCAGGTGGGGTTGACGCTGCCTGTCATCCTTCCAAGGTTGGCAAAATGAGTGCCAGCTTGCTGGTATCCTGTGTCAGAGTGGTGACCCGTCCAAGATTGTGCCCAATAGCCAAGGAGACTGCTGAGGCAGCACTCACGCTCTGCACAGAGTATGGTCCCAATGGATGGATGGATACATAACTTCCGTTCACCTTTGGTGCGTGCACAATTAAGTACATGTGCAATCTTTGATGTCTTTCATTTCATTCATATCCTTCCAAATCACAATTTCGGATTAATTGTAACTTTTCAGAGCAATATTTAAACATCAAATAGCCTGGTGTTGGCGTCATGGTTCGAGTAGCGGCTTGGGATCCAAAAGATCCTGAGTTCAAGCCCCATTGGCCGCTTGAATTAATACACACCAGGAGGTTGACTCAGCCTGTCATCCTTCCGAGGTCGGCAAAGTGAGTACCATTGTACTGGGCCCGGTATATGCCCTGGTTAGAATAGGTGTACCATATCCCTGTGTCGTAAGAGGCGACCAGGGTTGCGTCAGGAAAGGCATCCGGCGTAAAACCTGTGCCAAATCATTATGCGGATCATAACGGATGATCCGCTGTGGCGACCCCTAACGGGAGCAGCCGAAAGAAGAAGAAGAAGAAGAAGAAGATACAATCATTTATAATGTGTATATTGGATCACCTTTTAGATAAACGGATCAAAATGTTTTCCATTTTGAGCATTTGAATCTGGTTGTTTTGATTTAAAAGGTGATGCAAATGCCGACTACAAAATATAAGTTGCAATTCTCTCATTCCACCGTTTGCTTTAGCACTTCACCTAATCACAGCGTATAATGGATTTTGGAGAAAATATGCTATTATTTGAGTTTGCAAAGATCTGCAGCTTCTTGGTTCATTGTCCCCATTTTTTGTTTGCATATTCAAGTCTCGTGGAAGAGCCAGCACACTGAACAGATCAGGACCTAACAGACAAAAACAGGATGCAAAACACGCATGCATGGGGTGGGCAAGTTTGGCACAGAGGATCTCCCATCTTTCCCCACTTCCCACTTACGGGAGATCAGAGATCACCACTTATGATTTTCACCTGTACACATGCCACTGAGCAAGTGGTTTACTGACCCCCCAACTGCAGATGGGGTTATATTTGACCCACTACCCCCCTCCCTACTGAATGGAGCAGGTGTTTCCAGTAATAAATCCTGCACTGTATAAGTCTTTTTTTTTGAAATGAAAACCTCAATTGTGTCAAACAGTCCATACGTTTGAACTTGAATCACAACAAATATTATTTATCACAACCACTATTCGACTCGGCAATCGTAACTTGTTTTGGTTTTGTAAGCGATCACATGAGTGTCGAACATGGTGCACGTTCGTTCAGGTTGAATGCATGGTTCGCTTATTGAAGTGCCATATATAATCATGGACTCGAGCATCTTTCACATACATGTCGTTTTTTTCATTTCTGTTCCTCAATGCGCGCGCGCACACACACACACACACACACACACACACACACACACACACACACACACACACACACACACACACACACACACACACACACACACACACACACACACACACACACAATTTTTGAGCAAACATGAACACAACAAACCTGAAAAAGTATCCCTAATTCACCTTGCAAGGGATTTCTAAAAACGGGTGTGAATAGAAGATACTGCACAGGAAAATGAAACGGCAACAAATACAGCTCCAGGTCAGGTCAGGTATGGGAGCATGTGCCAGAACAGCACGTCGCTGCGTCCATTTTCCTCCGGTACTCCAGGGCCTCCGTCTGGCCATCCCCCAGGCAGATGCCAGGCCCATTCCCATCTCCTTGAGATGATGGTCAACCTGTTGCAACCATGAGGCACGTGGTCGACCCACTGGCCTCCTCCACTCATAAGACTCCCTCGCTGAGAGAATCTGGTGAGCAGGATCAGAGTCAGGAAAACGAGCCACATGTCCATACAGCTGCAACTGACGCTCACGGACTATGCAGGTAACAAATCTCATCCGAGTCTCTCTCAGCAACCGCTCGTTGGACACAAAATCCGACCAGCGATAGCCAAGGATTCTCCGAAGAGACCTGGTACCAAAGGAATTAAGTCTCCGTCTCAGATCCTTGGTCAGAGTCCAAGTCTCGCACCCATAGAGCAAGACTGGAAGTACCAAGGACCTGAAGACTCGGACTTTCGTCCTCCCGCACAGGTACTGGCAGCGCCACACCCCATGATCCAGTGAATCCATGACTCCCCAGGCCCAACCCAGACGTCTATTGACCTCTGACTCGCAGCCAGCAGAGACATGAATATCACTGCCAAGGTAAGTGAATCTCTTCACGACCTCAACATCCTCACCACAAACAGACACAGACAGGACAGCAGCATCCAAGATGTCACCGAAAGCCTGGATCTTAGTTTTGACCCAAGAAACCCGTAATCCCAACGGCTCCGACTCCTCATTCAGCACCTCGAGGGCCCCCAAGAGGATGTCTAAAGTCTCCGCAAAGATGACTGCATCATCTGCAAAGTCAAGGTCCGAGATCTTGACATTCCCAAATGACGCACCGCAACTTGATCTCTCCGACATCCTCCCTAGAATCCAGTCCATACGAGTGCTGAAAAGTGTGGGGGCAAGTACACATCCCTGACGAACTCCAGTAACAACTGGAAATAAGTCAGAGATGGTACCACCACACTTCACAGCACTCTCAGTACCAGAGTAGAGTTCAGACATCAGATCGATCAGTTTTGGTGGCACCCCACGAAGACCAAGAATCCTCCAGAGGATATCCCGATTCACTGAATCGAACGCTTTACAGAGATCAACATAGACTGCAAGCAGCCCCTGCCGAAACTCTCGTCTGCGTTCGGTGAGGACACGAAGTGCAAGGATACGGTCAATCGTTGACCTCTTTGGTGTAAAGCCTGACTGCTCTGGACGCTGGTGCTCAAGCAGATGGTGGCGAACCCTATCGAGAATTATCCGAGCAAAGACCTTGCCCGGCACTGAGAGCAGCGTCACCCCTCGGTAGTTGTTGCAGTCTTGGCGATCACCCTTCCCTTTCCAGAGAGGGACAACAAGGCCCCTCTTCCAGTCAGTTGGGATGATGCCTGTGTTCCAGGCAGAGCACAAAACTGCATGCAATGACACGAGTGCAGCATTTCCACCAGCCTTGAGAAGTTCGGCATGGATGCCACAGATCCCTGGAGCTTTGCCCCGTTTCAACTGGTTCACCGCAGCCCGTGTTTCCACAAGCGTAGGTGGACCACAGTTGATTCGAGGGTCAGCAACAGGGATTGTAACACCCTTGACGTCCAACTCGACAGTTGGGGGATCAGCCTGGTACAACCGCTCAAAGTAACCGGCCCAGCGGGCCTTCACTTCAGACTCCTCTGTCAAGAGCCTACCACTCTCTGCTCGAACTGTAGTGCTCCGAGGGATGGGCTTGGATGAACGTAATGCGCGAATTCCCCTGTAAGCGGGACGAGAATACCTGTCCACAGGTGATGCTCTACCCCCTCACAGATTCCTCGCACATAGGCCTCCTTGTCCACCCTCAGTGCACGTACAGTTTTACGCCTCAGCTCCCTGAACAGCTCAGCTCTGCCATTCAGCATGGCCCTGCAACTCTGGGCAATGGTATCCAGTGTCCCTTGAGACACAAAATTCTTCTTCGCCCTATGGTGAGTTCCAAGACATCCACCGGCAACATCAAGGACGGTGGTCTTGAAGGCGCTCCACAACTCTTCAGGACCCCCCAAAGCACCCAGACCCCCCAAGTGTCCACTCAGCCTGTTCGCAAACTCCTCAGCTACTCTCTCATCCCTGAGCTTGGCAACATCCTGCCTCGGCTGGGATGGTACCATGGTAAAAACGGGTGTGAATAGAAGATACCGCACAGGAAAATGAAACGGCAACAAATACAGCTCCAACAATTGCCAAAATGACGAAAGAAATATAATATAAAAGGAAATATCAAAATTGTACACCAATAACTGGGAGAACGACAAAAGAGCAAGATAATACAAAAGTTAATTTGACCGAGTTGGGATTGACAAAGAATGCTCATTGGAATGGCTAAGAAGAGGTCAGCTCAACTGGGACTAATAACGAATAATATTAAATGGCCAAGATCAAGGACATGACACCAATGCATTTCAAAAGATGGTGGACTGAGCCAGACGGACAGGTGTAGGTTCTGCAAGACAGAAACAAAGTACTAGTCACCTGATTTTGGGATGCAAAAAACTATTATCAGAACAACTTTACACACAACGGCACAACAAAGTATGCGGGGTGATTCAGTGGCATATCTGCAAAAAATTCAACATCCCAGTTCCAGAAAACTCGTGGAAACACGGACCAAGGGTAATCATTGAAAATAAGGACATCATACTCATGTCCGACCTGATGATCCATCGAGCGTCAAGATAGAAAACAAAGTTTTGTGACCGGACATCCTTCTCAGGAACAAATAGGAAAAGACAACATTGCTGATTGAGATATCAGTACCCAGCGATTTTGGCTTAAATAATGGAGAAATCAAGAAAATGACCAAATACCAAGACCTCAAAAATGAGATCAAGAGATCTTGGAAGCTGAAGAGCGTCAAAATTACACCAGTGATAAATAATCATAACGACAGGAATAATAAAGAAGAACCTCACTGAGATTTTGAAAACCATCCCCGGGAATATTACCACAAACTAACTACAATTGGAGGCAGTCTGGTGCGATCCTGAAAAGTTCGGAACAAAACTCTTGAGACCAAAGTTGAACAGCTTTGTCCATGAACCCGTGATCCCTTACTGAAGCGAAGGTGGATACTTTGAGTCCTTAGAGGACTTTGTTCCATCTCCTCAAACCCACAAATGGGAATACCTAACAGACAAATCACAATTTCCGTGTGTGTGTGTGAGTGAGTGATTCGATTGGAGTGAGGGGAGCCAAGTGCTCGCTTTGAAGGTGAAGAAAGAGATGACCGGGATTTGGCCAAGATGGCATGAGAGGATGTTTTGGCTGCAATGAGACAGGCATTCAGACCTCGACATCAAGGCGGCAAAGAAAGAGTGGGGTGAAAGGAGAGAACGAGGGTCTCCCCATGAAAGAGAAGCAAGAACAATTGAGAGACAAGGACCAGGTGACTCAGGCCGAGACGGAGGGAAAAGAGTGGAAAATGCAGATGATGGGCCGAAAGGCAAGGGAGAGGAGTAGGGTGAAGACGATTAAGAGCAGTGAAGGTTGGAAAAAAGATTTGGCCAACAGACAGATGCGCACAGACAGACGCGCACAGACAGACGCGCACAGACAGACGCGCACAGACAGACGCGCACAGACAGACGCGCACAGACAGACGCGCACAGACAGACGCGCACAGACAGACGCGCACAGACAGACGCACGGACGCACGCACGGACGCACGCACGCACGCACGCACGCACGCACGCACGCACGCACGCACGCACGCACACAGAGACAGACGGACGGACGCACGCACGCACACAGAGACAGACGGACGGACGCACGCACGCACACAGAGACAGACGGACGGACGCACGCACGCACACAGAGACAGACGGACGGACGCACGCACGCACACAGAGACAGACGGACGGACGCACGCACGCACACAGAGACAGACGGACGCACGCACGCACGCACACAGAGACAGACGGACGCACGCACGCACGCACACAGAGACAGACGGACGCACGCACGCACACAGAGACGGACGGACGGACGGACGCACGCACACAGAGACGGACGGACGGACGGACGGACGCACGCACGCACACAGAGACAGACGGACGCACGCACGCACACAGAGACAGACGGACGGACGCACGCACGCACACAGAGACAGACGGACGGACGCACGCACGCACACAGAGACAGACGGACGCACGCACGCACGCACACAGAGACAGACGGACGCACGCACGCACACACACAGAGACAGACGGACGCACGCACGCACACACACAGAGACAGACGGACGGACGCACGCACGCACGCACACAGAGACAGACAGACGGACGCACGCACACACAGACGGACGCACGCACGCACGGACGGACGGACGCACGCACGCACGCACGCACACACAGACAGATGGACGGACGCACGCACGCACACAGAGACAGACGGACGGACGCACGCACGCACACAGAGACAGACGGACGGGCACACACACGGACTAACACGCAAACGCGCGCGCACACACAGACGGGCGCGCGCACACACAGACGGGCGCGCGCACACACAGACGGGCGCGCGCACACACAGACGGGCGCGCGCACACACAGACGGGGGCGCGCACACAGACGGGGGCGCGCACACAGACGGGGGCGCGCACACAGACGGGGGCGCGCACACAGACGGGGGCGCGCACACAGACGGGGGCGCGCACACAGACGGGGGCGCGCACACAGACGGGGGCGCGCACACAGACGGGGGCGCGCACACAGACGGGGGCGCGCACACAGACGGGGGCGCGCACACAGACGGGGGCGCGCACACAGACGGGGGCGCGCACACAGACGGGGGCGCGCACACAGACGGGGGCGCGCACACAGACGGGGGCGCGCACACAGACGGGGGCGCGCACACAGACGGGGGCGCACACACACACGTACAGACACACACACACGGACTGTCAGACGACACAGACAGGCGCGCGCGCACACACGGACAGACAGGCACGCGCACACACGGATGCGCACACACACACACAGACACAGACACAGACAGACAGACAGACAGACACACAAAAACTCAATTGCATATAAAACAACAAATGACAATCTTCTTGAGGCAGACCAACCATTCATTGAGAAAAATGTTTCAAAATCATCCACTTTGAAGGAAATCGATATCGTGTGTTTTGCAGCAGCACTATTCATTCAAGAAATAGTGTTGGGCAAACAACACCAGAAGTGGGAAAAAAACAGGCCCCACAAATAGAGGCAAAATGCTGGAAACAGATTCGAGACACAAAGTGAGCAACTGAGGAAGGAAGTAGGTCGGATAAAGCAGTTCAGGAAAGGAAACAGAAACCCAAAACTAAAAAAGAGAATCCAACAAATATAAAAAAACCAATACAAAATTGAAGACAAATACCTCAAGTGTTTGGGTGCTGCAAACAAACTCAAAATAGAAATTATAGCAAGGAAGCAAAAACAAAAATATATAGCAAAAATTTATAGCAAAAAACTGAGGAAGCAAACAACAGGAGAAAACAAAACTACATGTTTGAGAGCAACCCGAAGAAATTCAACCGCAAATTAGGGAAACAAAAGCAGAATGTGTCAACTCCCCCTGAAAAAGAAAAGATGGAAAAATTCTGGAAAGGAATTTTTGAAGATCGAAAAAAACATAACGTGAAAGCAGAATGGATCCCAGACTAGGAAAAGAAGAAGCAACATCTCGAGGAAATGCCCCCCATTGGTTATTGATGAAGAA
>NC_140970.1:51084697-51092197 GCF_056783735.1 Eptatretus burgeri | reverse complement strand
TCACAAGCCAGCCACGAAACCAACACCAGGCTTGCCTCTGTCCACTCGACTCTTGTTTAAACTTTACTAAGAAATTTTATTTGGCATTTGATTCGATTTTTCAGGGTCCCTCATCGTGAGTAACTTTTGACTCAAACTTAGCCATTGGAAATCTGATGCAACAGACTTGGGCAGTGTATAATCAGCAGAGGCCTACAGGCCTGATGTCTTCGGCCCACCCGAAAACCACGATGGTGGACATATAATTTTGTCTGGTTGCCATGGTAGGTAGAGTCAAGTGACAAATGTTGGTGAGGTCTGGCTGCTCTCTGACCTTCGGGTGCACATTTCAAACATCGACCCTCAACAAGAACCACAACATCCATGTGGAGCTCCTGTGTACCTTCGACTTGTCGCAAGTGAAAACATTGTTTTGTACATCCATGTTCTATATTGTCAATATGAATGTTAAAGGCACAATAATGAGGTTGCCTGACCGGGCAATGAAGTAATCTGTTTGGTTGCCCGATGCCAAATTTTGGTATCCTCGGGCAACCGTTATTGTCGAGCGTTGACTTAGGTGCAGGTTTTAACCGTCGATGGGGATCGGGTGTTCATGTTTGTTTGCAGGTTCACTTCATTTCCTCTGAACAATGTCTACAAGCACTGTGAAGGTCTTTATTAAGTGGGTGCTTAGAACCCAGATTTATTACTTGCTTAATTGTTTAACAGGACATCGAGTGGTGGGGGCAGTGCTGGAACAGATGGGTGGCTTAAGCTGCGAGGTCGCCAACTATTGGATCATGAGGCTCTGTCCTGCCTTCTTGTCCTTCTGTTTGTTGATGAGCCAAAGTTAAACACAAGCAGACTGCACCGCGTACTGCGCAACTTGTGTTACCACCCACCAACACGTAGCTGGGTCATTCGCAGCTTGCTGTCTATTCTGCAACGTGGAAGTGAGAGTGAGCTTTGCGTTGAAGGACCGAGGTGAGCAAGTGCATGTTGATATCATTTTCATGTCATGATGTTGTTGTCGATTATGAAATGGGGCTTCTTTTTTCTAAAATTGTCGCTTGCTGTTATCCGGGGGTAGGGGGGAGGTTCTTTGGTTTTGAAGGTTCATGGAAGATACATCACACACACACACCACACACACATACACCCCACACACACCGCACATCATATGCACATCACATGGAGATGCTAAACAACACAGGGCTTGACATGAGACAAAATTGCCCTTTGACCTTGGGGGGGGAAATGACTTCCCTGAATACAATGGTTTATTGTGGCGACTCTTTTCTTTCTGCAGTGAGTGGGGCACTCATTTTTTCTTGTTTTTTTATTTTCTCTTTTTTTGGGAGAAATCCTCTCCATAGAATTTGGTTCTTCATTGATCAAACCCTAACCATAACCTCTTCAACCTTTTCCATTTTAAGGCCTCTGCCAGAGGAAAAGGGGAAGCGAAAAGCAAGTGGAAGTTCAGGGCATGAGCTCCAAGGCCTTGAGATGTTGCACCGTACAGATTCCCGTTCTGCGATCTCTGCATCCACTGGGCAGCTCTCTTGGCTCTCTGTTTCCATGGATGCTGCACTTGGCTGCCGCACAAACATCTTCCAGATTCAGCGAGCTGCTGCAGCTGCTGTAGGTGCAGGAACAGGGGGAGGAGTTATCTGTGGGGCAGGAGGAAGTGGTAGTTGTGTTGGTGCCAGTGGCAGTACGAGTAGCAGTGCAACTCGCAAGCATTGGGAGAAGCACTCTTCAATGGGCGCAGGCACAGCGGTGCACATTCATCCACAAGCAGCTCCTGTGGTTTGCCGCCATGTACTTGACACGCTCATCCAGCTTGCAAAGGTGTGTTTTTACTGCCAATTACAACACACTGTCATGAGTTGGTGCGATAGGGTGGAGTCTGTTGTATGGTAGACAATAGCAACGGGTGGACAGTGTTTGTCATTTGCTGTATAGTGGGGGGTAGGGACCATCATGCCTTGCATGGTGTAGAATGGTGTGGATTTGGTGAGAGGAGGGAGTTGTTTCCAATTATTGTTGATGTTATTGGTCGCTATTTTATTATAATTATCCGAAGTTCGCTTTTGCATGATTCTGCTTGACTGATTATTTTATCTATTGTGAAGTGCACATGAAAGTGTGTTTGTGGTAAACTTCTTGTGGATGTAGATCATGGAGTTTTGTTTCTCAGGTACTGTCATTCGATTGCTTTCATGTAACTTTCGACCTTCCCATTTTCCTTAGATGTGTTCTACTTTGTGAATTGTTGCTGTAATCAGGGTTTCAAACCTAAATGTTTGTGTGATTCCCTTCAGTCATTGCTACAAATCATCAATTTCTCATTTGTTCCTCATTGTCAAATATCGTTTTGATAAAACCAGCAAATATTGTAAGTCAATAATTACTTAAGAGGGTCGTGTTTTTTCATCACTTTTGCAAACTGGAATTTCAGGACAAACATCCACAGCACAAGAAGAGTCTAAGAATCCCTGCAGATGGCCAATATTGCCATAAAAATCATGGAAAATCATTTTTATCCAGCATCATGCTGATAGTAAAGAAGTCCACCCTCCTGCTATTTTTAAAAAAAATTTAATTTTTTTTGCACAGATGTTTCCTCTCCTGAAGCAAGACATCCTTTGAATCAAATGCAAACAAACTTCACTTTATATTCAAACTACAGTGCCTTCAGAAAATATTCACACTCCTAGACTTTTGTCACATTTTGTTGTGTTACAGCTGGAATTTAAAATGGATTAAAGTTATAAAAAAAAAATTGTCACCAATCGACACAAAATACTGTCGGACCCCACTATTTGCAGGGGGATATGTTCCTGGAAAATGCCACAAATAGCGGGGCATTGTTTCAATGGAAAAGGGGATGGGGGGGATAGGTTTTCAGTGGTTCATGATTCATGAGGGAAAATCAAAAATCGCTCATGTCCACGAAAACCATGACAAACCATAAATACGCATGCAAAAGAAACTGAAAAAACACAAATGCCCACGAATTCGTGAAATACAGAACCGCGAATGTTGAAGCAGGCTGCATTTTATATACCGCGAATACTTGGGGTCCGCGAATGCTGAATCTGCGAATAGTGTGGTCCGACAGTACCCCATAGTTGAAACGTGTTTTTTTTTTTTACAAATTAATTGAAAATGAAAAGCTGAAAAGTCGAGCAACATAAGTGGTTAACCCCATGAGTCAATACGTTGTAGAAGTGGCTTTCACAGCAATTTACAGCTTTGAGTCTTCTTGGGTATGTCTGTATCAATTTTGCACTTTTGGATTTGGAGATTTTCTCCCATTCTTCCTTGCAGATTTCCTCAAGTTCTGTCAAGTTGGATGGGGATCATTGGTGAACAGCAATCTCCATTCTTTCCACTCTCAATGGGATTCATGTCTGGGCTTTGGCTGGGCCACTCAATGACTTCTACGTTGTTGTTGTGAAGCCATTCCAGTGTTGCTTTGGCTGCATGCTTGGGGTCATTGTCCTGTTGGAATGTAAATCTTTACAGCAGACTAAGGGCTTTTGCACTCTGAAGCAGGTTCTCCTCAAGGTTTTCCCCTGTATGTTGCTCCATTCGTTGTTCCCTCTATCTTTACAAGTCTCTCAGTCCCTACCGCTGAAAAGCATACCCATTGCATGATGCTGCCACCACCATGCTTCACAATAGCGATAGTGTTAGATGGGTGATGAGCTATGCTCGGTTTCCGCCAGACAGAGTGCTTTGCATTCAGGCCAAAAATCTCAATTTTTATCTCATCAGACCACAGGATCTTTTTCCTCATGCTGTCTTTCACTTGCCTTTTTGCAAACTCCAGGCATGCTGTCATGTGCCTTTTTCTCAGGAATGGCTTCCGTATGGCCACTCTCCCATAAAGCTTAGATTTGTGATGTGCTGCAGAGACTGGTATCCTTCTGGCAGGTTCTCCCGTTTCAGCCAAAGAACTCTTCTGTCAGAGTGGTCAATGAGTTCTTGGTTGAATACTTATTGATGCAAGACATTTCAGCTTTTCCTTTTTTAATTAATCTGCAAAAAAGTCAAAAAACATGTTTTCACTTTGTCATTATGGGGTATTTTGTGTAGATTAGTGACAAAAAATGTAAATTTTATCCATTTTAAATTATGGCTGTAACACAACAAAATGTGTCAAAAGTCAAGGGGTGTGAATACTTTCTGAAAGCACTGTGTATCACTAAAAACTTATTGGCAACAGATATGAATGCACCCACTTACCAAGCACTTTGACAGTAAAAATTATTTTAAATATAAATCGAGACTCTACCCAAGAAAAACAACACCGATGGTGTCTATTGCATGTCCTAGCGATTCACTGCTCGAAACTGAGGGTGGTCACCCTGGGTGGTGAACAGAGGTTATGTTTTCACCCCTGTCTGTCTGTGAGGAGGATATCTCAAACATGAGACTGGTTGGGATGGAATTTGGTGGACAGGTTGGGTGTGTGATAAAGACTATTAGATACGGTTTTGTTGGCGATCCGGATCTAGATCTGGATCTGAGAATTTTTAACATGATTCTTCACCATTGAATGATGGGGCCCAAAACGATATACCGTGTTGCACAATATCTGTTATGGACGGACTCAGATGAAACCGAGTGGACATGTTGGGTGTCTGCCAATGACAAATTGATTCGTTTTGGTGAGGATGCAAATGTGATAATTTTTTATGTTTTAATTAATTCTTCAGCATTGAAAGATGCTATGGCCAGAAAAAAACATATATATATATATCTATATATATATATATTTATATATATATATATATATATATCTTCTTCTTTTGGCTGCTCCCGTTAGGGGTCGCCACAGCGGATCATCCGTATGATCCGCATAGTGATTTGGCACATGTTTAACACCGGATGCCCTTCCTGACGCAACCCTGGTCGCCTCTTACGACACAGGGATATGGTACACCTATTTTAGCCGGGGTATACACTGGCCCAGTACACTGGTACTCACTTCGCCGACCTCGGAAGGATGACAGGCTGAGTCAACCCCCTGGTGTATTAATTAAGTGGCCCAACGGGGCTTGAACTCAGGACCTTTTGGATCCCAAGCCGCTGCCCTAACCACTGCACCAACACCAGGATACATATACATATACATATACATATACATATATATATATATATATACATATATATATATATACATATACATATATATATATATATATTATAGTTTATTCCAGCAATCTCTGTGTGTGTCTGTCTGTCTGCGATCGCCGTTTCTCGACGACCGCCAGTCCGATCTCATTGAAACTTGCCAGGAATATTGCGGGGGACCCGTGGATGTGCCTTTTCGAGGTTTGATATCAATCGGACGAGCGGTTCCCAAGTTACGGCCATTTTATTGCTTTTTCAGTCTTGAAAAGGTGTATATATCGCAGCTGAAGGTGTCGTTCCACCTTCTCACCTTATCATGCCATTTTTTCCCAAATTATTAATAACCAGACGACCACCGGTCCAATCGGATTGAAACTTGCCAGGAATATTGCTGGGGACCCGCGGATGTGCCTTTTAAAGGTTTGATATCAATCGGACGAGCGGTTCCCAAGTTACGGCCATTAATCTGTGAACTAATGACAGGACACGGTGCTATGACGTCACGAATGACGTCACAATTTATGTTTATTTAATTAATTGTTTTTTGGGGAAGGATTGACGTCACAATTCTTTTTCTTCATTTGGTATGACGTCACAATCGACACTGGGGACCTGGGTTATGTGCCTTTTCAAAATTTTATATCGTTCTTCCTCATCCATTCCAGCTGTTTCCCAAGTGTCTCCCAAGGTTTGAAAGCTGTTCTTTCCCAAGGTTTGAATTAATTAATTCATCCCAAGGTTTGATTATTATTTAATTATTAATTTATTTAATTATTTACTCCCAAGGTTTGATTATTATTCAAATTATTAATTAATCCCAAGGTTTGAATTTTCCCGAGGGAAACAGCTGTTTCCCAAGGGTTTGAAAGCTGTTTTTTCCCAAGGTTGGAATTAATCGTTGTGCTTGGTAAACATTTGTGAATACATTTACAGAGAGAGGGGCAAGAGAGGAGGGGGGAGAGGGGGGAGCGAGAGAGGAGGGGAGGGCGGAGAGAGGGGGAGAGGGGGCGAGAGAGAGGAGGAGGGACAGGAGGGGGAGAGGGGAGGGAGAGAGGGGGGTGAGGGGGGCAAGAGAAGGGAGAGGGGAGGAGGGAGAGAGAAGGGCGAGAGAGTGGGGTGAGAGGGGGGCAAGAGAGGGGCGAGAGGAGGGGGAGAGAGAAGGGCAAGAGAGGGGGGTGAGGGGGGCAAGAAAAGGGAGAGAGGAGGGGGGAGAGAGAAGGGTGAGAGGGGAGGGGGAGAGAGGAGGGGGGAGAGAGAAGGGTGAGAGGGGAGGGAGAGAGAGGAGGGGGGGGAGAGAGGAGGGGGCGTCACAATTTTTCTTCTTCATTTGATATGACCTCACAATTGATGCTGGGGACCTGATACTGCAGGCACGAAGCTGCATATACTGGCACGCACCTACGGGCCCACCCCTACAGGCCCACACTAGTATATATAAATATGTATATTGAGATGCAAAATAAACTTACCACCTTTTAAATCTTCAAATATCAACAATAACACTGCGTGTAGTAAATGTGTGAACTTATTTGTGGACAATAGTGTCCTCACTGTCAGACAAAACGGTCACGGATGGTCACTTGAACCTTCAATGGTCACTTCATAGCACAGCTGTTGAACAGCAGTTTTGACTGTCAGTGATTAGCCAAGGGGTACGGGATGATTTCAATGAGCTGCACTTGATGTCTTGATATTGGCTTTAAAAAGGCCAGTGCAAAATGGGCATTTCAATCAACATGCCACGATTGTCAAGGGATCAACGGCAGTATGCCTTGGGCATACTGCAAGGCGGATTGAGCTACCGTGAGGTGGCACGTCGCCTTGGCTGTTCACACTAGACGATATCGGCCCTGGTGGACAGAGACACCCTCCACAGTTCTGCAGATGACAGACCTCAATCAGGGAGGCCAAGAGTCACCACTGCAAGGCAGGACAGGCAGATGGTCCAAAGTTAGATGGTTTCAGATATTGAAGACTGAGTGGGACAGAATCCAGCAGCAATCCATCCAAAGGCTGGAAGGCAGTATGCGCCGACGATGCACTGCCTGTATCCAAAACAATGCTGGCCACACACGCCATTGAAAGGGGACTGACATTGCACCCTGTGCTGTTCTGTACCGTAGAACAAACTTATGAGATGGTGTATCTTGGTCAAAAACTTGACATGTCATCAATAAAATGCCAATGTTTCAATTAGCAATTGATGGTTTGTTTTATTTTGAACTGTTACAATTTTATTACATTTCAAACAAGTGGTTTCTTTTGCGTTTATATATATATATATATATATGTATATATGTACCATATCCCTGTGTTGTCAGAGGCGACCAGGGTTGCGTCAGGAAGGGCATCCAGCGTAAAACATGTGCCAAA
>NC_140970.1:50990820-51073320 GCF_056783735.1 Eptatretus burgeri | reverse complement strand
ATATATATATATATGTATATATATATATATGTATATATGTATATATATATATATATATATATATATATATATGTATATATATATATATATATGTATATATATATATATATATATATATATATATATATATATATATATATATATATATATATATATGTATATATATGTATATATATATATATATGTATATATATATATATATGTATATATATATATATATATATATATATATATATGTATATATATATATATATATATATATATATATATACTTGTGTGTGTTATGGATTTGGCAGCCATTTGCACACAGACAGCCAGAGTCCCCGTAGTTCAGTTATCTCGATAAGTATGTGTTTATAGTTACGGTCCCATCATTCTGTCTAATGGGTTAATTTCAAGTGTGCACTGCGGGTTTCTTTATAGTCTGGTTTTTTACATTAAATATCCCCTTCACTTCTTCGCACTACCGACTCCATTGCCCATGTGTTTTTGGCTGAAGGCATGAGCCGAGCCTCCATCGCCTCAGATCGAGGCTCCGAGGAAGGGCATGGAGCGTTTCCTCCGGCCAATGGGTGGAGGGCGAGCAGGGCCGAGGCGCTCCGGCCAATGGAAGGCCATAGTGCCGAAAACTTCTCCAGAGCCTCTTCGGGGGGGGGGGGGACGGGCCTCCGAGACACCCCGACACAACCCCCAAAACGCCCCGTCCAATCAGGAGGCTCATCACCTGAGGGCCGGCTCCGCCCCAGCCAGATGAAGTGTTCGCCCCATCAAAAAGGAAAGAGTAGAGTGGTTGTCAGGACGAGAGTGTGAGTGATCGTGGCCATTTTGCTCTTGGAAGAGCGTTAGAGTACAGGAGTGATCATGGCGATTGCTTTTCGTCTGCAATCGGAGTTCAAGCGGTCTTGGTCGTGGTTCAAGCGGTCTTGGTCTTGGTCTTGGTGGTCGCCGAGTCTGGAGTCTCTGCTGCTTGACATCCAAGCTCCGACGGACCATGGGTCCCACACGTGCATTCGCGGGCCTAACCGCTCGAGGCGGCCAGGTACCGACAAGACCCTGGTCCCCAGCTCGCATTTCCCTCGTGGGCTGAGGGACCGAATAAAGACTCGACGGGGTCCATTTCTTTTTGGGTGTGTGTTTGTGTGTGGCCCATCTTTAAGTGGAATTGTTAAGTGCTTTTGTTCACTGTACATTGCCTGCCTGATTTTCGTGATTAAGTCTACACTGTGTATTATTGTAAATAAGTATCTGTTAAATGTTCCAGGTCATTGCCTGTCATTTCTACCATTGACCCAGCACGGTGCGGGCTTGAGAAGTGGTAAGGCTGTTCGTGCCGTAAATTGTTTATTTGGGCCGACGGATCTTAGTAATCCCTGCTCGGTTTACACCCGGATCGGGCTCGGTAAACGGCCCGTTCCGCCCGAGGTCCGTCGAGGGTGTGGTTTTCCCCAGTCGTTAGACGACGTGGATACTTAGGTATGTTGAAATTAGGCAATTAACCCTACCCCACGCCGGCAAAATTTTGGCAACCACGGTCCACTAAGGGACCTGTGACCTTTCGGACTTATCCGAGAGTCACGACCTAAATTCCTGGGTGTTCGGTGGAAACGACCCTACTGCTCCCCCTCCTGGTCGTTTATCACCACCGAACCCTGGCCCACAACAAATTGGTGTCAGGATTGGGATACGAACCCCTCCGCCCCCATTTAAGGGTTACAGGATTCGAACCCACAACAGTTTTGTGTTCAGGTGCGGGGTTCGAACCCCTCCGCCTCCACAAAATTAACGGGATTCTGATCAGGGGTGTGCGGAGCAAGACCTCTCCATTCCCTCCAAAGTACGAATGTTGAAATTTATTCTCAAGACGAATCGTGGCGGGCCAAGACGGGCTGGAGCAGGTGGGTTCTGAGATAGGGTTAAAGGAATCTGTGGCTCAGGACAACACCTGTGAGGAAGAAACACCCTTACCCCAGGGTTGGGAAAAGTGGCAATGCGTTCATCTGGTTCTTTTTATTATTACAACCGCTCCACTAAATGTAGTCAGTGGGAGCAGCCAGGGCAGGTGACAGCGCAGCAGTTTATGGAGTTAATGCAAAGAATGAGGCAAAAAATGGGCCGGAATGTGCAAAAGATGGACGAGACTATGCAAGCATGGAAAGGCATACTGGCGGCACCACGTGGCGGAACGACCGAGCCAATGGGGAGTGCAAAATGTGTCCGGCCCGCGATGGAGACGGGTGAGGTCGGGATGACGAGCGACGCCATGACAATTATGGGGGAAATTAATAAACTCGGACACGAGGGGACGACGGAAAAATTAATGGAGGTGACGGAGATGCAGAAAATAAAAGACGAAAAGCCAGGAATTAACGGAAATAATAAACGAGGTGACGGAGACGCAGAAATCAAAAGAGGGGGACGAATTGCATGAAACTAAACAGGGACACACACACACGTGGAGGTGGGAGGGGACAATCGGGTCGAGCTGGTGGAATGTGTTGAGACCCAGGGCGAGCATCAGAGTAACCTCCCTCAGGAACAGAGGGAGAGGGTATGCTCCCTCGAAGTGGACTGCGACCAGGTAAGTCCGGTCGAGCCGGTGCATGATGTGAACGGGTACATGCAGAGTTTGGGGGTGGGGGCAAAGGCCTCAGGACCCCTTGTAGTAACATGAATCCCCGATGTGATTGTCCCGGTGTGCTTGTCAAGGTGTGTGAATGGTGCGTGTGACATGACGTGCATAAGTGCATTTATGGAAATGGATGACGGACGGATGACGGCTGTTCGTGCCGTAAATTGTTTATTTGGGCCGACGGATCTTAGTAATCCCTGCTCGGTTTACACCCGGATCGGGCTCGGTAAACGGCCCGTTCCGCCCGAGGTCTGTCGAGGGTGTCGTTTTCCCAGGTTGTGAGACGACGTGGGTACTTAGGTATATTGAAATTAGACAATTGACCCTACCCCACACCGTCAAATTATTGGTGACCACGGTCCGCAAAGGGACCCGTGACCTTTCGGACTTATCCGAAAGTCTGAACCGTTACTGAACCAAAATCCAATCAATTCCACCTTTTCACACACCCAACCTGTCCACCAAGTTTCATCCGAATCCATCCTCAAGTTTTTGAGATATGCTGTAATATCGTTTTTGGCCCTATCTCTCAATGGTGAAGAATCACTTAGAAAATTCTAGTCATCGGATTCGGATCCGGATCCAGATCTTCACCAAAATCTAATCAGTTTGTCCTTGTCACACACCCAACCTGTCCACAATATTTCATCCAGATCCGTCCACAACTTTTTGAGATATCCTGTATACAGACAACCAGACAGACAGAAAGAAAGGGGTGAAAACATCACCTCCTTCACCTTTGGTGGCAGAGGTGCAACTTTAAATTGGAATTAGATAGGTACCTGGAAGTTTTGGAGATAGAGGGGTGTAGGGATGTTAGCAGGACGTTTTTTTAGGTAGCTTGAGCATTGATAGGCGATTGTGTGCATGTGTACAGAGTGCTGTTGGTGGGGGTCTTCTCAAGAGGTGTTGTGTGGTTGATGTGTGTTTTTTACCCAAGCCCATGCCCCCTCCCCTGGAAAAAAGAAAATATAAAACTACAAAAAAAAACCCCACTTAATTTAAGAAAACAAACAAAAAAACATTTTGCATTTTCTTATTTTGTTCTGGTGTTGATAAATTGTTGTGCTGTTGATGTGGCACAGGCATGATGGGCTGAATGCCCTCCACCTGTCTAATTTCCTTGTGTTTCAAGAGCAATTTGTTTTCGAGACTTGAGGAAGGGCCAATATTGCAAATAGTGGCTGACACTACTTGCAATACTGGCCCTTCCTCAAGTCGAAAATTTGGTGATTAAAGGCCTCTTCTGTTCGTTCTGGTGCATTTACGAACTGTCATATCACCATAGATGCTACAATATGCCAATGGAATTCTGTTGGTCTGGTGCATTTATAGATGCTATGTGCCTATGGAATCCCAGTGAGGACACCATGTTGTTGCCTGTTACCATGTTTGCCAATTTTATTTATGATTAGTTTTTAATTGTTTGTAAAAATGAACTTATTTGCATATATGTAAACATGTCAAAACAATGATGAACTTTTTTGCAGGTGTTTCCAGGTCACTTCACTCAAATCAAGCCCAAAGAAACATGTGCTGTGGCAAATGAGACAGAACGAGATGTGCATGATAAACTTGGCAAGGTCACCTGCTATGTATCAGCAGTCACTGCTGTGACACAGTCACCCAACCTTGCTACCACTTTGCCATTAGCTGGGCCAGGTGGCATTTCCACAGACTTTTGGGATCTCCTTGTGAAATTGGACAACATGAATGTGAGTCGGAAGGGGAAGGCTTCAATACACCGTGGAACAACTCCACTGGGCCTGCCAGAGTCTGAAGGGACCCAGAACAGTCTTGAGACATCCCCACTTGGACAGCTTCTAAATATGCTTGCCAACAGTGTAATTCGGCGCAGCCCGCTACTCACTGAGAAATTACTTCGACTTCTTTCTCTGGTATCGATTGCACTACCAGACAGTGGCAAGGCCACAAGTGGGGCAACGACAAACACCACATCGAGCACTACAACAACAACTACTGCTACTACTACTACTACAACAGCATCAGTATCTTCCACTGCAGTTGGAAGCAGCACAGGCAAGTCTGTGATCGAAAATACCCATTGCCAATTGATATTCCTTTATACATGTTGTTGAAGATGTCAATTATGTTCCCAATGATGCTTGTGTAATCACCTTTGAGCTGTCTACTCTGGGTTTAATATGTGACACAGAAACTCTCTCCTTGGTACTTCTTGGTGAATTGCTTCATCATTGAATCTGCCATCTTACTGAGATATGTTCTGCTGGGTACCTGTTTTATTGGCATTTGCTGCTGTTCTACAATATAGCACCTTGTGATGTGACTGTGGTTACATATCCAGGGTTGGTTCTCAGCCAGAACACTAAGGTGTGTGTGCGGACACGTGCCCACGTGTTTTTTGACCATCGATGTTAAAACTTTGGCATGTATGTATGTTTTAAGCACACCACTTTTTACAGAACACCTTTCACAAATAATGGTGACAGTGAGCTAAAAGCAGACTTTTTCTGTCTCGTTAATGGAGAGTTCTACTTTATAAGGCCACTTCCACTGCCTTCTTGACGAACAGCAAAGCTTTCCAGGTGGGATCTGTGTGGCAGTTCCTTGTTTGTGAAAATGCAGGCAAAGAAAAACTGTGTTCGACAAAATAAATAGGCCCATGTAGACGAGGCTTTTTTCCATGGTGTTGAACAAATGTTTGCATTTGGAATGTTTCACGGAGGAGACAACTGAATGCTGAAAACAGCAGCCAAAAAAATGTTTAACAATTTCTGGGGGGCATCTATTTATTCCATACACTTTGGCCAGGGATTTTGTGCTGGGCATGTGTTAAAATTAAATCAACAACAGCAAAATTGATGAATGCAGGATAGGGGAGGGGTATTGATAAAAGGCAAAGGTGGTTGGGAGGACATTGGAGTAAGCAAAGGAGAGTGATGGGCCTTTTACAGATCAACAGATCATTGGGGGAGGGGGGATTGGAAGAGGTTTTTGGTCTTGGGGGGGGAGGAGTTGGATTGGAAGAGGTGATTATTTTTTTAATGGTTTCCAGTCTGTTATTGTACTGTCGGACCCCGCTATTTGTAGATTCGCAGTTCAAGGACCCCACGTATTCGTGTTTATAAACTGCTATGCTATGCTTCGACATTAGTGGGTTTTTGCCCGGGGGGGGGGGGGGGTTGTGGTGGAGAATTCCATGAGCTGCGCACATACAAAGTTCCAAAACGTATTGTTACAGACTCGAAGTTTGAGGCTCGCCATGAGGGGAAGCACTCGGGTCCCTCCAAAACCCTCGGTCCTGAGGCCGCCTGACACAGATCACTCCGTGTACGGGTGGGTTGCTAAGTAGCTACGAACGCTGATTGGCACTGCCAATCCTGGCAGGGTTGCACTTCCTTGCGTGATACCTTACCCATGGATGGCCGAACCAAAAGGGGGCGGGGGGGTCTCGTGGTCTCAGCGCCCACCTGGATTACTACCGAGCGATACAGTGAGTGTACGCTGGCTGACGAGCAAATTGATGGGGTGGAACTCTCGGCTAAACTAACGTGCGGACAAAGACAAAATTGGCTGGGTAGATTTATAACGTAAGCAATTTATTTATAAGGGAAAGGAAGGGTATGTGTAGCAATAATCAAAAGGGTTTTATTCGATAAAATGTCCAGCAGGAAAAGCATCAATTTGTGGGGTGTGGCAAAATAAATTCAATTATGTTCAAAAAAAAAGGCACAGGGCAGAGTGAAAACGATATAAAGAACTTGCACATTCTTATCTTGTGTAAACATTACAGGTGCCATTAGGCACACACCGAAATAAATTAGAGCGCAAGAAAGAGGAGAGGCAGTTGAGGGGGTTTTCGACCTGTTAAATACCTAGAGTGGCTGACTAACCTGCGGTTCCCAATCACTGAGGAGGGGGGAGGAGGGAAGAAAACTGGGGGTGTCTGCTTCAACAGCAGATGAGACAGTAGATGGGAAAGACAGAACGTGTGAGAGGATAGCTTAACGTGGTGTGTGTGATAATATAAATGTTAATGGTAATGAGTATTGGCTGCGGAACGCAGTGGAACCCGAGCAGCAATGATTCGGAAACTGCTTGGTTGGCTCTGTCTCAGTGACTCCTCACTCGGCTCGCAATGGCGCTGCCAGCTTGGGCTCGGAGAGTGTTGGGCTCAGTGACCTCTGTCGCTATTTTATAGCACCTGGGTGAAGGAGAAGCCAAAGAGCGGATCAAAAGGCCCCGTAGGCATTTCCGAGCGTCCGTATTGGTACACGACGCCACTCTTGAGTAGCCCCGCCCCATAAGACTCCAGAGCCGAAAATGGTTTCATTTGCTCCCAGGCTTAGCCACGCAACAGAGGACTGGGATTTATATGGAGCGCGGGTTCTGGGAGCGCTCTCCGGCCATGAACGTGGGCTGGGCTCCAATCGAGCATTATTTAGCAGAGCGCCACGGCTACCCAAATGTCATTGAATGAACCCCAGCTCATATTTGCGCTTCGAGTCACATGCCAATGTGTTCTGACTCGCAATGTCCTGCCGTTCTCTGGTATCTCAAAGGACTGTGGTGAGCGTCCAGAGAACTAACTGTAGTTATGGCAGTTGTAGTTAGGTGGGGGAAGCACTGTGGTGGTCATGGTAAGGACATTGAATTATTGGGAGCGATTGAAGCGGTTTTTGTGTGGAGGCTGAAGCGTTTGTTGTGATTGTGGCAATGAGGTCAAGCGTAGGTTACTGTGGGGATTTTTTAGGAGGCATTGTGATTACGGTGAGGATTGTATCGTCGTCATCAGCATGGTGAGGGTCTGAGGTGAGGTGTCCATTGGTGAATGGCGTGCAATTTGAACGGGAAAATGGCACAAATATGCTAATGAGGCTCTCTATTGACGTCACCATCTGGTCTGTGAAGGGCGTGCATGCATGAAGAGGTCTTGTGTGAAGTTATAGTAAAATATAATAGGTGAAAGAATAACAAAGGGAATTGAAGACCTAACTAAAAGCCCGGTGCAACGCATCTTGTCCCATATATCCACAAGATATAATGGAAGTAAAGGGAAAACTGAATGAATACAAATGAAATAACTGTCTTGGGTCCGCTGTATTTTGGGTGCCATTGCCTTGGGGGAGTGCCGCCTTTGCAGAGCCGCAACAATATGTCCAGCTTACATATTGAGGTTTTAGGTCAAAGTTATAATGTGCAAAGACAATGTAAGTGGAGGCATATTGATCAACATTGTGATGTCAAATTGTCTTGTTTTCTCAATGTGTGAATGAAACCATATTTAAATGGATTTAAATGCACGATCTTAAATATAATTGAAGCTTCAATGACTTGTCTTTGCCAACAACATGTAATGAAAAATCTTCAGGTGAGTGCATTGGCTTGAATCTTACTTTTTAGCAAGCATTTACAAAGGTATTTTTGCTTTTCAATGTCAGAATATTTAGAAGCAGAACATGGAGAAAACATCCTTGAGAGGTCAAACCTTTTTGGAACTGATCGTTGAGTTTTGTGAATATGAGGTTTTGGGATGAGAATTGCCCCTAATATTTGGCTTTCCTTGCCTTACAATAGTGAATGTGATGCTGGCCAGTAAAGTTGGTGATGTGATGGCATTTGTTGAGCCTGTAGCAGCACCAGCGGGCTTGATGGAACGACAGCTGCAGCTTGCAGTGGAGGTAAGGAATAAATAAGTACCGTATTTTTCCGGTGTATAAACCACACTTTTTTATTGGCAAAAAAGGAAACACGTTTGGGGTGCGTTTAAATACACGGGTATAGAAAAGAAATCGGTCTTAAAAACGATCAATGATGAATTTCAATTGTATTCCAAACGAACAATTTTGTAGCACTTGGAACTGCAGTTAAGCTGAATGCCGCCGTTTAAATTTTGAAAATTGGTTCAGGTAAGAGTTTGTACAACGGTTTATTAACCATGTGTGGAAATATATGTCACAATCGGAAACGTCTGGAGACACCCAGAGTTTAGGTGTGTGGCGTATATAGAGCCTCATGACTCTAAAAACGCCAATTAACACAAAAGTAGGAGAACACTTGGTCTCACATCAAAAGAAGAATTATTCACAATAACTAGAATCCAATTATGAAGCACCCACCTCAAATAAGCTTGCTTGGCAAGCTTCACTCGCATGTCGTGTTCAAAAGGAATACACTTCCCAAAGACAAGTTTCCAGCCGGCATCATTGTTTGTATGCAGCAGAAGTGGTGGATAGACGAGGCATTTGTGGTGGTGACTGTTTTTACATGCATCATTTTCTGCATGAACATCCGGTGCAGACATAATTAATCCACCAAGCTTGTTCCTTACATGCTGATGCTGTGCTAGCAAATTCTGGATAGTGGTGCGTGGTTTAAAACTAGGAACAACCAATCAACCCTGAGTACTTTCCGAAATGAGGGCAGGAAATGGATTTCAGAGGAAGAAGAAGAAGAATCTCACAGGAGTGAGAAGCCACGTGGGACGGTGAAGCTTGAAGAAATAGCTGTGTTGCTCAGTTATTTTGGCTTTCTTTGGTTCTTTTCGTTCTTCCTGGTTCTCTTCGTTTTCCCTCTTGACCATCAGCGGTTCTTCACTTGCTTTCCGCAGATTACTCGCGTCGACCAGACGAACTTTCTTTCTTCGCAGGCCTTTGTATTCAACCCAGGTTTCGAGGAACATTTGCTCTAACTCGGTGGAACCACCACAGATGAACTTTCCTATTTCGCAGATTTGGTATTTTCATCAGTTGAAAAATCAACATTTTGTGACGTGTTTCCCGCTGGGATTTTCAACCCGGATTCTGAGGAGCATTGGCCACATGCATCTTGATTGAATTTTCACCATTACTCCCGTCACTACGTTGGCTGAGCATTATGTTGACTGGAGACTGCTGACATTTTCATCGGGAGGATGAGAGAGGTCAACCTTCCGATGATCTGTGGCTGGATCGTCAAGGTGTGGAAGGAGATACCGTCGGACATCATTAAGTGAGCATTTCTGAAATGCTGCATCTCCAACAACATGGATGGCACAGAGGGTGACATCATTTGAGAGGAGGAGGCTGCAAATGACGGTGACTTGCTGTACCCTGATTCAGACAAGGAGTTATGTGCCGTCTTTGACGAGGAAAGCATTGACGAGGATTTCCTCGGGTTTTGCTAAAAAGCTTCATCAAACCCAAACGACCCTTTTCAGGGCCACAAATCCACAATAAATATGTATGATACTGGTATGAATCCCTTTTCTTCCTTTTTCTGGGAACAAAACAAATCCTCTTAATAATCTTTTCAAAAAATGAAAGAAAATAAAAATTTCTTGGTATCCTCTCCTCTCTCTTCAACTTCTTGAAAATGAGAATATGACTTACATGAAATTAAGTGGACATGGGAGGAAGCATGTTGATACCTCCGTCACTTTGTTCCATTAAAAGGTAATGTACAAACGTATTTAGTTCCAAATCAGAAAATATAATGATCAATATGTTCATTTATTTGAAGGGTGAAAAACAGGGGTGCGGTTAATACACGGCCGTGGTTTAAACACCCAAAATACGGTACACTGTATAACTTGGGGGGGGGGGGGTGGTGTGCCTTGCCGTGCCGTCCATGCTCACAATTTATTCTGAAGGATTCCTACTCTTAGAATAATAAAAATGGTACCATTGGAAAGATAACAATCGATTGACATGGAACAAACATGAGTGTCAGTTTAATCACAAAAAGGCTGTCTGTCCGGAAAGGAAGAAACAGCACCCTGAGCTTTAATCTCGAAGTTGCAATGGTATGACAGCATAAAGCTTTATGGACATGGGTGGAGCACAAAAATATATTTTGCAATACTTCATGAAGCAACACAAAAATATATAAGGTACACAGAAGGAGGACACAAACTCCAACTACCACGACATTAACAAGAACTACTATGTCTTTTAAAAGATCCGTTTTTTGTGTGCTTCACTTCATTTTACGTCTTCATTGAAACTCACAGATAGACATGCAATGTATTTGTGAAGTACAACATCCTGTCTTTGGATTAAACCAGTCAGCAAAGCGACGGGTAGGCACACCTTGTGTAAGCAATTTCTGCATTTTATTTTATTTTATCTTCATCAACATCTGCAATGCCTTCTGCATTTGCATCACCTATTCTTCATTCTTTTTTTTTTAATTTTCTTCACCACTCAGGTGCTCACGTCACACTCGTGTTCAGAGGAGAGCTTAGAGGATGCAGCCAATCTGCTTCTGCAGCTTTCCCGTGGCGAGCACGCAACACGCGACACCGTCTTACGGTTGCTATTGAATGGTGCACGGCAGCTTGGCCAAACTGTATGTCAACAGATCGGTATGTGTGGTATTGCAGTCGTTTCTGGCTCATGTGGTTTATGTGCTTTCTTCATTTATTTACTTTTCTTACTCATCTGTCAACTTAGTCAAATATCAGTATGTCTGTAGCCATTTGCATTTTTTGGCAAAAGTCCAGTCCATTGCATATATATGTTTTTTTTGCACCAACCACAGTTATCCTCTGTTCATCGGTAATATTATGGAGTTTCTTCCCTGGCAGGGATGCTTCTCGCAGAACTAAGGGAGTACAACTTGGAGCAAGCCAAGAAAGGAATGGATGATAGCCCTGCGGCTGACCTGTCTGGTTCAGATGAGCACCTGCATGGGGCTAAAGTGCGTGGACACATGGTCAGTAGGTAAGTACTCAAGCTTGGCTCAGCCTATTTGTAAATTGGCACTGTGTGGAAGTTGTGCCTTTGTTTTACTCTAACATGAAATGTAAAACAACAAATATACTCCAGAGCTAAATGGACAAGGTTCTGAATAAGAATCTTGTGTTTGAACATCTCTTTAACTGCCAACCAATGGGGAAGAAATTTTTTGAGAGATTACAAAGAAATATACAAGAAAGGGTATATGGAAGAAAATTGTGTTCAGAAAAATTTCAGTGAGGTCCATCTTTCTTTATTATTATTATTATTATTATTATTATTATTATTGTTATTATTTTCTTGTAATTATTTTCTTGTATTCAATGTTGAGACTCGTATAAGAGCGAACACACAATGTATAACAAAGGGAGCAAGAGTCGAGAGGGATGGGAGAGGGAAACGCAAAACAATGGGGAACAGAGACATCAGGAGATCTGGAAGGGAGAAGGATGGTGTGGGGTACATGGGGTTAAACAAGATGGTACTACAGGGAATTTGAAGGAGATGGGTTTGGGTTGGATTAACGGGTGAAGAAAAGATCACGGTTTTGGATGGGGGAAGATAAGCGATGGTGGTGAACAGCTGTTTTGAAAACCTGGAGGGAAGCATAGGATTGAAGAGAGTGTGGGAGTTTGTTCCAAAGGCAGAAAAAAGAGGAATGAAAGGGTGAAGGTGAGAAGTGATTATTGACTTTTGTAGTTTTACCAGAAGTGGGTTGTTGGCAGATATTGAGTGCCCTGCGGAAATATGGGGGGGGGGCATATCTCGGACAGAGCAGGAGGGCGAAGTCGGAGTGGAGACTGCAGAAGACATAAAGTCCACCGATCTGCCTGCGATGAGAGTGAGAAACCCAAAGATTCAGCCTCATCACAGGAGATAATAATGATCCGAAATGCCTTGGTTTCCACAGCTAGAAACCAAGAAAGGTGAGAGGCAGGAGCACCAGCCCATAGGGGAGAGCAGTACTCCATCAGGCTGTGGAGGAAAGCTGTGTATGTGGTGGAGCTTAGGTGTGCCAAGGAAGGTCTTTGCACGATGGAGGATGCCCAGTCGGCGACTGGCTTTCGAGGCTAGTTTGGAAATGTCTTTCCTGGGAAAGATCATGACAGATAGTGAGACCCAAAAGCTTGAATGAAAGGACTTCTTCAAGAGGATTGTTGAGAAAGTAGATGGGGGGCGGGGATTCCAGACAATCCTTTTGGAGAGACACAGTGAGAGAGTGAGATTTGTCAGGATCGAAAGACAAGTTCCAAGTATTGGACCAGCTTGTGATTTTATCCAGATCTGCAGAGTGAAGAAGCTGCTGCTTAACGATCTGAGGAATGACATAGTACGGCAGAGGGTAGAGTCATCAGCAAAGAGATTTAGAGGATTTTCCAGAGAGTCGGAGAGGCCATTGATGAAAACCAGAAAATGAACAGGGCCCAGAACGCTGCCTTGAGGAACTCCAGCCTTGACCGGAAGAGGGGATGAGAGAATTCCTTTAAGGGCCACATGTTGTCTGTGACAGGAGAGGAAGTTTGCCAGCCATAGTGGAGATTGCCTTGGATACCATAAGAAGAGAGTTTGTGAGCAGGGTGGGTACCAGACTGTATCGAAAGCACTCACTATGTCTTGGGAGATGGCTCTGATCTCATTTCTGGCATTGAGAACCTCCATCCATTGTTCGGAAAGCAGAAGCAGCATGTCCAGGGTATATCTAGCTTTCACTCTTGCATCCCAACATCATCCATTCCTACATACACCATCTCCAGAATCCATAACATGGTTACTAATTACTTCTAAGAAAATCAGAAGCATCCACACAGCCAGCGACCATTTTTTTTTTAAATGGTAGGTTAGGGAGACTAACACATCAGTACGGTGAGGGCAAAGAAGGTTGAGAAGGGGTGGTGGGGGGGGGGGTGCGGAGGGGAAGGTATAAAACAGACCGACGTAGATTGGAGTGGACAAGTCGCCTCAAAACCTATCTTTTTGTTGAGGTTTTGTTTGTTTTTCTTTTTCTTCCTTCATCTCATGCTCATGTATCATGTGGGATCTTATATCTACATCACATGCAGGGCAAAGACATCAGTGGACATAAATTACTTTTGCATGAATTTTAAGGACATGGAGTTAATGTGTGTCTGTATCTCTGTCTGTGGTGTATTATAAAACAGATTTCCCATGTGCTTTACTACACTGCAAATTAACCACTCAAAATGTATATTTTACAATGCACATTTGTGCACACAATGGATTGAACATCTCAAAATGACATTACTTTGTTAAAATGTAATACCATGTGGCTGCTTGTTAAGTTGGTGATCACATAAAACAAGTTTATTTCATGTTTTACCAAACTGTGGCATAAAGAGCATTTTCTCTGAGTCTTGGAGGTCTGTGGTTCGAACCCCGGCCTCGTCAAACCAAAAACTTTTAAATATGTACATGCTGCTTTCTTGCTTGACTGTCAGCATTTGAAAAGGATAGAGTATGGCCAAACACCATATTGTGGTGACCATAGCATAGGCTTTGATGGGCCTAATTGCCGCCTCCTGCATTGAAGTTCCTTGATATAGCCATGCTTTAAATAAAAATAAAATAAAATGGAGGGGGGGGGTATTGTAATTGGCTGTATCTGTCTGGCATGCTGTCTCCTCCTAAACGATTGTGCAGAAATTCATCAAACTTGGTAGTTATGATCACCACATGGCAAGGAGGTGCAAGAGCAGTATCAACTTTGCTCCATCCCCTGGGGCCATATTGGGTCATTCCCTGGTGGAACTTTTTGCCATCTTTCAACTTTGCTTTATATGGGAACCGTGGAGATTTGCGATGGCGCGCCATCAACTTCGGTCTCGTATTTTGTTTTGTATAGTTGGCCGGCCAAGACTATCTCCAGGGTCTAAAAATTAGTCCCGTATGCATTTCTTGTTAAAAGTGATTATGCATGTCCGAAAGTAAGATGAGAGGGTGAAGCTTCAGACTATGCCCCATACCATCTCGAACTTTGACCTTTGAGATCAAAGGTCAAGGTCAAATGCCAAATTCCTCATTTTTTGGTTATCGTGAATTTAGTTTCAGCATTGCCACATCTATATGCCTGTGTTTGAATTATTTGCCTCGGCTACTGTCCTTTAGTCTCAGCAATAAATTTAGACTCGAGATTTACTTGAAAACATGAAAGGCCGCAATTGTAAAATGGCCATTTTCTCGAATTTCTGAAGATGGACGCATGTAATCTTCGCACGTGAGTTCTCAACTCGTAAGATGAACTCATGTGAGATCAAGACGTATAAGAGAGTTGGCACATAAGAGAATGTTTGAAATATAATTTTCTCACCCATATAGCTGTAGTTAGTGGTCGTCATTATTAACCTCCGCCATCTTCGAAGATGGATGGAGGTTACTGTTTTCACCCCTTTCTGTTTGTTTGTTTGTTTGTTTGTTTGTGAACAGTATTACGGAAAACCTCCTCGACGGATTTCGACGAAACTTGGTGGGGGAATTAGGTATGGTCCAAGGATCATGCCATTAGATTTTGGACTTGGTCCAAAATCCAATATGGCCGCTATGGCGGCCATTTTGAAAAAATATTTGAATTTTTTTTTGTTTGCATTTCTACATGTTTTAAGTGATTTCCAACCCACCGCCCCCCCCCCAAAAAAAAATTGTTAGAGAAAAAAACATTTTCGCAACTTTTTTTTCAACAAAATTTCGATTTTTTTTTTTTTTTTGCATTTCTACATGTTATAAGTGATTTCCAACAAAAAAACATGCCAAAATTATAATTGCGGCTGATTTTGGAACTTCAGGTGGATATACCCACGTAAAATCAATTTCTGTCTCAAGGAATCTAGTTATGACGAATGAATTGAGTATGTAAAAGTTAAAAGTAAATGGGAAAGTTGCAAACTATAACTCTGTGAGCACTGTTGACGTCAAATTGAATGAATAGGATATCAGGTTCACTTGAGTGACCTAGCAGTATTGGCGGCGGAGGTTTTGCACTCTACCGAGTGCTCCCCCTTTAGTTACAGTTGACAGCGTCACACCCGCATGCTGGGATACAGTTCTGGCGAGACTTGCTGCACTTACATGCACTCGTTCGACACTTGCTTTTACACGCACAAGTGACTAGTTCAGTTCAAGAAGCTGCAATGGCAGGGAGTCACATCCACACGATCTCAAGTCCAGAGTCTGTTAGCTTCCAGCCACCCGTCTCTTCTGGAGCTTCAACCGCTATCCAAGGTTTATCAGCCTGGTACCAGATTTTCACCTGATGATTTGACCTGATATGATGGACCTCGAATGCGTCGAAAGTTGGTGGTAGCTTTTCGAAATCCCGGAGACCTTTTTCGAACATCTGGGATTTGGCAGAGAGTAGATCGTCAGTGTTGTCCACTCCATACAAATGGCACAGGAACTTTTCAGCCTCGTCAGTGGATCCATCACGCCCAATATTTGCCAGTAGCTCCGGCTGTTCCACGTACACTTTCCAGCAGCTCCGTTTCCCGTATCCGTAGAACGAAGACGTCACATCACATCCGGTAAAGGCATGAAATCCGAGCAGATTGTTCCTGACAGGACGCGATAGCTTTTGTACAATTGGTGCAATTTGGTAGTAGACACGTTTTTTGCTAGTCCCACTTTTCATCCACAGATCAATGTTTGCATCACCGAAGAAATGGATGAGGAGTAATAATACATCTGTTTCCTTGCTCTCCATGACCACTCTCTTGTATTTCTCCCTGAAGGTATGTGCTGCATGTGCGACCATGCACGTATCGGCCTCTTCATGGTTCGCGGCCAAATCAGTAATTTGGCCACGTGTAGTTGACTTTGACATCTCCGGTTCAGCAAAACCTCCCCCTACAATCAGCTCGCAAGACTGTGGGTAATTCCGATCAGTCGAAATGAGGTACTCAGCGACGAATTTAGCGTGGTCAGCTTTGTTCTGGTCCAGGGCTATGAATCTGTCCCATACCTCTGGCAGTGGTACGTCTCCTCGATCAATGATTTTTCGGATTGGTCGCTTCTTCTGCCCACGCTTTGATCTAGTTGCCGATTTTATTGACCCTGTTCCGATGTACCGATCGAAGACGATGTCGATGCGAGTGAATGACTGGTGAAATAGCTTTACAATATACTCGTGATATGTACGACCAAGGTCAGCAAACGTGCGATAATGAGACGGCTTCCCCATCGCTTGGATCATGGCGTGACCATCGATGATGAGAGCTGACGTCTCTTGCAGGGATGGAATATTCGCTGGTGTTTCGATATCCTCGTCATTTGTCAGGACATGAAGCATATCAGCCTTGTTTGTCTGATTCATCTGTCCCTTTCTCTTGACTAACGACGATGGAAGCGACGAAAGTTCGTGCTGAAGAATCCTGGACATATCGACACATCGTCCAGCTCTGGTTGCATTGAACAACCTCTGTATGAGTTTTGCGTCTGCCTTGACGAATTTCTTCTCGGCTGTTGAGGTCAGAGCTGTGCTTTTGTAGAGATGAGCAAAGGATTTGGAATTGATTCTCGACAGTGTATCGAAGAAACCCGTCTCTCGAGTTACCAGCCTCTCATCCACAAAACTTTGTAACCTTCGAAGACCTCGCTCATCGGCTGACAACAGGGAAGTTTGTATTCCCATCGTGGCGAGATCGTTTGTTGTCAAAGATACAAGTGTAGGTTCCTGCGATTCCTCCACCAGGTCTGGTGATTGTGCCGGTGGGAGTGTATCCGCTGCTTGGAAAATACGGAATCGCTCAAACGGGTCCATCAGATTTTGAACATTGCCTTCATCATGCCTTAGACATCCAGGCATAGCCTCCTTTCTCGTAGATATCGCCTCCTCTACGATGTCGTCATCGATCAGTTTTAGGAGCCGTTTGGTATCTCGGGCAATTTTTGAGCGCTCACACCACGTCAAGCAGAATCGATCTCTTGCAGTATCATTCCTGGTGATTCCGATTATGCCATTCAATATCTTACACATGCGGTTGATCCATTCTGTAGCTTGATCGACTGGCACAGAGCTGAACGGACGTTTGCTGCGTTGTACCACAAAGTTCCCGGCGAGAAATGCACTGTATACATCAGGCACTGTATTCTCCAACATTTTCATGTCGGAGAGATACACCGGTCCCCATCTCGCTTAATTTGTGTGGTCATACGCACATAGCCACGGTAACATCTGTGCGAACGATTTTAGGTGCGCCTGCCAATCTCCCTCTCTATTTGCACGGATGAATTCTAAAAGTGTGCTGACCATTTTGATGTAATTCGTCCAGAATTCAAAATTGGGATCAGTTGCGCGGCATCGGTCAAATTCATCCAATTTCATCAATACGTCTGATCTTTCGATGGTTTGTGTCAAAGCACATGGCATGGCTCAGTGCATCGGATTTGCAGAGACGACTATCTGCACTGCGACATTTGTTCCTAACTTCGTCAGCGCATGTCTTGATAGCCTCGATCGAAGCGATTGTTGAGATATCATGACTTTGCTCGAGCCACTCCATTAATTTGGTCCATCGGATGCGACACAATGCTTCGTACGTACAAATATGTCCATATACTCCACGGTCGTATGCTTTTCCACCAAGAACGCTTGGTATCGTATTCGGAGCGAATAATCCCGCCTCGATCCAGATATCCTCCAGCCCTGCGCTCTCATAATGCTGTCCAATAGTTTTGAGGTAATTGAAGAGAATGTGGAGGTGACCAAGGAGGCATATAACATTGCTGTATTTGGCGGGATCGTTCCATACGAGTTCTTTCATCCGACTGTAGAGAGGTTGGTCAGCAAAAATGACCATGTGTGTCTGTCCCACCTTTTCACTGATATTCATGAACTTTGTCATCACAGTTGTCATTGTGTCATCATGGTCTGCCGGTGCCTTCAGAATTGGGAGCATACCTACATTGGTGACAGGTGGGGTCCCGTTCGTCGCCAGACTGTTAAATGTCGCCCATGGTGGCACAGATTGTGACTCACCACCATGTAATATTCTTGATAATGTCCATGCCAAGTCGTTGGACTTGCTGTTATTTGCATTGCCAGACTCTTGGAACCACGACTCTACGTTGATGGCGGCACCATCAGGAAAAGTGGGGGATGGACGAATACCAGAACGAGGTTTCGCATATTCTAATATGTGCATCTTGCCGATTCGTTCCTGGCTGAGATATTTAGTACGACCGATATGCCGAAGTTCATCTCTGTGATAAACAGTTCCGTCATCTTGCTGCGACACTGCCATCTCTGTATAATGTGTCGTGTTGTTGCCATCAATTGTTTCCTCAAGTACGTCAATCTTGTCACATGAACTGAGGACCACCCCTGAGGTCTCGGATGGGCGGATTACCTCGGGGATAAAGACTCCGTCGTTTGCATCGGCCCTGTCGAGAATATCATTTGCGATGGACGTGTCAATGCGCCAGATTGTGTCGATGCTGATTCAGTGACCACTTGCTTGCAATAGATCCACCAAGGCCTCGGATCGCATCATTTGATGTACTGTCATCCCTAATCCAATGTGTTTGGGTGTCAGCTTGCACCCCTGGGAAAGGCGAAAGATGATGTCCTGTGCGATATCACTGACGAAGCGGTTGAGCTCTGCACATGTATCATCAGCTTCAGTATTATCCTCGATCGCATCGGCGAAAAGGACTCCGAGAAATATGTGCAACGATTGGGGGATGATCTCATTCACATGGTCTTGGTCGATTCCTCGCCATCCTAATTCATAACCAGGGCGGCTATTGAGATCGTTGCGCATTTGGAGAGCAGAATGTACTATTTCCTGCAGTGGCTTGCTGGCCATCATCGAAAAGTCATTACCATCATCAGAATCTTCCGAGTCTTCATCCCTGTGCATTCCTGACAGGGATGTTGAAATGACACATTCATTCCTTTCACTGGGATACAAGAGCAACGAGGCTGTACGGTTGAGGGGTCTAATGAAGCCAACTCTACTCCTGAGTCTCTTCGACACCGCGTCAGTGAAGGTTTTCCTTCGTGACAAATAGCTCTGAGGTATTTCCTGTCCTATCGCTTCCAAACCTCCCCCATATCATATACATATCCACGTGAAAGCCCGTCATTCAGAATGTTACATAGGGTCGTCAGCACCTTGTCCAACATCCAGTCTTTGTTTCTCTGCTTCTCTCTCAAATTTGATCAAGCATGAGAGATGATATTTGCCTTCAGCAGCAATCAGATCTACTGTTCCTGCCAGAGGAATCCGCAGCGCCGTGTCTACGTTAGAAAGTTCCAGTATCTTACGGGATAAATGCATTGTCCGGATATCATGCAATTCAGTTTGACTCTTGCAAACTTTCTTACCCGGTTTTCCCTTCCTTTCGTCTTGGCAAAATATACATTTTGCCCAGTCTACTTTTTCATGTTTTCCACGCGATGACCGTGCTTCCAAATCCATGCTGTCCCCGCCACCGCCAGTTGCAGCTCCTTCGCACAGTGGTTTAGATCTGAGACGCTTCAATCGACTTTCAGCCATGAAATCACAGTAACACGAGCTGTGCCACATCAACGGCGATTCCCGTATTGAAATATCGTTCAGCGAGGACCGTGATCACCCTATTCTTACCATTGTCCAATGCTTGGCGTGTTACTTCCTTGCACTTTTTTGATTTCAAACAGAACAGACATGTGGACGCGAGTTCTGGCTCTTTTTTGCGTTTTTGCGAACCTATCATTCCTATAGCCTTCATTTCATCCATTGCCCCGAATTTAACAATGCAATTGTCGTAGATTTCACACAAAATGAAAGCAAAACAACGCAAAGGACGTGTTGAAAGCTCAACTGTTCAGCGCCATGTTGCACACACTGGCTACTTCCTCCGCAAGAGCGATTAGTGGACTGAGTGGAGCACCGTGGGCGTGGCCACGGCACGCACGAGGGACGCTTCTATTTCGTGATTTTTTTTGAGAAAATCGATTTGGTTGCGCTTGGTATGGGGCAAATTCTCAACAACAGAGATATTTTCTACCTTTTGGCACCCCATACCAGTTTTTAACATGAAATGCCTGCGGGGTGTCACGATAGGTTAGGTTGGCCGGCCGTCTAGTAGCCATATTTATAATAGCCTTGGGCAACAAGTGAAGATTCAGGTGACCCTCCTATAAATGCGGGGGATGTGTTCCCGCGAAACGCCATGTTATCTGAAAGCGTGTTATAGAGACAATATTTAACATGTAAAAATGGGGGTTGTATTCCAAATGGGGAAGATTTCAACCTTTTTAAGGTTGAAGACCAATGTAAAAACTTCAAAAATGTTGCAACAATGCATTAATAAAACGTATAACAAATATAAACATTAAAATGAATTACTTTTTAATAAATGTTGTCATGATTGTGGTGGGATACAGTACATATTGCTTGGGGCAGGCTGTCCAGTTGAGGATGGAGGCTTTTTCATGTGGGAGTTTTTAGAAGAACTTCATGATGGAGACTTGAGTGGCTGCCTTCATTTTCTGTTTGTTGACCTCCTTGTAACATTTCAGGACATTCTCCATCTCCCTCCACACCTTGGAGTTCTCATGCAGTCAGGATCGTGTTCATCAAAGATGGCCATAGCTTCATCGACCAATTTGAAACCTTTAGCCATGACCTTCGTCACGAGAGTTTTTACAGGCACAACCTCCTTAGGACTTGATTCTAATTCCTATCTGATGCGCCCCTCCTCCAGAGCCAGAACATCTTCATTGCTCAGCTCCTTCCTGTGTGAGAGAAACAAATCCTCAACATCATCTTTGTTGACCTCCTCAAATCCCACTTGCAGGGCCAGATCTACATTCTGTTAACTTGCTTCGCTGATGTCAGCCTGCATGAAACCTCTGAACTCAATCACTGCCTCAGGCCAGAGTTGATGGAGATGAAAGTGCAGCTGGGCATGCGTTTCCAATAAAGTCCAGTTTCATCGAGGTTAAACACCTGGCTTGGCGTGTAACCTCCATCTGCAATCACTGATTTCAAGACAGCTGGAAATTGTTTGAAAGCAGCAGCTTCCCCATTCAACTTGAAATTGTGGAATGCATGGCGACTCCTGCCTGGCTCGCAAAATGGTCGTGGCAGTTCTCGATTTCCGCCCAGAGTCAGCACATCAAAGGAGATTCTTTATTCACATATGTGGAGGAAGAAAACACAGAATTGGATTCAATGAACTTCATTGACAGGAGCTCTGAAGTAATCCCTCTTATACAGGAACAAGGATGGGTGGAGAGAAAAGATGGGTGAAACACAGGATAGAAGAAAACAATTGCCACAGCTTGAACTTTCCCATAGATATTGAATTAAATGAAGCTGAGTGTGGCTAGTCCCCATAGAAGAAGAGAAAGGGATCCCACAGAAACGGGACCGGAGGAGAATATATCGGGTGGTCAGGCAAGTGAGGCCTGGAGCTGACCTAAGTTCAACCAATCAGAATAGA
Source organism: Eptatretus burgeri (assembly GCF_056783735.1). Classification (NCBI taxonomy): domain Eukaryota; kingdom Metazoa; phylum Chordata; class Myxini; order Myxiniformes; family Myxinidae; genus Eptatretus; species Eptatretus burgeri. The sequence goes on along the minus strand of NC_140970.1, from coordinate 51,051,552 downwards.
GCACAAACAACGATCAAGGTTCCAAAAAGGAGTAATAAAGTTGGATCCATACAGCTGCTGAGAAATTGCAAAGGGAATTGGTGACTGTTTTCACTCTGGCATGTTTCCCAGACAGTCTCAGCCTTGCTTAACATAAACAATCATTCGTGCAGGCTAACTGCGTGCACGAGCTACTAGACATTGCAGATTGACAGAAGTAAAATGAATTTGTAGTTTATCAGGCAACAAATTATATGTTATATGATGTATTGATATTGTTGCGGATCCAGGGTGGGGGGGTTTCGCACCCGACTCTTGATAGCCGAACGTTACAGATTTGGCGCCACCCTCACCACCGCCGTCTCGGGGGTTATAACGCCGGCTGGCTCGGCATAGGCCTCGGGTCACACGTCTTTATCGCGATACCAACGTACCCCTGGACCTTACCAGTTGGGGAAATAGACCCCGGTTACAGACTGGTTTGTCAGATGCCGAGCGTTTTCTGCCAGTCTGTAACAATTTTGGTTTTATATACCAATCGAACGGATCTATTCCTGTGTCATAAGAGGCGACCAGGGTTGCGCCAGGAAGGGCATCCGGCGTAAAACATGTGCCAAATCATTATGCGGATCATATGGATGATCCGCTGTGGCGACCCCTAACGGGAGCAGCCCAAAGAAGAAGAAGAAGAAGAAGATACCAATCGAACGGATCGTTCCTCGACGCGACGCAAATTATTCCATAGCGGCAACTTCATACGAATCAGCCGGATTTATTGGGGAACATCGGGGAACACAACACAAGCAAAATATTCACGACAATGTTTTAATTAATCTATAACCCGTTCTTAACTAGGGATATACGTGTTTCGAAGGGGTCCCTACCGAGATAAGCCTTAAATGTCATGCAGACAAGACAGAGTACTTGGTGATGTTTCATGGACGAGAGGAAAGTGTCGAAAGCACGAATGTCGCTCGTAACAAGTCGATGTCCACGGATTCGAGCCCCAAGCTCGAGCACGCTGTGTGGCAAAATGGCGCTCGCCCTTCTTCTCCCGGCACCGCTTGCACACGCAGCCTCAGCGCGTTCTGACCCAGCGTAAGGTCGACAGCACAAGACCGTCAGGTAGATGATGGGTTTCAGCTGGTTTCTCACAAGGTCCAGCACACAAGTCCAGGCCTGGCCTGTTCACCAAAGGCCAAATCGAGGTGCCGGGCTCCGGCAGGCTGGGTCCATGGGATTCCAAGACGTCGTCGAGCCGTGAGGTGAGTAGGGGCAGTCAGAGGCTCCGTTGTTAGACGCAGGTTGAACCTGTCGATCACCTCCTCTCGAAGCCGACTCCAGACTCACACAGCAGCCAGGTCCTCTCGAAGCAGATTGCCGCCTAAACCTCAGGTTCAGTTTTCTCTCCCGGCAGAATCACCACTGGCTTTTCTTCTTTCTGCTTTCCTCGAAGCCCGACTGCTCAACTCCGTCCTCTCAGTTTCTTACCACTATTTCTTTTCGGGGCGCGCCCCTTTTTCGAAGCTGACAAACTCCTCCCCCCAGCTCCACCTCCCTCTCCAGGCCGCTCCCCCTCAGCCGACTGGGCGGGGCCTATCGTCCGGAGAGGGGAAGGAAGAAGAGGAAGCTCTCGGTACACCACCACTGCACGAACAATAAACAGCCTCTTAAACCTCCCGACACACATGTAACATCCATTTTACTGAACAGCATAGCTAAACATGCATTTAATGAGGGATCTGCGCTAATCCTATATTTAGTAGCATGCTAATGGCCATTTCCGTAACAATATGTTTAATCGATATAATTAAGATTGAGCGTCCATGCTCATTCAGCGTCTCCAAGTCATAGGGTTCAATTACTTTCACAGATGCATGTTAAATCAATACCAAGCACATTATTTAATAAGCACAGGAATATGAGAAGACATGGGTAATTACATTTCCTATGGATTCTCTTTTAGCCATGATATGAGTTCTAATCATACAAGTTATATCAACATGAGGTCAAGTAATATTTAGTGGATAATGAGATGATAGTTCTTATGCCTATATTCAATCAGATTGATTACAAAATTACTAAAAGAGGAAATCCACCTCTATGGCGCGAACGACTCGCCGAGGGCAGCGGGGCGTGGCAAAAGCGTTCACTCGAAGTTAACAATTCGCTCAAAATGACATAGTGCTGTTGTTGAATTAACGCGTTTTTGTGACGGCACAGATTTATCAGAACATGTGTTGTATGAGCGTTACACGTACTATATTTGTCAAGGAGCTGAAGCAATCTCTTTTGGGAGCTTCCTTTTTATTGATTTTTTTACTGTTGACCTATCAGTGCACTTTCATGAGGAATGTCTTTGTTTACATCATTTGGGTTCTTTGTTTTTAACCAGAACGAGGGACTCGTTAATTGAACACTGTGAGCTTACACCTTGTAGCGGTCAAATGACATGGAAATTGCCAAATATCAACCTTCCAATTGGAACACCTTTCAAAAGATTAATATACTTGAATACAATCAATATACTTGTTTTGTGAGTAATGTTCTTGTCCACATCAAGTTTGTCCATTTTTGTGAGACCTTAACAAAATTAAGGTTCTTTATGGACTGGGTGGTAAATGTGGCCTTACTTTTACTCCCAGGTTTGATCTCTCAGAAAATGTAGTGATTGTGGCTTCCAACAAGCGTTCTATAGCTGCCCGTGAGCTCCAACTGCCCTCTATGTCGCTGCTTACATCCAAGACCTCGAGCCAGAAGTTTTTCTTGCGCGTTCTTCAGGTCATCATTCAGCTTCGGGATGCAGCCCGGCGAGCTAACAAGAAAGCCAAGCCGGCGGCAAGGCAGGGTAAGTAGGTGTAATTTGCTCATTTTTATTACATTACAACCTTGTGCTTCATCACTGCTCTCAGTCATGCTGTTTGCTGATGTGATATATCTTTTGGCGGTTCAGTTGGATCTTGAAAAATAATTACGGAAACATTCTTGTTTTTAGGTTACCAGCTTCTGTACCACTCAAATGTAACCACGACACTGTTTACCCTGATCCACCATAGGTTCTGGAACAGCGGCGTGCAGCATCCAGGCAGCAGTGCGGCAACTTGAGGCAGAAGCCGACGCCATAATGCAGCTCGTAAGGGAAGGGAGAAGGCAGCTGCAGCAGCCAGCGCTTGGCGTGAGGCCTGGGGGATGAGGGTGATATTGAGGCAACAGAAGTGTTATGGGGCACTAGGCTTGCTGAAAACTGACCTCACCAAGACAGGGTTCATTGCTCCCTCACTTGCCCATCCCACCTCCCTTGTGTCCTGTTCCAAAGCTATGTCACCAAGGAATGGTGATGGACTTCAGTGGTGGATGACGTTTAGATCTGTTTGTCATTGCATTTGCTCCCGCAAAAAGAGACCATCAAACTGGGATGGGTGTCAGGGAGGGGGTGTTATCACCTGAGCCAGAGTGACATTTGTCCTCAAATAGCAAATTGGTCCTTTGGCTATAAAGGATTGAGGACATGTGTGATGGCATTCCAGAAATAGGAAATAGCTGAGAAAATTAACTCTACCTTCCCAAGTTCAGTCAATTTTTGCTGTCTTTAACCATCATACCTTCTGCCTTCCCTGTTGTACAATGTTTATTTCAAATTTTCACTTCCCCACCTCCACTTTTTTTCCATTTCTTAACCCCTGTCATTTCCTTCACCCACATTTTCTTCCAGTTCCTCAGTCGCAAAACCTCATCGTGTGTGGTTTTTCTTCTTCCTCTCCAAATCCCATAATCACTTGTGTATAAGCTGCACTTATTCCCTCAGAAATATCTGATCAAAATTTGGGGTGCCAGTTATCCACCAACTAAAGTGAAAGCTCCAGTTCTTCAGATTTCTCGCACCTACAGGACCAACTTTTGCTGCTGGGTGCCGCCATCTTAAAATGCAGTGCATTGTGGGATATTTTGTGTGACTGAACGTATATATTTTTCCTTCTGAATAACAATTATCTCGATCAAATAATTAGAATGGTTTGGTTATAATGCATTAGTTTCCTTTTAAAACCTTTTATCTAAATTTTTTTCAATGTACACTGCCATGGCAGTAAAATAACCTAGGTAATTATCACGTGCTTTACAGCACAATAGACTGCTTGAAAATTACCGTAAGCTAATGACTCACGAAAGACTTGGAAAGGTACAAACGAGCTCTTACTGTGAAAATATGATCATTTTACAGATCACTCAGTGAGAGCTGTGAGGTACATTCATCATGCCACATTGTTCATCTGTGTTTCATCCAAGTTGGAAGTCACCTGTTAAGCTGAATTAAACACCATCGAAAATGGCTCTCTCCATCGATTGACCATACACTGCTTTTCAAGTTCACTAAATTTCCAGTGCTGGGCCTGGGCTGGAGTTAACTTTTGAAGTGTGCGTGATACAAAAACTGGTATTTTCCCGAGAATTTTATGTGACAAGTGCGCTTCGTATTATACACGAGCCATTATGGTAATCACAGCTTCTGTGATGTTAAGGTCAGGATTTTGAGGGGACCATTGTAACAGTTGTCGAGTTCCTGATTCTGCATTTCTTTGTAAATATGTTTTAACAACATGTACAGTGTTTTTTGGATTGTTGCCGTGTTGGAAAGCAAAGTTTCCAATTGGCCACCTTCCTGATGTGATTCCACAGTGGATTAGAATCTGCTTGTATTTGTCAGCATTCATTGGTCTTTAAATTCTCACAAAATCACCAACACAAACAGCAACAAATTGATCCCCAAACCTGAATTGAGCCTCCACCATGCTTCACAGGAGGCTTGTAGACACATATCCTTAAACTTCTCACCAACCCTCCTTCTGACATCTTGCCTTATCTTTGTTCCAAAAATTTTAAACTTTGACTTGTCACTCCAAAGTACCATTCCCACTAATTAGTGTCATAACTCTGATGTTCTTGGGCATAATTCAATCTTTTGGCTTTGTTACATCAATGCAGAAAGGGCCTTAAGACAGCAACTCGACAATGAAGACCACTTGTGTGAAAGCGCAATTAAATCCAGAAGTAAATACTGACTTCATTGGATATTTCAATATATTTTATCGTAACATCTACCAATGTTTTCCTTTTCACATGTTGTCCTAATAGATCGGTCTGTCCTTGTAGCTCCATTTGAAAACTCCAAGGCTTGAAGTGGTCTTCCCAAACGATTTTGTGCCTTCTGAAATAAAAATTTGTCATGAGTTTGACCAGTCAATATCGTGAAGCCACTTCATTGCTCATGCTAACTCTCTCTTTGGATATGTATCCATATTTGGGATCTGAAAAAAAGCTTTCACTGCACTTTCTTCTGTCATTGACACAGCCGTATGCGTGACACTACAGCATCATTCCTTTTGTACTGGCGCCATGTCACATTCTCATGACATCCGACTGTCGCAATAATCCATTGATGCAGAACAGTGTACTGCATATGAATTTGCAATTTATCAATATGAATGTGTGTGCGTGCATGCGCACGCGCGCTTCCCCCATAACTCCAACACCATAAAACCGAGCAGCCTGAAACTTTATATGCATACCAAGAAAACTCCAAGGAAGTACATGACTGAAAATTGGGTGTTTGGGTTAATTAAAGCACCCCTTTTGAAGATAATTAACGGTCTCATTCAATTGTATCCTTCATCAGGCGATCCTCGGCCACCTCGCTCTCTGGCTTCTTAAGGCGTTTACTGGGTAACCTCGCTGGGGTCTGAAGCCGCCATGTTTTTTGGCATGCTCAACCATGCCTCGACTTTGAACAGGCCGCAACGATTTCTTCACGATCGTCCCCTCCCCCACTTTCCTCACTCATATTGAATGCCTGTTCTTCATTATAGCTATGAATTACTGTATACATCGCTTTTGTAAGTGCTATAGTTTTCAAATTAGGAGTATGGAGTTATTTCATGCATTATATGATACAATTTTCCATGATCTACTCTCATGGACTAATTAAGGTATATCATCGAAATATTATTTTGGTTTTGAGGATCGGATATTGTCTGGACTAAATAAGTATCGAAATCTGTTGTGAAATCTGATAATTTAGAGAAATAACGAGTCTTATTACAAAGCCGATATACCGATTCACTTTAAGCAAGCAAGGTTATGTTCCATTCTTTTCCATGGATCAACAAGAAAATGTGAAATTTCAAAGCATTAAACTTTTCTTTTTCTCCTATGTGGAGGATTATATTGAGTAAACAAAAAAATTCAGAATGTGCCAAAATTTAATAGCTTCATTGAGCTATATGATTTAATCCATTCACTGCAACACCTTGTGCCCTGTCCCCCAGAGGGACTGTATCCATATTGTCTGCCAGATCTGTGTCTATATTTTCAGAGGTTTCACAAGGTGCTGTCCAGGGAATCAAAGCAAATCTGGTTTAAAAAAAAACCAACGTTTTAAAAAAGTTATAAGACTTGCGTGGACCCTGAACCGATGTACCATGTGACACGTGCACAGCCGAACAGGAAACATGGCAGATTTTCTGAAATGTTTATTTCATGGTCGATTGAACTTTGTGATGTTTCCAGGGTTGTTCTGCATTAAGCGGCAACTCTTTTGTGGATAGTCATTTTATTTGATTAACTGCTCCATGCATGGTGAAGACCGGCTTTAAAGTTCAAGGGATCCTTTATGGAATGCAGCGACAGCCTGGCCAACCGTTCCTTATCAACCTTTGAATTGGAGTTCTTGCATGAGTGCTGAAGCCACTTGCCGAGCACCCATTGTTGATAGAGGAACCGCGCTCCGTAATTCTAAGCGAATCGTTAACTCACTGCAGACTCTTTTGCCATGCCACATCATTCAGAGAGAGTGGTTCGTGCTCCGTCGCCCTTACCGAGTGGTTCGTGCTCCGTCGCCCCTACCGAGTGGTTCGTGCTCCGTCGCCCCTACCGAGTGGTTCGTGCTCCGTCGCCCCTACCGAGTGGTTCGTGCTCCGTCGCCCCTACCGAGTGGTTCGTGCTCCGTGGCCCCTACCGAGTGGTTCGTGCTCCGTCGCCCCTACCGAGTGGTTCGTGCTCCGTCGCCCCTACCGAGTGGTTCGTGCTCCGTCGCCCCGACCGAGTGGTTCGTGCTCCGTCGCCCCGACCGAGTGGTTCGTGCTCCGTCGCCCAGACCGAGTGGTTCGTGCTCCGTCGCCCCGACCGAGTGGTTCGTGCTCCGTCGCCCCGACCGAGTGGTTCGTGCTCCGTCGCCCCGACCGAGTGGTTCGTGCTCCGTCGCCCCGACCGAGTGGTTCGTGCTCCGTCGCCCCGACCGAGTGGTTCGTGCTCCGTCGCCCCGACCGAGTGGTTCGTGCTCCGTCGCCCCGACCGAGTGGTTCGTGCTCCGTCGCCCCGACCGAGTGGTGAAACAAGACCAGATTTCCGAGCCGTTTCCCATATTTACGGTTCTTCTAAATTTCCGAGCCAAGTTGTTTTTTTTCCCACCCATCACACGCAGCTGTTTATAAAGAATAATGTTTGTGAACATATCCCTGAAATGTCGATATAAATGCGATGTCGTTTTTTGGTGATAGCTCCTCAAGGTTTGTGTGTTGTGTACAGTAAGTACTGGAGTTCGTAATCACACCGACTCCAACCTGCCGATTACCCAAAAATTGCTTACATAGTCCGAGTGTGTGTGCGTGCATGTGCGTGTTCATAAAGCATAACATATTCTCTCTGCTAACTCCCCTACCCCCATCTCTTTATCTTTCTCTTTCTCTCTGTGTCCGTCCGTCTCTGTCTCTGTCTCTGTCTCTGGACATATCCGGACGGTGGTTATGTCCGGGCAGGAGTCTGCCTCCAGATCGTGTTTATCGTATGCCCAGTAGAAAATGGATTTATGACATTATTTTGTTTCCGTCTTCACTGCTATTCAACACAGAATCATTTTGATGAAACAGTATGAATCGTAATTAATGCTCCACTGCACGTCTGCCTTCCCTTCCTCACAATGCCTTCCCTTCACCTCACAATGTCTTCCCCAGACTTTCTGACAATGGATAAGTCTGCTTGACCCCGTGTGTGTGTGTGTGTGTGTGTGTGTGTGTGTGTGTGTGTGTGTGTGTGTGTGTGTGTGTGTTTGTGTGTGTGTGTGTGCGTGCGTGCGTGTGCGTGCGTGCGTGCGTGCGTGCGTGCGCGCGCGCGTGCGTGTGTGCGTGCGTGCACGCGTTGTTGTGCAAGTTCAGTACTTGATTAAAAAAAAAAAAATATATATATATATATATATATATATATATATATATTTCTAAAGGAACTTATCTTTAAGTGTTGCTCATCTGTTTTGCTGAGTTATTGTCCTTCTAATACTTTTTCTTTCTCCAAAGTGTCGGGTATCATAATGCTTCCTTATTGTTGCTTGAATGGCACCTCTGAAAATGGCTGTTTTGTGGGATATTTCTCTGAGAATTCCCTTCTTGGTGTAAAACTATTATTTTATTTTGAGTCTTGGCGAGTTTGATATGTTGGGCACGGTGTGGGGTTTTTTTACTTGCAAGAGAGAAATTACTTTGGGCACATTATATCTGTAAAAACAGTCTGGAGAAGTCAACCGTGCTGGAATGGGTGAAAGAAGACGCAGATCTTGTATATGCTAAATGGATGGGGTAAACGCTGCAATCAAGCCATCTCCACCAGGGCTACGTGAAGCAGTGTTGGATAGGGGTGTTTGTATAAATCTGTTAATGAATGCCACTAGAAGTCGGCCATGACTTGACTGAACCAGATAACTCGAATATTATGTAATATGTACAGGGTGTTTCAAAAAGAGTGATGTAACTTTAAATGTTTATTTTCAAAGAAACAAACCTCAGGAACGTGAACCAAACATTTATTGAAAGCTTATGACATGGTATTTTCTATCACTGATTGCTTTTGCAGTAAGTCACTTAGAGTTGGTGAGAGCCCAAGGTCTGAAATTGGCATTTTCGCAAAATCCTTGTAATTGACATTCTCGATGTAAGCCCCTCCACGGTTCAGACAGGCATTGATCCTGACTCCAAAGTTCTGTCCAACATTCCTATAGGTCTCTTGTGGCACTGCCTGGAGGTAGTCTGACACCTCCTGCTTCAGATCATCCAGTGTGGCAGGGTGGTTGGTATCCATCCTGTCACTGAGCCAATTGCCCATATCAAGACTCCTTAGGACTGCCCACTGCAGAATCTCACATGGTGTCGATGTTGGCTTGGCTCTTGGTTACTGATGCTGGCCTGCCACTGTTGCTCTTGCTCTGGTTGTGCACTGTACCTTTGTGCTCAAAATGTTTTACAATATGTTGAATAGCACAATTTGTGGGTCCATCACGTGTTCTGAGGTCGTATTCCCGGCAGAACCTCCAGCGGGTGTCTACATATGATTTAATCTCATACCACAGAGCCACCACTTTTGCCTTCTGCTTCACTGTCAATGGCTTAGTTGAGCTATGGAGCTAGAAATCCCAGGGAACAAATACCACGATAACACCACCAAGCCCTGAAAAGGAAAAACGGTATAGGTCAAAAACAAAGAAATGGTTGGAAGTCAAAGGTGTATCAATCTTTTTGAAACACTATATATATATATATATGCATGTAAATGTATATATATATATGTATATATATATATATATATATATATATATATATATATATATATATATATGTATGTATGTAAATGTGTATATATATATATATATATATATATATGCATGTAAATGTATATATATATATGTATATATACAGTATTTCGTCAACTTACGACCAATGCGACTTTCGACTGATCGACTTTACGACCACTTTACAACTACGACGACCTTATGACCAGACTGCTCCGCGTCTCCGCCCACTCAGACTGCTCTGTTTCCGCCCCAGCGCCTGCCATTGCAAGCGTGTTAGCGTGGTCTCAGTAAAAATTTTACTTCAAACCCCCAAGATGTCTACCAAGAGGAAATTATCTTCCACTTCTCAACCTGCCAAGAAGGAAAGAAAGGCCATTGATCTCGCCACGAAATTGCAGGTGATCAAACAGTACGAAGGAGGAAAGAAAGTGAATGCGATCTCACGTGATCTTAAGTTATCACACTCTACTGTGTCGACGATTTTGAAAGATAAAGAAAGGATTTGTGAAGCTGTGAAAGGTTCTGCACCTATGCGATCGACAGTTATAACGACGCAATGGACTGGGCCCATCCACGAAATGGAGAAATTGCTGCATGTTAGGATGGAAGATCAGATCCAAAAACGGACACCTTTAAGCCTTTTTACTGTGCAGATGAAGGCCAGAAGTCTATTTCATTAATTAGCCAAATTATTTCGGAAACCGCGCCAGCTCTGCGGACGCTGCGTGCGAGATCTGTTCCGTGTTTTGCAAACCGCCCAAGCGCGGACGATTGCATGATGGGAAGCCGGTGTTGAAACGATCCGTTTTTTGTATTTGTTTATGTTTTGTATTTTACTAATTTAGAATGTTTTGTAACGACTGTAAAATATTTTCCATTTTTGTATGTTTTTGCAAATATGAAACCAATTGTACTGAAGTATGCAGTGTTTGACTTAAACCTGTCGGACGTAAAAACGTTATTCATTAACAATAAAAATGGTTTTTATAACCATGGTTATAACAATAATGAACAAAGAAAATGTTAGTAAAATATGACTTGTAGATGATTATTATATCATTATACAGTATAATATACATCCGGTAATTTTTGCATAGGCCTATGCACTAAAAATAAAGGTTGGCCGACTTACGACCAAATCGACTTACGACTGGTCGGTCGGAACCGATCGCGGTCATACGTCAACGGCTTACTGCATATATATATATATATATATATATATATATATATATATATATATATATATATATATATATATATATATATATATATATATATATATATATGTTTATATATATATATATATATATGTTTATATATGTATATATGTATGTATATATATATATATATATATACACATACACACACACACCAAAGGTCCAATCAAGTCTCATCGGTAATTGGAGGGAACAACAAATCGGCTCTCACCTGATTAGTTATACCCAGCTGCAGCGAGGACTACCATTAGTTACCTCTTTGCCCTTCTAGCCAAGAAAGCTGCATAAAGCCACCAAGAAAAGATACACAACACGTTCAAACTGAAATGAGCATAGTTTTATTGTTGGAGATATATTTCGAGGATTTTTTTTTTTGAGTTTTACAAAAGATTGGCTGGACTGCATAATACTTTAATTTTTTCCATTGTCAACTATTTTTTCCTTTCTTTTTTTCAGTAAGGTTTCAGAGTAAATGTTTATGTTTTTTGTTTTCAGCTCACCCCCTACTTTTGAAAATGCCCTCAATCATTTCCTGAATCCTCACAATCTGGATCATTTTGATGAGTAATATTATTTCAGCTCTCCTTATTCAAAACCGGTAGCCCTGTTTGGCTCCTTTTGTCGTACGAATTTGGATTAGTTAGTTGCTTTTCATTTGTGAGTTGGCATGTTGTTCATGTCATCAATTTGGAAGCAATTCAACCTGTTACACAGAGGAGGTGCAAAGGAAGCATTGTGATAGCATTGTAAGATTCTCACAAAAAAACCTATGCCCGATAATCCTCTCTCTGTTTTTATCCCCCGCCGCGTGGCGGAAGGGGGATATTGTTGTCACCCGGGTCGTCCGGCTGGCTGGCTGGGCATCAACATTTATAGCTGTGAGTGCAATAACTCATAAACTGTTCGCCATATCGATTTGAAATTTTGGGTCACACATGTACCACCTGAAAAGGAAGAACCCTATTGATTTTGGGCGTGGCCGGATCCAAGATGGCCAAGTGGGGTGGCCATCTTGAAAAAAATGTTTTTTGTAATAAATGGAAAACCACTTATCTGATTTCAATTATTTTTGGTTACTACGTTCCTCACCCCTGGGGAACTTTTTCGAGATGATGACCAAATGGTGTCTTGTTTCCAATTCACCTCCCTCATTATCTGGAATATGTATGACATTTTTCATTCAATGGTGGGGGATTCCCCATCTCTGATGGTATATTTATTTTATTATTATTATTCCTGATGCATTCTGCTTTATTGGTGACTACATTCTGTTTTGTGCAGGGAGAGTCTGCACAGAGTGAGAGTACCACGAGGCAAGATGAATCTCCAATGGAGGTGGACCAACCATCACCAGCCTCCCAAGATGCTCAACCACAAGGTTTCTTCACTTGGTTTTTGAAATACACATGCATTCTTGTTTTCACATACTTTACTGCTGTTTCCCATGACAGTGTTGGGGACTTCTGATATTGTTTGATCAATAAATTTATAAATAAGCTTGGCAGTATTCCAATTTTCATGGTAAATGTGGATAATGCTTTCAATTTGTACTCAGACAGACAATTATTTTTCCATTTTTATTTGGCCAAATTTATAGAAAGGGGACATAAAGAAGTGATGGTTAAAAACGTCTTATAGTTCCATTAATGGGTGAAAATTGCAATAAATGAAGCAGGTGCTTTATATGTGCAAACAGCCCACTTTTGGGCAGAGCATTCAGTGTACAATGCTTGCATGGTTTTGAAGTTGAGAAAGAGCATTAGACCACGGCCTGTGTGACCATATTTGGCTCAAAAATATTTTTGGTGAGTCAGGTTGAGGAATTACCTCAATTTTGTATACGATTATAGCTGATTTGTTGCTGAATCCGAAATGACTTGTTGGCACTCATACAAATGTCGCATTTTCTGCCCAGGTTGAATGGAAATGGTATTTGGGTTGAGAAAACATGTTTTTGGCTTTTTTTGCCATGTTCGTGAGATTGCGACTGTCACTGCAGTTATAACTCGAAGTGCACTCTTCGATGTCGCGACGTCGCCAGATATCTCTCCACCCACATTATTACATCATCATACATACTTCTACCAAGTTTTATTTAAATTCCTGAACTCAGATTCAAAATATTAAATAATTCTGGTTGCCAGATCATGCCTCCGATCAGGTTGAAATTTAAAACATATATTCCCCATGAATACTAGATCATAATTCTGCAGTTTCACATCTATTGATGAAGCAATTCAACAGAAAGAATTATTTTTAAGATTTTCGTTCAATCCATTATGGTTGCCAGACCTCTTAATTATTTGTGAACACCCTGGTATCTCCAAGGCTTGCGGAACATGTAGGTCGTTTCCCCTTGATCTGTCAAGCTGGTCTGGAGAAGATTTTTTAAGGTTTATTCTTCAAAAAAATCATACCTGCCAAACCATGTGACCGATTATGTCATAGGTGAAGATCATAATCATCATTTCCCCCCCCCAACCCCCACCCCCCAATGCAAGTTAGCCTGAGATCACCCTCAAAAATTCATACTCGGATAAAGTGTTCGATGTTTTTTGTAGTTAAAAAGTCATAACAAAGCCACCAGACGTCATCAAAAAGTCACACTTGTTTCCTATGGGGGAGTCATTGACACATGCCAAGTTTCAATTTTTCCTATGGAGTGGTTTTGGAGATGCAGAGGTCCAAAGTTTTCCCTTTTTTCCAACATGGCTGCCGCACCATTATGACTCATGACATCATAATTATCATAAAAATTCTACATGAGTAGTTGCACCTATGTTGAAAATTTTGTGTCAATCCGATAAGCGATTGTAGAGAAAATTAGCATGGACGGACATGCGGACGGAAGGACAACCCAAAAACATAATGCTTCCGGTGACTTTGTCAGCGGAGGCATAAAAAAAATTCAGGATCTCATAGGCATCCTTATTAAATCCTCAGAAAATGAATTCCGAACTTCAGGTCAAAAGTGATGGAAGAGGGTGGATATCAATAAGAGTGTTAGGTTTTCTGAATTTCTGCCATTTTTGGAGGTGCCATTTCGTGAATTCAACTCGTATGATGATGAAATTCCAGCAGATTTTCAACATCACGACTGAGTCCTTGTAGAAAAAATACCAGATGCTTAGGTCGATGACCTATTTAACTGGGCGTACTGAAAGTGAGTCATCAGTACAATACGGCTTGTTTCTCGCAATAGAGGGTGAATGTGTAGTGCATCGTTATTGGAGCCCAGGATGTGTGACTATCGTTCACACCACCTCCAAGAATGAAAACAGTGTTCTCATCATTTCCCATCACTCTTCAGGGCATCATGTTGTGGATTATTGGTACTCGGGGGAAGGATGTGCGGTGTTCATCATGAGTCCACTGTGGCCAAACAGGAGGGGACAAAAAAATGCACCAAGTTGTAGCTATATGGCATTATACACAGATACTTTATTCCAAAAACATACGTGTCAATATACACAGTTGTCATATCACAAAACTCAAGGATTCATAATTGGTAAGATGGGTACAGTATTATTATACTGTACTACAAGGAAATACAAGGAAATCAGACACAGGTGGAGGCCATTCAGCCCATCATGCCTGCATGACAGCAACACCACACATTATTTTATCAACACAAGATCCAAAGAAGAAAATGCAAATATTTGTTTTTTTTAAGTGTTTTTACTTTTATTTTTTTTAAAGTTTTTGTATTTATTTTTTTCTCCTCAGGGGAGGGGGCATGGGCTTGGTGAAAAACCACACATCATCAATCGCACAACACCCCTTGATGAGACCCCCACCAACAGCACTCCGTACACATGCACACAATCACCCATCAATACTCAAGCTACCTAAAAGTCCTCTCAACATCTCCATACCCCTCCATCTCCATAACTTACAGGAACCTATATACTTCCAATTTAAACTTATGTACTGTTTCTGCTGCCACTACCTTTCCAGGGAGGCCATTCCATGCATTAACTACTCTGAGTGAAAGTCCCCTGCCTTGTTACCGTCTTAACTCTCCTCTTCTTAACTCTCAGGCTCTGGCCCCTGGTCCTATCACTGTCTACACTGTTGAATAATTCATCTGCACTTATTTTATCGATACCTTTCATTATCTTAAACATCTCTGTCATATCTCCTCATAACCACCTCCTTTCTAGTGTATAAAGCCCTGTCTCCTTCAGCCGCTCCTCATAGCTGAGTCGAGCTTGGCCCGGAATCAATATAGTAGCCCTGCGCTGAACTCTCTGTAGCATCCATGTCCTTCCTGAGTTGTGGTGGCCAAAACTGTGCACAATATTCTAGATGTGGCCTCACTAAATTCCTGTACAATGTTAACACCACCTCTTTTGATTTATAAATGATCCCCCTCCAAATACAACCTAAAACCCCATTTCCTTTTCCTCCAGCTGCCTGGCATTGTGCTGCCTGCTTACCTCCCATATCTATTACCACCCCCAGATCTTTTTGTGTGACACGCTTCATAATTACCCCTTCCATCATGTAATCTCTATTTTCATTGTTCTTTCCCATCCCCAACACCTTGCACTTGCTCAGGTTAAATTCCATCTGCCAATCTTTTGCCCAATCTAAGCAAGTATCAATGCTCTTCTGAATCTGATCACCACCCCCTCTGCTATCCACATTACCTCCAAGCTTTGTGTCATCTGCAAATTTGGAAAGCCTACTCTTAACCCCACTATCCAAATCATTGATGTAAATAATGAATAGTGATGGTCTGAGTACTGATCCCTGAGGTACCCCACTACTTACATCCTCCCAACAAGACATCCTCCCACTCAGAAGCCACTCTCTGCTTCCTATCACTCAGCCAGTTTGCAATCCAATTAGCTCCCTGACCAGCCACTCAACAAGCCCTCACTTATGCTAACAACCTCTGATGTGGTGCCTTATCAAATGCCTTCTTAAAGTCTAGATATACTATGTCCACTGCCTTTTCCTCATCCACCCAATCATATGCAGTTAGGTTGCTTTTTTAATACCGGTGGTTAAATGGCACTAATAATACCAGAGGTATTATAACCATTCCTTTCACACTGTGAGGTGCATTGGGCTGTCGAGGCAGTTTCATTGGCGAAGGAGTACAATCCTTGACGGGTCGCCACTCCGACGCAAAACCAGAGATATTATGCACTGTAATAATTACGTCATCCTGAAAATTTAAATCGATTAAAAATCTAAATAAATGCAGGAAAAATAGACATCAATTTTATCCGTCAAAATTATAAATGAATAAAAAGAATAATTCTGCAACACTTGTACATAGAATATATATGTACAAACAATGTGCAATGTTGCTTTCTGGACAGGAGAAAATCAAACTGAGACAGATACAGCTGGAACAACAGGAACAGCAGAAACGGCAGCTGAGGGAGAGGAGGAAGAAGAGGAGGAGGAGGAGGATGATGATGAAGATGAGCATGCAACACAGCTTCCACGGCTGAGTGTACAACTGGACCTGGAGGAGCTTTGGAACATGCTTGGAGATTGTCTCAAAGAGCTTGCAGAGTCACATGACCACCATGCTGTGCTTGGTATGGCCACCCACCCTGGCTTGTGTTTGATTAGCAAAGAGTGTGATAAGAGTAAGGGGTGATTGATTGGGGAAATGGACAGGTTTTGTTCTGTACTGGGTGTGGTCAAATGTCAATTTGTATCTTCATTGTGTGTAAATATCCATTTCAAAACAACTTGGAAATATTTTCAGTCAACCAACGTTCAATGGTTTTCCTTTTGTGCCTTTCTTTCCCTTCTGTTTTCTTCTCGTTGCTTTCCTCCTCATCTAATGTTTATTGCTTGAATTCCACCCCCTCCCCCCCAATCCTCTCTTTACAATTCCAGTTTTTTTCTTCAGTGGCAGGAGTTCCCCCAAAGCTATATTTATACAATGTGTGTTTTCTCCAATTCCTGTTTGTCTATACAGTATTTACATAACATGTGATGTGCATGCTCCATCAAGAGCACTTTTTGTTTTTTAATGCAGTTGAGCATTTGGTTTAACAACAAATTTTACAGGCTGTCCATGCTCTTGGCTTCCACTCGTGACCTGTTAAAATATGTTGAGATTTTTGTTTTGTTGTATTTACTTTCAGTAACATTAGTCAATGTGAAGTGGCTGATGTAGTTTTGTGTTGGATACACAGAACAACGTAGTCACAACATCCAAATAGGCTGGCACAAATTTGTAGCTTGAACATACAGACATGAATACCTGGCAAAACAATGTTAATCTGTTCCACTTAGTCCTGCAGCCTGCTGTTGAGGCATTTTTCATTGTTCATGCGACGGAGCGGGAGACCAAGCCACCGGTACGTGACACACGAGAGAGTCAATTGGCTCATATTCGTGATGAAGCCCCACCGCTTTCTCCAGCACCAGTCACTCCTGCCTCTCCATCAGTTTCAGACCCTTTCTTTGCACGTGAAAACTCCACCATGCATATCTCGTCGAGCCTTCCTCCTGACACACAGAAATTCCTCCGATTTGCTGGTAGGTGTCAACAATATTTGATTCTCTTTTTACATACTTGCCATCATTAGGTGAGAGCCTCTGTGGTTCTGTGCTTTGCACTTCACTTAATTATGATTCTTATTATTTTTTAATGATGAGTTGATGTGTTTACATTTTTGTAATGTAAAATAGTTGCTTGAGTGTTTAGGGATTAAAGTAGTTTAATTTATTTTCAAATTCCATTTGCAGGACAAATGTTTTTTGGATAATGGTTGTGTCTAACTACTTCATACTTATGTAAAACGAAGCTTGCATTTGCATATTTGGATGAATAAGATTTGGTTTTGAAATTTCCACCATTTCATTAAAAAAGACGGATATCATAATGACCTAGTATTGCTTCAATGAACCCATGAGCAAAGAATGAAATTTTCATGTTTACTATTTGTTGTGGCTAAGCCAAAAACTGGTGTCTACTGCAGAAACTCACCGAACAGTATTGAACCAGATCCTGCGGCAAGCAACCATGCATCTCGCTGATGGTCCATTTGCTGTGCTAGTTGACCACATTCGTGTCCTGGATTTTGACATAAAGAGGAGGTAAAGCAAAGATGAATAAAATGCAGCTCTGTATATGAATTGTATTTTGTGTTGATATTGTCGCATTGGCGGGGTGCTCGCTAACGTGGCCTCACTGTGCCAAAGCAACATGCTTTGACAACAATCAAATTGATGAAAACTATGCCTGAGCAGGAATCGCAGTCACTTCTCCGGATAGATTCTGTATCCCGTCGGTCTCCAACAAGTGATTTCCCCCCCCCCCCACTCCAGGGATTAACAGAAAGCTATGCCAAGATGGTGTGTGCACACGTCGGAGGTAGGAATGAGGAGAACGCATTCTTAAGAAATTGGAAAGGTTTACTGGGACGAGACATTATAAACAAAGAATCCCATACAAACGATAGACTTTGACAATAAATGGAGAAATAAATCCTCACTTAACTACAGATGCCAGTTAAAGGTGCCACAGACACTCAGTTATTTACACTGAACAAAGGGGTGCCAGGCAAGGGCTTCAAAGGATATGGCTCGTGTCCCAGGCAGAACAGCAGAGCTCTCCACGAAGGGCACAATGGCAGCAGTATGCAACAAGTGGGACTCGGACCACAGACTCCATCGACTCCCTGCTTCTACCCTGACTGCTCTTGACTCTCGGCAGACTCTTACTGCCCATAACCGCTCTGCTGTCCACTGGTAACCACGACTGCCCGACTCTTCCTCTTCCAGTTAGCATTAGTGTGTGGCCTTTTATTACCATGCCCCACATTTAAGTGTCCTTCGCTCATGGGACGGCACCGGCCAATGATGTGGCACGTCACCGTTGCCGTGGCAATGTCATGCGAGTGGGGTGATTGCACCTGCGGCACTCGAACCAATGGTGTGCTGCCTTGCAGGCTGTCAATGACAGCATGCCTCCGAGCCGCCAGTGCCATGTCGCAATTCCTATTCTCAGAGTGCGGGCCACGAAGGGGAGAGGGTGGGTTGCCAAGTTGTACACAGAACACCCACACATCCATCACAATTCCTCTGCCTCCACCCACACACATGCCTTACCTTACCTTGCCAGGTTGAGAGGAGATTATGAAGAGATATCAGTTGAGATATCTCCTCAGTTGAGAGGAGATATCACGCTTTCCTCGCTCGCCTTTTCCATGAACTATACTGCCTCTCATGGCATACGTAAAAACAAGACGACTTCACTCTGATGGGTCCTCGCTTTTTGAAAGTGTTCTAACTTGTGTGAGCACGTGTACAAAGCTATCTTTCCAAACTCGTACACATCTGCCTACAACATAAAAAATATACCAGCAGAGTATATTTGGGCGATCTTGTTCCAAGCATGCAACACGTTCTTCTGACGCTTACCTTTATTTGGATGGTGTATAGGCAACTGACAGCTCTGCATGCGCAACAAAAAACCCATGAACTTATGTGTATGAAGTAAAAACATACCGACTGCTTGTAATTCAAAACACCTCACTGTACTGGAAAACATGGGGACAGGAATACTGGATTGTAAATGGTGAAGACTTGTAATACCCTCCCCCCCCCCCAAAACCACCGGCAAAGATTGAAAAAAAACAAAAAACACCCCAACACACGAATTGGGGTCCTGCTGATCCGATGTAGCAAGTCTGAATGTAATCGGCCCACAACTGTAGAAGGAGTAGCGTGACAAACAAATAAACAAACACTGATCCATGAATTATGGTGAGGATAAGTGAAGAAAGGGGGAAGTGATTGTGAATTTAACGTTCCATCTTTATTTCATTTTAACATTGTTCTTGACAAACGAGGACAGGAACAATGCAGGCATGATAGGCCGAGTGGCCTTCTCATGCACCAAAGTTCCCTGAAAAACGTTGTTAAGAACAGGAAGAAATGGGGAGGGGGAGGACAGAGTTTGGGGGTAAGGGTGCATATCGTTGGGCAAGGGGGGGGGTGGGACTTGAGGTGTGTAAGTTGAGGACTTGAAGAAGAAAAGGGGAGAGGATGACAGAGTTGGGTTGGGGGGGGGGCGGAGGCAGAGAGGGGACAGAGTTGGGATTGAGGGGCTTGAAACTTTTGAGGGGGTGGAGTTGAGGACTTTGAGTTGGGAGGGGTTTGATGATTTGAAGAAAGGGGGTGGAGAGCACAGAGTTTGGGTGTGGTGGGAGGGGGGGCAGAGAGAGGACAGAGTTGGGAGGGGGGGTTGTGTGTTTGTGTGTGTAAAGGGGGGGAGGGGGGGTTGGCAACTTGAAGTCACATTTTACATAATGCAGAATGTCCACGGGTCCCCGATTGTCCTGTTTGGTCTTTTCGGAATTTTGAGTTCTCTTGGAACAGTCGTGGCCAAAAATATTGGCACCCTTGCACTTTTTTCAAATTAACTCACAATTTTCTCCAAAAATAAGTTGAAATTGACGAAAGTATTTTGTCTCCACAATTTTTTATTTCACTGTTAATATTACAGAACCTTTATTTTTGATTCAGGACTTAAGATATCCTTTTAAATCAGAAAATAAAAAGAAATTGCATTGACAAAATTATTGACACCCACGACTTAATATTTGGTAGCACAGCCTTTGGACAAAATAACTGCAGTCAAGCGCTTCCTATAGCCATGAATGAGTTTCCCACTTCTCTCTACTGGCAGTTTGTCCCACTCTTCTTATGTAAACTGCTCCAGTTCTCTCAGATTTGAAGGGTGCCTTCTCTCAACTGCTGTTTTCAGATCTCCCCACAGGTGTTCAATGGGATTTAGATCTAGACTCATTGCTGGCCACTTCAGAACAATCCAGTGTTTTGTCTTGAACCATTCCTGAGTGCTTTTTGAAGTGTGTTTGGGGTCATTGTCGTGCTGCAAGATCCATGACCTTTGGTGGAGACTCAGCTTCCTGACACTCGTTGAATATTGTGCTCCAAAATGCCTTGATGATCTCCTGATTTCATGATGCCATGCACACATTAAAGGCACCCAGTGCCAGAGGCAGCACAGCAACCCCAAAACATCACTGAACCTCCACCATGTTTGACTGTTGAGAAGGTATTCTTTTCTTTGAAGGCTTCATTTTGTTTTCTTAAACAGAGATGACATGCTTCACCAAAAACCTGCAATTTGGTCTCATCTGTCCACAGGACATTCTCCCAGAAGGATTTTGGCTTATTCAGGTGTGTTTTGGCAAACTTCTTTCGGGCTTTCTTTCGTCTCTTTCTCAGCAGTGGGGTCCTTCTGGGTCTCCTAACATAGAACCCCCGTTGAGTTGGTGACTGATGGTGTGAGTTAAAACTGTCGTACCTTGTGTCTGAAGGTCAGCTTGAATCTGTTTGGTAGTTGGCCGAGATGCTTTCTCCACCATTCGAACAATACTTCGCTGCAATCTTCGATCAAGTTTTCTCTTGTGGCCATGTCCAGGGAGGTTGGCTGCAGTGCCATAAACCTTAAACTTCCTGATAACATTGTTTATGGTGGACACAGTAACATCAAGGTCTCTGGAGATGGACTTGTAGCCTTGAGGTTGTCCATGCTTGGCTCCAATCTTGTCTGACCTCCTCAGATAATTCTCTGGTTTTCTTTATTTTCTCCATGCTCATTGGAGCCTGAAGCTAATCTCCATGCTCGTGGAACCATTTCGGCGTACACACAGTGACACGAAACAGCAGAATGATTCCTTCTCTCTATTCAAACTGATTGAATGAATGATTTTTATATTGCAGGCACCTGCAACTAACTGCAGGTGAGTTCAATTCCAAAGTAAAGGAGAAGCACCTGCTTGAAATCTAATTTTAAATTTCGTAAGTATATTGATGACTTCCATCATCTGTTTGTGTGTTTGTTTGTTTGTTTGTGTGTTTGTTTGTGTGTGTGTTTGTTTGTAGGCACGATAACTCCAGAATGGAAGAAGCTACCAATGTCAAATTACACCACGTGATTCAGGACGGTGATGGCTAGTGCTGATTAGATTTTGGTCAAAATCGGTCATTGGTCAAGGTCACAGTGAGGTCAAACATTCGATTTTTGATGGTTTGGTACAGAATCATTGTAGAAACTTCTGGTTTGCTTCACTACCTTCTCGAGAGACACCTTTTATTAGACAAGGTCAGAGGTCAAGTTGACGATTTCATAAGTACCAGTCTATGACTGCTTGTTTTTTAATTTCAACAATTTTTTTGAAGAAATGGTGCATTATTTGAGAAAAATGCAAGGGTGCCAATATTTTTGACCATGACTGTATTTTGGTTTCTCGAGGTGTTTTGTGTCCTCGGGTCATTTAGATCCCCTGTATCTTTTGTGTCCTCGGTCATTTGGATCCTCTGGGTCCTTTGGGAATGATCGGTCTTTGGAGTCCTTTGGGTCTTTCCGGTATTCGGGGTCTTTTGCGTGTTTTGCTTTCTTTGGGGTCTTTCGGATCTTTTGGATATTCGAGGTATTTTTGGTTTTTGAGTGTCCGGGATCTTTGTGGCATTTTTGGATATTCAGGGTCTTTTGGGTATTTAAGGGTCTTCAGGGTCTTTTGTATCTTTGGGGTATTTTTGGTCTTTGGGGTATTTTTGGTCTTTGGGGTATTTTCGTTCTTTGGTGTTTTTTCGTTCTTTGGGCTATTTTTGGTGTTTGGGGTATTTTTGGTGTTTGGGGTATTTTCGGTGTTTGGGGTCCTTTGGGTCTTTGGGGTCCTTTGGGTCTTTGGGGTCCTTTGGGTCTTTGGGGTCCTTTGGGTCTTTGGGGTCCTTTGGGTCTTTGGGGTCCTTTGGGTCTTCGGGTTCTTTTAGATCTTCTGGGTGTTTCTGGTATTTTTGGGTCTTTTAGGGTCTTGGGGTCTTTAAGGGTCTTTCAGGTATTTGGGATATTTTGGTTATTTAAGGGTCTTTGGGGTCTTTAAGGGTTTTTATCCCCCGCCGCGTGGCGGAAGGGGGATATTATCACCCGGGTCGTCCGTCCGGCTGTCCGTCCGTCCGGCTGGCTGGGCATCAACATTTATAGCTGTGAGTGCGATAACTCATAAACTGTTCGCCATATCGATTTGAAATTGGGGTCACACATGTACCACCTGAAAACGAAGAACCCTATTGATTTTGGGCGTGGCCAGATCCAAGATGGCCGACTGGGGCGTTCCGTCCATCCGGCTGGCTGGCTGGGCGTCAACATTTATAGCTGTGAGTGCGATCTCATAAACTGTTCGCCATATCAATTTGAAATTTGGGTCACACATGTACCACCTGAAAAGGAAGAACCCTATTGCTTTTGGCCATGGCCGGATCCAAGATGGCCGACTGCGGTGGCCATCTTGAAAAAAATGTTTTTTGTAATAAATGGAAAACCGCTTATCTGATTTCAATTATTTTTCAATGGCGGGGGATTCCCCATCTCTGATGGTATATTTTTATTTTTTCTCTTTATTTTGGGTCTTTTTGGTCTTCGGCGTATTTTGGGTCTTTGGGGTATTTTCTTTGGGGTATTTTGGGTCTTCAGGGTCTTTATGGTTTTAGAGTTGTTTTTGGGTCCTCTGGGTGCTTTGGGTTTAGTATTTCAGGTTACATTTGTGGGTGACGTCAGGTCAGCTGTCCAACCAATGGGTGAAGAGCAGATATATATATATATATATATATATATATATATATATATATATATATATATATATATATATATATATATATATATATATATACATACATACATACATACATACATACATACATACATACATACATACATACATACATACATACATACATGATCACATTCACTTGCTCCATTTTGATAGAATAGATATAGTGAACCCTGCCGTCACTAGTCTTTTCTGTGGTTGGCCCGTGTTAGCACTGGACCAATCATGTTCAGTGATGTACCTTGAGCTGCATAGCTAATATGCTAATGCATAGCATAGCTAATGCATAGCCGAACATCCAGGCAGACCTCTCAAAGGGAGACACTGCATCTCATATGGGTGCTTCTCAACACCGATGGGAAGGTCCAATCTCGGGCTTGTGAATGAACAGGGTGAATTTTAAATGATTATATTTACTATTAATCACATTTGGGAGGAGGAAGGGGGAGGGGATGTGAGAAATCTCTTCGTCATTGTCAATCAAGTCAATTAATCCTTGTTTCACACCAACCTATCCACCAAGTTTCGTCCGAATCCATCCATAAGTTTTTAGAGACATCTTGTTATGCAGTAAACCCTCAAATATCGCAGGTGTTGGGTTCCTGGATTGCAATAGTTGAAACCGTGATCATGGAAACATAGGGGCAATGAGAAAAGGGGATTTCCTGGGCTTTGAGGAACAGAGGAAGGTGGGCGGCATATACCTTGGAGCACATTCAAGGCAATCATTAAGAAGAGGAAGGCGTATGGTACCACCAATACCCTGCCGAGATCAGTCTGTTCATCCAAACTGGATGACCAAGCAAGGAGGAGACTGATCAGAGAGGCCACCAAGAGGCCAATGACAACTTTGAAAGAGCTATCGACCTTTATGGCAAAGACTGATCACTGTGTGCATGTGACCACAATATCCCAAGCACTCCACAAGTCTGGCCTATAAAGTAGGGTGGCAATAAAGAAGCCATAACTTTAAAAAGCTCACCTTGACTCCCGTTTGAGGTGTGCAAAAAACCACTCTGAAGCCATTTGGCAAAAAGTTTTGTGGTCTGACAAAACCGAGATAGAATGTTTTGGCCGAAATGCAAAACGTTACGTTTGGCACAAACCCAAAACATCACCTAAAGAACACCATCCCTACTGTGAAGCATGGTGGTGGTAGCATCATGCTATGGGGATGTTTCTCATCAGCATGGACTGGGAAACATCAACATGGATGTTTCTCATCAGTATGTATATTGTTGCGAATTCACCCCCCCCCCCCCAGGCGTGCGATCGGCCACGTAACTCGAATCGCGGCACGTCGCCCACCTGACGGACAATTCATTTGTGACCCTCTGGGAACTATCGCCCGGAGCCAGTCACGGGTGGGGGTTTAACCTCACCACGATCGTGCCAATTGGTCACCCGCGCAGGATAGGGTTGCTCGCCAAATTCGACCGACCGAAGTACCTGTGCGAGTGGTCGACCGGGCGATCGTACCACGCAACAGGCCGACTCCGGACACGAACCGCTTAAGCAGTTCGTTCCGTATTACAGGGATAACCGAGCGGAGTTATCGTCGGCCTTGACGGTTCCGATTAATTACGGGCGTTTTAAACCCACGACAAATCTCTTACGCAATGCAGGCTGGAGAGTCAATAAAAAGGAAGGAGACGAAGCAGAGCGGGAACAGTTGAACAAGCAAGCATTTTATTCACACACTCACAGACAGGCACGTATATACAGCCATACAAAAATGCAACAAAAGCAAATGCAGAGTTAAAACCGACTATCCGCGTACACATGGCAACACTTACACAGTTCTACTTGAAAGACTGCGCCACCACAAGCATTTACGCAAAAAGCAAAGGAAGAAAGCCACCCTCACACGCAAGGAGGCAGACAGGCCCGTAGACCAAATGTACGTGAATCCCGGAAGATCCGCCAGGTCCACGAGACCGGGGAGGTCTTACCCGCGTCCTCGTGACGTGATGGTGGGCAAGCCGCAATGTTCACGCAGCTGTGCCCCGACTCCGTGCCCTGGCGTGGTCGGCGAGTCCTCTCCGGCGTGCTCCGCGCGAGCGGTCCCGTTGGCACCACGTTTAGGGTGGGGGGGACGGGGGCCCCCCTCGGCACTATCTCAGCGCGAATGGGGGGGGGGGAAATCGTTGATGCTCAGGGAGAGGGGTATGGCTGGCCGGCCTGGATCTCATGACGAGTCGAGCGACCCCCACACCGTGACCTCGTCGCCGTCCGCAGTCTTCCCTGCAACTCCTCCACAACTGCTCTCCAAGCTCGACTCCCCCTCTCTCAGTTCCACTCAGCTCTGCCCCGCTCTTCTCCCAACTCACCCTTAGCTCCACCAGTTCCACATTCTCCTTGTGAGTCGCCTTGCGCTCGTCTCTTTATAGGTCTCAGGAGGAGCCAATATGCAAATATTCGGATCAAAACGCGATTGGAGGCGGGGCCACGCCACCCTCTGTTCAGCCATTGGTCAGGCAAAAAGGGGCGTGAACCTCCCTTGATCCGCATATTTGCATTAACGGACTTCACATACACGCACTTGGAGGCGGGGCCAAGCCGCCTTGCGTTCGCCCATTGGACGGAGGGGAAGTGGGCGTGAAGCGTTTTGGATCCAAATTTTCCCCTCGGAAAGGCCGCCATTCGCGCTCGCGGCTCAGTGCGTTTGGCACCAATCGCCGAACGAGCCCGAGACAGCCCGACGTTCAGTGTTCACATGTGGCGCGGTTGTTCATTGTGAAGGTGAAAGGCGAAGGTGGTGGAGGGTTTTTGGTGGTGGTTTGATGGTTATGTTGTCGTTTGGGAACGGCGGTGAAGCGATGTTTGCAGGATGGAGTTGTGAAGGTAAGGGTAGTGGCTGTTTGCGTTGTTGGCGGCTTAATGGTCAAAAATAATAATAGAGAAAGAAAAAATGGCTAACTGAAGGATCGCAGCCCGAATGGATCACATAAATTCCCTCTATACAATGGGTTTGGGCTAACTACACATGGACCTATCGAGATATCTCACCTGAGGACTCTTTATGGTGTAATGCGAATTTCCACAACCGTAACAATATATATCTGCTCTTCACCCATTGGTTGGACAGCTGACCTGACATCACCCACAAATGTAACCTGAAATACTTAACCCAAAGCACCCAGAGGACCCAAAACAACTCTAAGACCATGAAGACCCAAAATTCTATCAGCAGAGAAGGGAAAATGGATGGAGCAAAATACAGAAAAATCCGAGAGGAAAACTTGCTGCCCTCTGCAAGAAAGCTGAAATTGGGACGGAAGTTCACCTTTCAGCATGACAATGACCCGGAGCATGCAGCCAAAGCTCCACCGGAGTGGATAAGGAACAAAAAGATAAATGTCCTTGAGTGGCCCAGTCAGAGCCCCGACCCAAATCCAATCGAAAATCTGTGGCATGACTTGAAGATTGCTGCCCATCAATGCTGCCCGTGCAACTTGACTGAACTTGAACAGTTTTGTACAAGAGAATTGGCAAATATTGCCCAATCAAGGTGTGCAAAATTGGTAGAGACCTATTCAATAGACTCACAGCTGTAATTGATGTCAAAAGTCCTTCCACCAAGTAGTAACTTGGTGGGGTTGTGGACACTTATCCAACAAAGATATTCTAGTTTTGTATTTTTATTAATTGTCTGAAATTTGTTTTTCACTTGGAAGCTGTGGATTACGATGTGTAAATAAAGGTGGAAAAAGTCTGATTTAATGCAATTTAATTCCAGGCTGTAAGACAACAAAAGGTGAAAATTTGAAAGGGGGTGCAGACTTTCTATCGGCACGGTATATATAAAGCATGTTAACATTGAAATGAACACGTAAATAAAATAAGTGCAGGATAAAATAAACAAAAACACAAATTTATACTTTTAAAATTTATTACAAAACAGCGAGGTGGATTCGGGAAAACATATTACGTACTCGTTTATACTGTCCTCCACTGTAAATGGAAAACACAAGACTGAGCTCAAGATGATGATGATGCTGTGAGAGGGGGGAAGGTGTTGGTTTGAAAGATATGGTTGTAGGGAGAACTTACGATGGTTGTTCGATAATCAGGAGCATGATGAAGTTGCTTGCTGCATTGCCACATATAAGAAGGGTAAAAGATCCTTGGACACCTTGATCCAAAGCCGATCTTATCCAGAGCCGATATTTCCTGCTTGAAGAAGAAGGTATCAGATGGCATCCTCTTCCAAAATTATCCCGTCTCTTCAGCGTCTGCCATGGTTGAACTGAACCTTTCTTCCCCGGGTGTCTCGTGGAACAATTTGGTAAATCCGCAACGGTTTCTCTCGTGTTACCGGTCCACTCAAATGAGTAAATTCAAAATCGCTTCTCCCGTATTACCACATTTGGCTCACACATTTGACTCGCGTTTACCAACCGCACAGTTGATTTATCCATCCCATTATGTCGGCCGTCAGATGCACACCCAACCTGTCCACCAAATTGCATCCGAATCTGTCCACAAGTTTTTGAGATATCCCGCTCAGACAAACAAAACAGATTGGTGAAAACCTTTGGTGGCAGAGGTAACTGGAGAGAGCAATCAGAGATTGCAGACCCTCACCAGGACTTGTTTTGAGTATTTTCATCGAACCGTCAGACCCTAACATTCATGGTTCCGCAATTCACAGACCCTGTGTATTTGCGGTTCATAAAATGTGACGTGCTTCTTCATTTGCAGCACTGTGCTTCACGTATTCATGGTTCATTTGTTTTTTCACGTTTTCACAGGCATATTCGCAGTTTTTCTGTCCTGCTTCTGCATTCGCAGCCCTGTGCTTTCATGTATTCGTGTTTTTCAGGGGATTTTTTGCTTTCCCTTATGATTCATGAACCACCAGGAACCTATACCCCTTTTCCCCATTGAAACAATGCCCCGACATTCATGGCATTTTTGAGGAATGAATCCCCCTGCAAATGTCAGGGTCTGACAGTATGTATTTTAGATGTACTCACATTTTAATTATGCAGTACATATTTTATAGAGGTACTCAGTTGAAAAAAGAGAACGTGCGACACTAGCTGCCACCAGATGGTTGTTTGCGGCCTACGTTGGCACATTGTGCAGACAGACAGACAGACAGACAAACAAACGGACCCAAATGCAATGCCCTCTCCTTTGGTGGGGGTAAATATATTTTGTCAAACTTTTGGAGGATGAATGGGAAAACTTTTCCTCCTCTTCATTTCTTATTCCCAAAAACGTTTTCAATTATTATGTTTGAAATATTTGTGTAAAATAATACTTTTAATTGACATTTTATTCATCTATAATGAACCAGTGTATCGTTTTTGTATTATTTTGAAATGTGTTCCTTGAATCAGGTTATTTTGAAGACCCCTTCACCATAATTTTTTTATAACGATAAGTTGTTAATCGTTAATATCCATGTATATTTCCTCGTGTATCATTGAAGGACCAACGAGTTGTAAGGTACAATGGGAAAATCAACAGGTGTGTGAGCTATTTGACTTGTTCAATTGAGAACATCAAACAGGCCAACTCATAGACTTTTTTGGGGGGTGGGTTTATTGACAGATACTTCCGCCAAGAGCTAGAGCGAATGGATGAGGGTATCCGGCGGGAAGATCTTGCAGTGCATGTTCGAAGAGACCACGTATTTGAAGATTCCTACCGTGAGCTTCATCGCCGAACTCCTGAGGAGTTGAAGAATCGCCTGTTAGTACCATAATTTGGAATAGCTTAAAGTGTTTAATGTTGACTTTTGGATATGATTGTATCGTGCATTTGTCATGTTTGAGTGATTAATGTGTGTTCCATCTCTGTGTACAGCTATATTGTGTTTGAAGGCGAGGAGGGGCAGGATGCTGGTGGGTTGCTGCGTGAGTGGTACACTATAATTTCACGCGAGATGTTCAATCCGATGTATGCCTTGTTCCGCACCTCACCCGGTGACCGGGTTACCTATACCATCAATCCATCATCACACTTTAACTCAAACCATCTGAGCTACTTCAAGTTTGTAGGGCGCATTGTGGCAAAAGCTGTATATGACAACCGCCTTCTTGAATGCTACTTCACACGTTCCTTCTACAAGCACATCCTCGGCAAACCTGTCCGGTTGGTTAATCCCCCATTTTGAATTGATTGTGTGCATGTGATTCAGCCTTTGTGTTCTGTGAATGGTTCAGAATTGCTTTTAACTTTACAAACCGACCATGCTTGCACACAGGTACACAGACATGGAGAGTGAAGACTATCCTTTCTACCAAGGCCTTGTTTATCTTCTTGAGAATAACGTTTCTACGCTTGGTTATGACCTACCTTTTAGTACTGAGGCACGGATTAGGTTTTACTTGTAATACACCCCCACACCCACATCCTAAATTATTTTCTACATTTCTTGTGGCCATACTAATCTGCTGAAATTGAAATTGCAAGTCTAGCCATTTTGAGGTCTTCTAATTCATTTGTTTTATGTACTGGCTGTTTAATGCAACTTTTTGTTGCATTTCAACATCTGGCACAGTACTGTCCCTGTGATTTATTCCCCAGTTCTGATTTGAAAAAAAAAATTGAGGGAGGGTTATGTTATGTTTGGTCTGACCAGTTAAAGGATTTTGCTGTTGAGGATTTGACTGTTGTGGCTCCCTTGAAAATTTTTTTTTTTTTTTTATTTCAGGTGGAGGAGTTTGGCGTGTGTGAGGTTCGGGATCTCAAGTCCAACGGACGCAATGTGTCTGTGACAGAGGAGAACAAACGAGAGTACGTTCATCTTGTCTGCCAGATGAAAATGACAGGTCGGTGTGAACATTTGAGTAACTTTGGCCAGTTTGTGCTTGAAAACCATAAACATTTTGGTTTTTGCTTGATTTTTTTTTTTAAGTTTTTTTGGATAACACTTATGTTTCATGTCTTTGTAGTTTATGTGCTGATGGTTGTGACTCGGATTCCTTAAATGGTTGACCTCTCGTTTTGTAATGCAGGAGCTATCAGGAAGCAACTGGCTGCATTTCTTGAGGGATTCTATGAGATAATCCCCAAACGTCTCATCTCCATCTTTACAGAGCAGGAGTTAGAGCTCCTAATCTCTGGCTTGCCCATTATTGACATTGATGACCTTAAAGCAAACACCGAGTACCACAAGTACCAGCCCAACTCATTGCAGGTGTGGTGGTCACAGTTTAATTCTCTCGGCTGAGACGTCATTGGATTAAGATGATTGATTCACTAAGATTTTACATTTGTGCACTACTTGCATTCCCTCTGAAGCTGAGATTTTCACCACCCCCACCCCCACTTCAGTTCTTTTGTCCCTTGTTCTTCTTCCATGTGCAAGGTTTTCTGCCTTTGTTCAATCTCACTTACTTTCAGCCCTTAAAGGAGTTCGCTCATTACTTGTCCTGACCCTCAATCTCCTGTCTTAATTTTGTTGCTTTTTCATCCACCTTTCCTCTTTCATCCTTTTCTTTTTTTCCTCATCTCATCCTCCTCCACATCGACCTCTGCCCCCTCCTGAATACAAAACAGTTTCTTGCAGTGACCTTTTTACTTGCAATAATTAAACCTGAAACTAGAAAAAGGAAAAATGAGACTCAAGTGAAAATGAATGCATTCATATTGCAAGAACGAAAACAGAATGTCATGTCGAGCTGAACAAGAGCTTTGAACGTTTGGAAGAAAACAGAAGAAACATTTGGACTACCGTGATCATTTTTTTATAGTGATCATTGAACAAAGGTGATGAGATACAGCCTCAGCAATAATAAAGAAGTAAAAGGTTCCTCCAATAAAAGGTTATCAGAAATGACCAAAAACTTGAAGTGAAAAATTTAAATTTAAAATAATGAAGCGTGAACTGCATACACATTTATGGAAGAATATTAATGGCCAAGTCATTGACATAGAAAGGCAGACAGAGAAAAACCAACATGAAAGTAATTGTAA
The DNA here is from genome assembly GCF_056783735.1 of Eptatretus burgeri. NCBI lineage: Eukaryota > Metazoa > Chordata > Myxini > Myxiniformes > Myxinidae > Eptatretus > Eptatretus burgeri. Next base: position 51,020,194 of record NC_140970.1, on the reverse strand, counting down.
AATATTTCAAGAACAGACAACTGTGGAAACCTCCAAGTGTAGTTGAGACCAGACTGAGATTTTGCTCAAAAGTGAATGTAACCATTATCAAAACAGATTGTGCATACCCATGTACATTCCCAATTTATCTGGTATTTGAAGTGCAAAAAAGAAGCCATCTTGTCATCTTAATCTTGCATGAAAAAGGGAAAGGCCTGTGATGAAGCTGAATCTCTGAGCCTGTTCCTCCTGCATTAAGACAGTTGGTGTTCCTGCTGTCTCTTCCCACCTCCTCTCTGGTCTTGCATCCTCTGCCTTTTCCATGTTCTGACCTTCCCCTAGTTTCTGCAGGATGTGTAGTGTGCCAATAACCCACTTCTGGTGAAATTCCTCAAATTTAGGCTCGCTGCTCACCTTGACCCATTTCTTTGTTCCTCTTAACTGTGGTTGTGGAACCAACTTTCTTGGTCTGTTCAATCCCATTCTTCCCTCCAGGGCTTCAAGCTGGTTGTTCACCATAGGTCATCCCCTTCCATCCATTTTTTTTTTTTTTGCCCTCATCAACCTTCCCAAGCTCATGCCTTGCTTTACTGGTTGTGTTTTTTCCTCCCCTAAAAACTCTATTCACCCATTATTTTTCTTTTTTGGTTCCATTGCTCTTTCATCCCCTCTTTTCCTTTCCTCCTCAGCCCTCTTCTTGCTGTGTTTGAGCTTACATCCAGCTTGTTTACTCCATGTCCTCTTCCCCCCTGCCCACTCTTCCTCCAAATGTCCCTCTACCTAAAATTTAGGCTCCTCCTCCTCCCCTCAGCTATGCTAAGAATGCTGTTGGTGTGTTCCCTCCCCCCTCCCCTTTTCAGTGTTCTTTCTGTTCTGTGTGCAGGCTCTTCCTGAGCCTTGACTTTGTATGCAAAAAGGCAGTTTCAGAAGATTAAATTGCTTTAAATATGCAAAGATGCTGGTTAAATGTTCCACATTAAATTGGCAGAACAATTTGCAAAGTATCTGAATGTCTGAAAAGAAAATCAGAAGCTGGAGAAAGCTGGTACTGATCCACAAAAATGGATGTACCTGAAGAATTTCAAACGTCTGTGCTTAAATACTTAAAGTTGCTTTAAAATATATCAATAAGTGACAGTTGATTGAACTGGACAACAACCAACTTGTGGGATCAAGCAGGTTTGGAGATTTACTCAACATTGGATCCCCTTTAAACAACAAATTGGCTTTCAAAAAAATCTTCGGAATGTAATTTGCCCTTTTGCCAAGCATTTATTATGAAGAGTATATTTCTACAGTGTGGACGGAAATGCTGTTGTTTTACAAGCTCAACATTGAGAAAACATCAACTCCAGTTTTATAAACATAAGCAAAGTCAGCAATTGTGTAACAGTGATGTTGGGATTGTCTCAAAGTTGGAACAATATCATGATTGAAAGAGACTGCTTGCATGTTGGAGTGTTTCAAAAGTTAATTGATGATGAAAGATGAAACTGCTTATAAATCAGTCTTTTTTTTCTTTCTTTAAAAAAAATTTATTCTTTGGTTGTTGGTTAATGTGCATCTCAAGAGTGTCTGGAATTTTTGCGCAGTATCCATCATGTCCTAGCTGTGTGCGCATATAACAATGCTTTCATTGTATTTGTTTACGTCCAATTTCAAATTTGCCAAAGATTTGAGCTGCTTTCATTGATTATTTGTGGCCCTCACAAAGCAAACTTCTGTCTCTGGACCATTCACTAGACATTTTCAATGAGGATTGAACAGCTGCAACACAATGTTTGATGAAACCAATGAGTAATATGAACTAGCTAAGAATGAGATAAGGTTATCAGAGGTTGAAAGGGTTGCTCTCTGATAAAGGATCTGATGTTTTCGAATTCTTAACATTTGTGCATCTGTTTTGTTTAAAGGTCCAATTACATGTTGATTTGGTTACTTGAGTTCAGACTTCAACCGACAAATGAGTGGATACTAATGAGAACTTGCATTCTGTTTGTTTTTGGTTAGATCCAATGGTTTTGGCGTGCACTGCGTTCCTTTGATCAGGCTGAAAGAGCCAAGTTTTTGCAATTTGTCACTGGCACATCAAAGGTTCCATTACAGGGCTTTGCTGCTCTCGAAGGCATGAACGGAATCCAAAAGTTTCAGATCCATCGGGATGACCGCTCTACAGACCGACTTCCTTCAGCACACACCTGGTATTACCATTTAAAAGCCAAACCATATTTACTAAATACCTGTAATTTTTTTGCAAATGCGTGTACATGATGATGACAACATTGTGGCAAACGTTTCCAATGAAACATCAAAGTTATGGCAAAAGATCATCAAATGAGGAGAAACACATCAGCTGATTGGCTGAAATTTGAAATTGCAAAACCTTGTATCTTTGGTGTAATGCACATCCAAGGTCTTGGCTATTGTCCAAAATGAGGAGCATCAGTATCTGCTCTGAAGGGTGAGACCAAGGTGTGTGTGTGTGTGTGTGTGTGTGTGTGTGTGTGTGTGTGTGTGTGTGTGTGTGTGTGTGTGTGTGTGTGTGTGTGTGTGTGTGTGTGTCAATCTGTCTAACTCTTATTTATTCGAAGGCTATTGCTCCCTTGTCCTGGCCATTCTGCTGAAAAAACTCTAATGTACTTTGTCTATACCCTTCATTATCCTCAGCATCTCCATCAAATTCCCTCGTCACCACTTCCGTTTTAATGTATAAAGTCCTGTCTCCTTCACCTCCTCATGGCTGAGTCGAGCTAGCCCTGGAATCAATCTCGTAGCTCTTTACTGAGCCCTCTCTATGACAGCTATGTCCTTCCTCACATGTGACCAAAACTGAACACAATGTTTGTGATGAAGCCTCACTAGATTCTCATACAATGTGACAAACCTATAGCTGCCTGGCACTTGGCTGTCTGCTTACCTCCCCCTCCCCCACCCCACAACATCGATTACCATCCCCAGATCCTTCTTCTGCGATTTCTCCCCCCCCCAACCCTTGCACTATGTAATCTCGATTTTAATTATTCTTGCCTATCCCAAACACCTTATATTTATCTGTTAAACTGCACCTGCCAATATTTTTCCCAATCTACTAGGTTCGTACGGGTCCTAAAAACCCATAAAAGTCCAACATTTCTGAGTTGTACAATTTAAGTACTTAAATGTCCTTAAATTTCAGGAAAATGTTCAAAAGTCAATAAAAATCAGATTTTCCTGTTATTTGGTGAAGGGTGTTTCATTTTACTCGCACTAGTATTCTAAACAAGGACAAATGTGTCCAATAGCCGCGTCCTAAACATTTTGTTTCAGGTCAGTAGCCAGTGCAGTTGAACCATTTTTAGCCTTGTACCAAACAGACAAGCCAATGGGTCCCTTTCTTGTTCATGATATTGAGAGACTTGTCAGAAATTTGTTAGAGAGGTGTGTTAAGCCAGTTGCATTACAAAATGCTTCTACTGCATATGACTTGTTAAAGCTGGATCTTGAAAAGGAAAGGGTAGAAAATAAAAATATTGAAGTTGGTTTCAAGGCTGAAAGTGAACTGAAGTCCCTCCTGAGAACCAAGGCCATCAGTGAACGCCAGGTGTTTTAGTTCAAAGAAGAATTAAATGTAGGCTATTTGTGGTGAAATGTGTCAACAAAATCTTTGAAAGGTCTCCTCTTAAGTATAGTTTAGCCAGAAATCTGGCTTCTCTCGATCCCAGGTTGATGGTGACTGATCAGGAACATTCAAAGTCCAAATTCAAATGCCTGTTGGAAAATTTGGTGAATGAACAGAGTTGATGGTGATAATGTAGATATGTTGGTTGCGAGTTACAAAGAATTACTGCAGGATGTAGCAGGGTGTGAACTGAAGTCGAGGTTCAAGGACTTCAAGGTTGAAGATGACAGGGTAGATGTGTTGCTCTATGAATGTGTGGGGTAAAAACAAGACGTTTGAGAAGTTGTGGGGGGTAGTTCGGAAAGTGTTGCTAGTTTCCCATGGTCAGGCGTCTGTTGAGAGGGGTTTTTCCCTCAACAGACAGATAGAGAAGGACAACCTGGATGAAGGCATGCTTGTGGCACTGAGGCAAATTATTGATTATTTTGTACTGGTACGTGGAATGCTCAAAGTTGAAATCACAAAGGAACTGCTATCCTCAGCCTCCAGTTCTCGACATAAATACCATCAATATATTGAAGAAGAGAAAATAAAGAAAGGGCAAGAAGCCATCCAAAGAAAACGAAAAATGGTTGAAGATGAAGTGGATGGTTTGAAAAAGAGAAAGGTGTTGGAAACTGACATAGAAGGTCTGACCACATTGTCAGAAAAATATGCAGACAAGGCTGAGGCAAAAGGTGGCAAAACTAGCCACAGTCTTCTGGTAAAACCAAATGCTCTCAGGCACTCTGCCAAGCAAAAACGGGGGGAACTCAAAGTTTGAGAAAGAGAAATTGAGGAGAAGGCTAAATCCTTGCCTGCTACGTCCTAATTGGATATTACAATGACATGTAGCTTACAAAATGGACTGTTCTGTAGTGTAGAAGCAGTCAGGAGCTGCTGCAACTTTGCAGGTGGCAGCACTTACAATAACATTTTAACATAACAACACATTAACATTGAGAGTGCTGCCATCTGGAAACTTGTGACTGCTCCTGGCTGATTCTACAGTAACTGTTAAGTGAATTTGCCAATTGGCTGTGTGGCGCGTTGTGCCTTGTCGACTGAATAAGCTCCTGCTGTGTTCTGTATGTTCATTATTAAAATAGATTTTTTTTATAAACTTACTATCTTTGTTAATTTTGAGGTGACTCACCTCAATTTACCCCTGGAATTTCTAGGATGTGGTCCTTAAAAAGGGGTTATTTTAGCCCTCAAAAGTCCTTAAAAAGTCCTGATAAAAGACATCTCAAAATAATTGGGAACCCTGATTCTATTAAAGTACAATACTATATAGACATTCCTGAATCTGATCACCACCCTTGCTGACTTCCAAATCGCTGATGTAAATTATGAACACAAATAGGACCACTGGACGTGTTGCTTATCTGGGCCTTGGCCTCATGTTACTCAAATTTGGTAGCATTCTGACAAGTGCGGCTGAAGAAGATTTTTGAAGGAATTTACTAAGTCTGCCATTTTCACCGACTTAGTTGCGTGACTGGAACGAGCTTTGCAATCCCCGTTACCAGTCAGAAGCGGAACCTTGCTGCCAAATTTCACCTGGATGGGCCCAGCGGTTTGGCCTGAGAAGTCGAAATAGGATGCGGATGGACGGAGCACGATGACAATACCTTATCTGGAATTGCAATTCCAGATAAGCTAATAATTGTTCCAGTACTGATCCCTGAGGTAAACGATATCAGTCATAATGTGTGTGGGAAAAATTATGCACATAATATGTATATTTGATGAAAATCGATGATGTCAAAGGTGACACCATCTTGGAGTATTTTTCCATGTTGGTGTAATCTTAAAAAAAAAAATCTTCAGAATTTCTCCAGAACTGCTGTTCCGATTAAGTTGAAACATCCCACAAAACGTGTTGGGACAAATGAGAATATTCTTTTTTTCCCCAAATTTTGATTTTGCAATCACCATGGCAACCAGCTTGGATTTAAGCAAAAACTTTTTTAAAAAATCTTCTCCGAAAATGCAAATGCTATTAATTCGATTCTTGTCAGGTTATGATTGACTACTATACGATTGACCTTGCTGCAAAAATATATAAGATGACATCATCTTAAGCTGTTTGCCAGCCACATTAAGGTAAAAAAACAAATTTGTCTGATTGACATGAAACATTTTTTTTAATGTCATCTGCACCATTAAAAAAAAAACGAATATTAAATTTCGTTTTGATCAGTCACATGGTCTGGCAATGACAGACAAAATTGATGATGTCATCAGTGAGACCATCTTGGAGTAATTTTCAATGTTGGTGTAACTTAAAAAAAAAAAGAAGCTATTTCTTCAGAACTGCTGCTCCAATTAAGTTGAAACTTTCCATTGCAATGTTGGGGCAAATGGGAACTAATGCCATCTTTTTTCCAAATTCTTATTTTGTAATCACCGTGATAACCAGCTTGGATTTCAACAAAAACTTTAAAACTGTACTTCTCCAAAACCACAAATGCTAATGATGTGATACTTGGCAGGTTATGATTGATGACGGATGATGCATATAAGTTTTTGAAGTCATCATTTATGTGGTTTGGCCACCATGTTGGATAAAATGTCATCGCGAAAAAAGCGGGGTCGCGCTAAATCGGGATTCAAGAAAATCATCGTTCAAACTGACCCAATGTTGACCTAAAATACGAAAACACCCCTATTTTTGCCCTATTTGACCCGTTTTTTGCACGTTTACCTTCTTGCAAGTAAATTATCTTTGAATTAAAGAATTCCACCAATAAATCGTTGTTACAGTCAAAATTAAAACGTAAATTAGTTTTTTAGTAAAGCTTTTTACATTGTTAAAACATTCGCACTGTTCCGAAAATATATCACACAACTGACAGGTGCTCGTTTCTTCATTTGTAAATTATAACATTGATGCAATTATTATTTATGAAATCCAAACACTATTTATTCACCTTTCTATAATCGATGCGAGAGGATATTGTAAGCAGCCGCTAACAACACACATGGCCGTCATGAACAGTGTCTTCCGTCTATCTTGGATGTGTGTTACAATTGCCTACAGTATTCAGTGCAGTAACATGCTGTACAGGTTTGTAGCCGAGGAGCAATAGGCTATACCATATAGGTTTGTGTAAGTACACTCTGATGTTCGCAAAATGTAGACATCGCTTAATGACACATTTCTCGTTGGTGTTGCGGTTGGTGGTTGTTGTGTGATGGCGGTTGAGACGTGGTTGGCTCAAAATAAAGATAGAACAGAAAAACGGCTATCTTAAAGGGTCGCAGCCCGAATGAATGACATTTATTCCCTCTAAACAACGGGTTTGGGCTAACTACACATGTACTTACAGAGATATCTCACCTACGGGACCTGAATGGTGGTTTGCGAATTTCCTCAACCACAACAATATATATATATATATATATATATATATATATATATATATATATATATATATATATATATATATACATATATATATACATACATATATATATATACATATATATATATATATATATATATATATATATATATATATATATATATATATATATATATATATATATATATATATACACACACACACATATACATGGAAGCCCGAAAGCTACTTTACCCCTGATAAATTTCTCGCACTTCCCTCTGTCCCTTCCCCTCTGCCCTCGCCCGCTATGGTATGCGGAAACACTGACTCAGAAGAATGATGGAGCACATACAAATACAATGACAAATTAATTCATTGTAAGTACTGTGCAATAAAACCTGTATATTAAGAGTTCAAGAACAATGCTTCACTGGGAAGGGGTAAAGTGACTTTCAGGCCACCCTGTATAGTTTTTATAGTTTTTTTTTTTCTTCTCCCTCCCCTCAGGGGAGGGGGCATGGGTTTGGTTAAAAATACACATCAACCACCCCTTGACGAGACAGCATTGAAGATGAACACCTTTTTTCAAAATCTTCTTCGAAAGCGTTCAACCAATTGATTTGGAACTTATGATCGATATGATCGATCACCCCTGGGGAATATACTGTGTCTGTTAATGATGACGTAGGTTGCGTCGTTTGCAATTGCCTCGAATTTTACAAGTGATGCTTGGGCCCCTGAATCACTGCTCACAGTTTTCATAATCATTATTGTTATTTTTATTATTATTATTATTATTATTCTAGTTCTGTCAATTTTTTGTCCCTGATCTATCTGTCAAACCTCGACTGATTCTGCAACCGGCCCAGACGGCATCAGCCCACGTGTCCTAAAAACCTGATCTGCTGCTCTTGCTCACCCTCTCTCTTCTATTCACCCTCTCATTTGCTCAAGTTCATCTGCCATCTGCTTGGAAATCAGCAAACATTACCGCTCTGCATAAAAAGGTGCAAAAACAGATCCCTGCAACTACAGACCAATCAGCCTTCTCCAAATCATCAGCAAGGTTATGGAATCCATCATCGCTGCAGACATTAAATCTTTCCTCTTCTCCAATGGCTTGAACTCCTGACCACATACAAAGCTTTCGTCCGCAGCCTGATGGAGTCCTGCTCTCCCCTCTGGGCTGGTGCTCCCGCCTCTCACCTTTCTCGGCTTCACGTTGTAGAAACCAAGGCATTTTGGATCATTGGTATCTCCTGCGATGAGGCTGAGTCTTTGGGTCTCTCACTCTCTCACCGCAGGCAGGTCAGTGGTCCTTCTATTTCTACCGTCTCCTCTCTGGTCTCACCCCCCCCCCATGTTCCCGCAGGGTGCTTGAAATCTGCCAGCAACCCCCTTTTGGTAAAATTACCAAAATCAAGAATCACTGCTCACCTTCACTCTTTCATTCTTCTTTCTTTAGAACAAACTCCCACACTCTCTTCAATCCCACTCTTCCTTCCAAGTCTTCAAAATGGCTGTTCACCACCATCTCTTATCTTCCCCCATCCAAAACCACAATCTTGTCGACCCCTGTTAATCCACCCCAAACCCACCTCCTTCAAATTCCTTGCTTTCCTTCCTAAAAGTCCCTGTCATGTAAGGACCTGAAAGTCCCTGTAGTGTCCATCTTGTTTACCCTTTGTACCCCACCCCATCCCTCTCCCTTCCACAGATCTCCTCATGTCTGTTCCTTCCCTCGCCCACCCCTCTTGTCTCCTGCTCCCCTTGTTGTAGGTTATGTGTGTTTGCTCTCATACGAACCTTGACAGTATATACAAAAAAAAACAACAAACAATATTTTATCACAGTTCTCACAATTCCCCCAGCTCCCACTCCCCCCCCCCCCCGCCTTCCCAACATGATTAACTGTAAATATCATTTTAAACTTACCCTGAACATTCACAAGCCTTAGATATGCCCTTCCATTCAGTGTTCAGAAGAACCTAATCCAGAAGCGATGTCTTCCTTCCTGAAGTCTCCCTGATGCATCCAACTCCCACATAAATAAAGCTGGCACAAGCTTTGTGTATTTTACGTTGTGTAGATGTCCTTTGCCGAATGAAGAGTTGTTTCTGAGTAATGATGTACAGCCTCTTTCCAATTGGAGACGTCCATAAAATAAATCACCAAGCCTGCCATGTTTACAGGAGGCATTCTTGCAAGGTTCAAAGTCCATTTACTGGTAGCGATTCGTCAGGGGTTTGTGTAGCACACACCTGTCCACTCGGGCCTTGCACTGGCCCACATGGTCAGCAGTTTTCAGTGCGGGCAGTTGCCCATTCGGCGAGCTGAGAAAGTTCTCCAAGTCTGTGCAGAGGCACAGCTCTTTCTCTGATTTACTTCTCCAAGTATTTTAGGCTTTTTCGAAGCTTTTGAGCCATTTTAGGTAACAAACCTTATTTTGTGCACACTGGAAATTTATGGTGCCCTTAACACCGCCGTTGCTCGAGATTTCTGCGCATGCACACCAACCATTCTGGGGCAGATTGCGTCATTTTTAAAGTCGTGCATTGTTGGACCTGACCTGAAGAGGCAGTTTTCATTTTCAATGCACACCTTTTTAACCTAAAGTTCAAGTTTGATATTTTGACTTTTTTTTTACTTGTGCAGTAAAGTGCCATCATCTCTCAGTTGGAATTATAATCTATTGAGTTCTTTTTTTTGTTTCTCTCTCTCTCTCCCTCCCTCTCTCTCTCTTTTGCAGTTTTAACCAGCTGGACTTGCCTGCATATGAGACACATGACAAGTTGAGGCGTATGCTACTGCTTGCCATTCAGGAGTGTTCAGAGGGCTTTGGCCTGGCTTAGATGCCAATACGCTGCCTTTGCACCATATCCCCACATCCTGTATGCACCCCTTCCCTGGCAAATGGCTGGTGAACAATGGGATGAAGCGTCCACATGTACTGTTTTACACAGTGCTGCTGCAGGACAAATGCCAGGCTCCTGCTCTTCCTTTGACGGCTGCCGGTTGTGTTGGGACGGAATCTGCTCTGGAATCTGTGCTTCACATTAAATGGGCAAAGAAAGGGATTTAACAGAGACAGCTGCCCTCTGCATGTAAATCACCTCTTTGTGCTCAATTTTTGCGTGACTTCCTCCTCTGCCGAAAGCTGTTGGTAAGAGTGGAGAGAATAGCAGAAGTGATGTTTGTATTTTCAGGAATTACTTGCTTTGCGTCTCTTCATGTCCCTTCAACAGAACTATCTTGGTGTGGGGTCGTCACATTGGCTTGCCTGTATTCTTTTTCTCAAACACAACGACTGAAGAAGTGTACATAAATGTTATTCGTAGAGATGTAGGTTTAAAAATGTATATGATCTACATGCCATGAGGTTTGTTTGAACATTTGCAGGGGATGTGGAGATTGGGGTGTGTGGCAGACCTGTAAATGGCAACCAGCAGTGAAACTAATGTCTGGCTGGCTGCTGCTGGTTTTTTTTTATTTTTTTGTCCTTCGTTTTTGCAACATGTCATAAATTTACTTTTTGTGTTGCTGAAATGGGCAGAGCTGTAAGATAAGAGAAAATTGGCAGTCATACACATTGCTATTTATTCACAAATTGATCTGTTTGGTTTTGGGTGGGTCTTGGAGCTTGTTCTGCAAAGGATGAGTGCAGCAATTTGTTTTTGTTTTTGTAATGCAGTGGTGAAGACATAATTTGAGCTGTATCCGGCTTTTGCGTTTAAAATGTTCGCACGTTGCTACAGTTTTGTTTAATGAATTCGTGTTTTTTTGTTTTTTTTCCAAGTGCAGTTTAAAAATAAATTTAAGGTAATTAAAAGGATGAGAAGCTATTTAATCTGCTTGCTTTTTTTTGTTGTCGACCATCGTCTTTTAACTTAACCCCCCAATCAGTCTCTTTCCTCCAAGTCATCATAGTTCTTTGTAAAATCTTTCTCTGCTGTATGTTCCCCTTTCATACCGTCCCTTACCTCAAACGACTGTGTTGCAGACTCGGCCCACGATAAGGCAGAATGTATAAACGTGTCTTTTCCTCCAAATCTTATGTACCCATCCCCCTCTTTCTATCTCCCCATCCTACCATGACAAAGCCACTGTCAAATGGATTCTGTCCTTTTCACCTGGGAAGGTCGAGAAAGTTATCTCTGGCGTTGACTCTGCTTTGGAAACGAGTCCAAATGGCATTAGTGCCATTGTTCTCAAATCGGGCTCTGCCATTATTATTCCCAATCTGTCCTTTTCCTCTGCTCTCTCCTCCCCTTTGCATGAAATTAAGAAAACCTTACCCTTGTCCATAAGAAGGGTGCAAAAATAGACCATACCACTCTCAGCCAGTGAGCTTGCTTCCAATTAAAAGTAGCCATTGAATCTTGCTTGCAATGTCAAGTTTTTCCTGTTTTCAAACAACCTGATCTCTGACCATCAGTTTGGATTCTGTCCCAGTCACTTAACTCTGGGCATACTTCTGCTCCTCTCTCAGTAATGGTTGGAGGCCCTGAATCGCAAACAAGAGGTTCGTGTATCAGGCATTCAAAGGCTGCCTTTGTTACTGGATTTTTGATTTCCTCCACTATTTCTGACTGTGACAACCTGTTACCATCGATGGAACTCTCCTTCCTTCTCCCAATGGAGTCTGGAGTTCCCCAAAACTGTATTCGGCCCATTCTTGTTCCTCATCTATATTAATGACTTTCAGGGGAACTTTGATATTCTTCTTCTTCTTCCAATATACTGTTTCCAATAAAGTGCAATGTCTTTTCTTCACACTCTGTCGGATAAGGTGTCTGGCCATTTTGAATTCATGCAAATGAGGCTAAAAATGGGTCGATTAGGCGTGTGTCCATTTCTTAAATGTTTTCTTGGGTCATAAAGTACCTTCATGCCAAAGAGGATGTTTATACTATGATTCACAGGTTTAACTACATTTGGGATGGCTCAGCAAGTCAACTCAGAGATGCACACTGAGTTGCAGCTATCTGGTTTGTAGATGCTGAAGCCCAACACTATCACACAAGGACACAGCACTCAGAGTACAAGAGAAGCAGACCAAGCACCCACAAGGTGTACACCGACAAACCACGGAACAATGGACGTGAACTCTGAATGTGGTTCCTTCGTCCGAGTAAGGAGCTCTGGCATCCTCTGGAAGGGACAATCCAAATTTCCAGCACCTCTCCAGGTTATGGAAAAAAAAGAGGATCTCACGTATACAAGCTGTCCGATGGATGGATCTGGAACACTTCTCATCTAGAAATGGCTTGTCAAGGGAATGCAGGAGATGATGCCGAGCAACCACTCCTTGCTGACCACCGCACCACCAACACAATGCACATGAGAACCTGTGCCGGTAAACTGGGATGCCAGAATTTGTACACCTCTGGTTTGGACTCGACTATGTGACGGGTCAGGTCAGATATGGGAGCATGTGCTGGAGCAGTGCTTCGCTGTGTCCACTTTCCACCGATACTCCGGAGGCCCCCCCCCCCATCCCCCGTCTGGCCACTTCCCAGGCACATGCCTCGCCCATCCCAATATCCTTGAGATGCCGATCAATCTGCTGCAACCATGAGGCATGTGGTCGGCCCATTGGCCTCCTTCGCTGAGAGAATCAAGTGAGTCAACATTCCAGGCACCCAGCCGAAGGGACAGCCTCAGGTTAACCCAAGGAGACCGTCCCAGCACACACTATTGTGACGATGTCATCGAAAGTCCTTCAAGAGTAAGAAAACCTGAAGATTCTCAAATTGTTACATGTATGTCCATTCGAGCCAAGGTAAACTGTTGCCATGTGTATGATTAGTGATTACTTGTTTTCAAAAACACGTTCCTAAAGTGGTCACATTAGTTAACTGTTTGTGCCAGAAATATGCTTTTTGAAAAACCCATTCTTTTGTTAATACAGAAACTAACTCAAATGATGGATAATTGACGAGTTTTTGTTTTTTTATGATGAAATCGTTGAAGTATCCGGCATTCCCCAGGACAGTTCACTGAAATTTGTATTTAAATCGACATGACAAAGTGGGGAATGCTGGCATTATGGAGTTATGGGTTCATAAAGGAAAAACCTAGGCAATGTGTAAGCAACATCCTCACTCGAAGCTTAAACACGGTGTTTGTTGTACAGTAAAACAACGTTTTTTTTAATAACAGGTGCATGTGTAAACACGATAATAATTAAATTTGTGTTGTTGACAACAAATCACGATTATAGAACTTCAACATGCGATCTTCACAATGCATATTACTCGATCGCTCTCAGGAAGAAATCACAGGCACTGTATAAGTACAAGACCCGATCGAGGCCTTTTATCTGGGGTCAATTTTTTTTTAGCAGCGTCTCGCGGAGCGAACATGGCTCATGGAGAGCTCGGCGTTGTTGTTCTTGTTCTTCTTCTTGTGAAGACAAAACCCAAAACCTTAATCTCTCGGACGCGGCTCTTGTATATACAAGATCCGGATCTCCTCAAATACTGAGCACATGTACACATCCTCGCATAGACGGTGCCTTTTGAAAGCGTCTATCATGAACTTTTAAATATATTCGGACATTTGCTTTAAAGTTTCGGAAAGTTCACGTTACTATTTAAAGATTATTCCATTTATCGTATTGTAATATTCGTAAATACATTATATATTTCGTAAATACACGATATATCGTAAATCCGTAAATACATTATGACGCGTTTCGCTATTGGCTTAATCAAGGCACGTGACGAAATATCGGAAGTTGTTGTTTTTAATTTTTTTTTTTAAAGCTGACAAAACCTTGAGGACGCTGCTCGTGGACACATTTGGCCTTGTTTATCCAAACATCGCCCTCGACCTTCCTCTGGATGAAAGAGGAGGCCGTGGCAAAATTTGTTCGCATTGGTTCTTTTTGGGTCCGATATGCAAAAACAAACTTTCTTTTATCTATTAATATAATATTAGATTCATGGCGCAGCCTTGCTCCGTTTCACGTTCGAGTTAATCGTTATATGCTGTTGTCTCTCTTGAGTTATGGTGTGCATTCGGTTAATGAAAGGGGGGATATGTGGTGTTGTGCACGTCGTAGACGCTGGCAAACCAGCTGTGACGATCTGTGAAAAACTCACCGCCCAACTGTGTCCGTGGACTGATTCGTCTCCTCAATGTCGGCTGACTGATGTTACGGTGAGCAGTGTAATATAACGGCTGACATTCGTTGGATTAACGCTGTTTACGCAGCTGTGGTAATTCTAAATATGTCTCGAAATGATAACGCTGACAGAAACGTATTTTTGTCATGAGACGAGAGGGACTCTTGGGGTGTATAACGAGCAATATTGTAGCTCGGCTGTGATTTACATACTCATTCCTGGTTTACAACGAATATAATGGTAAATTTATTTTATGGTTCATGTAGATTGTAGATCCTTTAAACTATTACTTTGAACCTTTAACAGATACCGTTCAAGTTTTTAAGATATAATCAATGAGCGTGTGGGCCGTAATGAAAGCTTGATAGATTGGAAGGGCATCTGTACAGTACTTACGATTGCCTTTTTTTTATTATTTTTTATTATTATTTTTTTTTGTGAAATCCGTGGTCATATTTGGAAAATGTCAGGTGTTTACCACAGCGTTTCCTCAGGTACGGAACCGGACAAGTCTTTCCACCGCAATTACCGCAAAACGAGCGCGACCTTTTCACCCCTTTTATTTCGGCGTTTGTGACTGTGTCTGTGACTGTCCCCCGTTATGTGACTGTCCTTTCATCGTTATGACAGCTGCAAGGGGATGTATTTTTAATGGTCGTTTGTCTCGTACCGTCATATTTGTCTCTTGCAAAGTGTCAAAAGATGTCGTCATGGTTATCCATGAGCATTGTGACATCCTAATATGGTGTCATTGTTGTTGTTTCGTTGTTTGTTTGTTTTTGAGATTTCATCCCGATGTTTTTACATTTTTCTTTAAAAAATGTTTTTCTTATTTCCGCAATTTTTTGTAAGTAATAAAATGCTTAATGTTTTATATATTTTGGTATGGATTAAATCCATCTATCTAGCTATAATTCCAGCAGTGACTGCGACTGTGACTGCGACTGCGACTGCGACTGCGACTGCGACTGCGACTGCGACTGCTGTTTCTCGACAACCACTGGTCCGATCTAATTGAAACTTGCCAGGTATATTGCTGGGACCTGAGGATGTGCCTTTTCAAGGTTTGATATTAATCGGACAAGTGCTTCCCAAGTTATGGCCATTTATTTACCAAACCAATGACAGGACACGTTGCTGCGAAGGCGTGGCCGATGGGGGAAGAGATCCTCAGCCATGTTCCCCATTACGGGTTACAACGTACGGACTTCCGGAGAGTGATGACTTCGTGTATTCTAATAATTTCTCGATTTCTTATACGCATTTATCGATAAACACAATGCCCCAATGCAGTCGTTGTTTACGAGAGCGAAGGAACGACCTGTGTGGTTGTTTGAAAGTTTTTTTTGTTTGTTTTGCATGTACGGGCACGCGGGAGCGAAGGAACGGCCTGTGTAGTTGTTGTTTCTGGCACGTGGTTTGAAAAGTTTTTTTTGCATGTACGGCCACGCATGTATGGGCATGCACTAGTTGGCGCATCGGCCACGCCAACACAGCAACGTGTCTTGTCATTGGTTTGGTAAATAAATGGCCATAACCTGGGAAGCACTTGTCCGATTAATATCAAACCTTGAAAAGGCACATACTCAGGTCCACAGCAATATACCTGGCAAGTTTCAATTAGACCGGACCAGTGGTTGTCGAGAAACAGCGGTCACACACACACACACACACACACACACACACACACACTGCTGGAATTATAGATAGATGACAGGACACTTTGCTGTGTAGGCATGGCCGTTGGGGAAGAGATCCTCAGCTGCATTCCCCATTACGGGTTACAATGTATGGACTTCCGGATAGTGATGATTTACTGTATTCTAATAATTTCTCAATTTCTTATGCGCATTTATTGATAAACACAATGCCCCAATCCAGTCGTCGTTTACGAGAGCGAAGGAATAGCCTGTGTGGTTGTTTGAAAGTTTTTTTTTTGTTTGTTTTGCACGTACGGCCACGTACCAGTGTTATTAAATTTGGCTTGTGGTACATTGTACCCCGCCACCCCCTCTCCCCTCCCTCCCCTCCTCCCTCCCTTCCCCGATTACCTCCGCTCCCTCCCCTCAACCCTGGCTTTTGTCACAGTCCACGATGTGGATTACCCACCACTGAATGGAAAATAAAGAGGATGCTCCTTGCCATTGACAACACACACAGCTCGGTGTAGCTGCCGGACGCCATCTTGGTTAGCACTCAAATGCAGGCTGAAGGTGATTTCCGTTATGCGTTTGCATGTAATTTAGAATGAAAAACGATGAGGGTTTTTTTTTCACCTTTTGTGCGATAGTTTTCAATTGTAAACTTTATCATCGTAACTATAGCTTATCATAGTAACTATAGCACTTTCATTTTCAAAATAACGTTCGAGAACAAATACTGTATAGTTTATTTGGGAGCGTGAAGAACTCGGGGTGTTTTAAGGAAGCTTACGAAGATCAAGTCTGCCCGTTTGTGACAATTTTTTTTTTTGGTCAAAATTGAAAAAAATTCACCAGCCGGGAGGTGACGATGGTTCGTGAGCATTATTGAACAATGCCATAATCGGTACAATTGAGTTAGTGGAAGCTTTTGAGGAAGCCCTACCGTAAAAACCAAGCTGTTCCGTCAAAATTGACCAAATCAAATCGGATTTTTTTTTATATGTTGTACTTATGGACATTACGCACAGCTTCTAGGAAATGAAATTGCGAGAAAAAAAAATAAAATAAAAAGTTCAAGTGGGTGTGGTTCTGTTCACAAGGGGCGTGGGACGTCCCTCATACAAAAAGACACAACTCGACCATGATATCTAGCTTCTGTCCAAGTTTCATCAAGATCGCATCAAACGTCACGGAGATATGTTCTGGAGAGAGTCACAGACAGACAGACACACAGACACAACAAAAATAGTGGTCACTGCTGGCGCCCGCGAACCAATTTACCTGTCCTTTTTTTATTATGTACCAAAACGATGCAAATCAAAATGTTGAAAAATAACCTACTTGATGTATAGTAATACCTAAATCGTTGGCAGAGTGAGCAGTCGAGAGAATGTTCATGTCTGCCCCAGGCATGGTCATTCATCAGTGTGTGTGCCGTCCCTCGAAGGGATGTGAAACTGGATGTCCCGTCACATACTCACCTGCCTCTATCTAACCTGTCTAGCCTGGGTTCGAATCCCAACCAAGCTATAAATTGTCATCCTGGTGTTTCACATGCAACGTGATTAGTCGATGTGTGTGCCGTCTCTCGGATGGACGTTAAACTGGATGTCCGGTTGCACAATCGCCTCCAAGCTGTCTAGTTATCGCCGGCACCAGCCGGTTCCTGAAGGAATTGCATCAAACTTCCCTCGGCCGAAATGACGAGAAGGTGGGATTAATGGTGGCTGTTAACATAAATACACTCGTTAATCCTCCCAACATAAAATAGTTATTAACCAATTTGCAAACAACAAACAAATCTATTTACCAAATGGTTTCATGTGATGAATGTGCCCCGGTTCATCCCAGTGTGTGCCCCAGTTATAATAGGTTCACCGTATTCCTGCGTGTCGTAAGAGGCGACTAAATGGGTTGGCGTCAGGAAGGGCATCCGGCCATAAAAACATCGCCACAAAAGGAAACCATGATGAGTACAACTGATGGGCAGGGTACAGCCCAAAGTACCCCGTGGGGGTCCTCACCCCCTCTCGTTAAAACCCAAGGTGGGGAACCCGATCGAAGCAAGGGAGGAAATTTTTCCATTTATGATGACCAATCGTCTGATGCCCCACGTGGAGATCGGTTTCTGAGGTTTGGTACATGGAATGTAGGGACAATGACAGGGAGATCTGGAGAAGTGGTTGAAACAATGGTCAGAA
This sequence comes from Eptatretus burgeri, assembly GCF_056783735.1. Taxonomy (NCBI): domain Eukaryota; kingdom Metazoa; phylum Chordata; class Myxini; order Myxiniformes; family Myxinidae; genus Eptatretus; species Eptatretus burgeri. Next base: position 51,002,251 of record NC_140970.1, on the reverse strand, counting down.
GAAGAGTGGACATATGTTGTGTGCAGGAGACATGATGGAAGGGAAGTGGTGTGAGAATGGTGAAGGGTAGGCAGGGGCAGAAGTACAAGTTAATGTGGCAAGGGTGCCCGGAAGGCGAGCATGGTGTTGGTGTCATGTTTTCTGAGGAGTTTGTAGACAGTGTAGTGAGTGTCACTAGAGTGAGTGAAAGGTTGATGATGGTGAGAATCGTGATCGGAAATCTCTTGGTGAACGTCATCTCGGGATTTGCCCCGCAGGTCGGTCGAAGCAATGAAGAGAAGAACATGTTCTGGTGTGCGATGGAGATGTTGATGGAAAATGTGAAAGATGAGGAAGTTGTTGTGGTTGGAGGAGACTTGAATGGACATGTGGGAAGGAGTCCAGACGGTTTTGTGGGAGTCCATGGGGGTTATGGATATGGTGTGAGAAATGGAGAAGGTGAAAGGATCTTGGAGTTTGCTAATGGAGCTGATTTGTTGATCTGTAATACTCAATTCCAGAAAGCGGATAATAAGCTTATTACATACACGTCAGGTGGGTTGACGACAACCATTGACTACCTGATGGTGCGTCGGCGACATAGGGGAAACCTCCAGGACACAAAGGTGATCCCAGGGGAGGAGACTGTTTCGCAGCACCACCTGGTTATCTGCGATATAAGGGTGAAAGGTGCGAGGAGAATTCCGCGGGTGAAGTACCAACCGAGGATGAAGGTGTGGAGGTTGAAAGAGGCGACAGTGAAGGAAGCATTAAGAGAGAGGCTGAGTATGGTTGAGGATGATGTGGTTGAGCTTGAAAGTGGTTGGATGTCAATGAAAGATAGTCTATTGGGAGCCGTTGGTGAGGTATGTGGATGGACAAAAGGACCACCGAGGCACTCGGAAACATGGTGGTGGGATGATGAAGTTGGAAAGACGATTGAAGAAAAGAGGAAGAAGTTCAAGGAATGGCGAAGGGTACGGTGGAAGAAGAGGCTGCACATGAAAGTTATAAGGTAGCCAAGAAGGCTGCAAAGAAAGAGGTTGGAAAGGCACAGGAGGCCCATAGGAAAATGCTCGGAGAACGCTTGGATTCAGAGGAGGGTAAGAGAGTGGTATTCAGGATTGCAAAGCAGATCGCGAGAGAGAGATTTGATGTGACGGGGGTGAGTTGCTTGAAGGATGGAGTGGGACAAATCATTGTGGATTCAGATGGAATTAAAGCAAGATGGAAGAGATATATGGAAAGGCTGTTGAATGTAGAAAATGAATGGGATAGAAACATCGAGAGTAACCCAGTTTTAGGACCAGCAGGGAAGATTACTGAGAAGGAAGTTGAGGAAGCTATAAGAGCAATGAAGAGTAGAAAAGCAGGATGGCCGACGGGAGTTGTGGGAGATATGTTGAAGGCAGCGGGAAGTTGGGGTGTGAAGAGAATGACAGAGATCTGTAATCTGGTGGTGAAAGAAGGCCGCATTCCAGTGGATCGGGAACTGAGTACCCTCGTCCCTCTGTACAAGGGGAAAGGTGACCCTCTGGACTGTGGCTCCTATAGAGCAATAAAGTTATTGGAGCATGGAATGAAGGTATTGGAAAGGGTGTTGGAGAAGAGGATAAGGAAGAAGGTAAAGATTGACGAAATGCAGTTTGGATTTATGCCACGAAGAGGAACGACAGATGCAATTTTTATTGTAAGGAAGTTGCAGGAGAAGTACATGGAGAAGAGGAAGAAGTTGTTTTTTGGGTTTGTTGATCTGGAGAAAGCATTTGATAGGGTCCCACGCGAAGTAATGACATGCTCATTGAGGAAGTTAGGAGTGGAGGAATGGTTGATCAGAGTAATGATGGCCATGCACGAGAGAGCACGCACAGCTGTAAGGACGAAGGATGGGAACAGTGGTGAGTTTGAGTTGAAGGTGGGAGTGCACCAGGGGTCGGTACTAAGTCCACTTCTATTTGTAGTTGTGATGGAGGTGCTGGCTCGGAGGGTAAAGGAGGGTTTACCGTGGGAGCTGCTGTATGCAGATGATCTGGTGTTGATTGCAGAGAGTATGGATGGACTGAAGGAGAAGATGAACAAGTGGAAGGAATGTATGGAGGCAAAAGGTTTGAAGGTGAATATCGGAAAGACGAAGGTGATGGCAAGTGGTAAAGCATGTGGTGAGGTGGAAAGGACTGGGAAGTGGCCGTGTGCTGTGTGCAGGAAGGGTGTCGGAGTGAACTCCATTCAGTGTACAATGTGTGCTGAATGGGTTCATCGAAAATGTAGTGGGGTGAGAGGGTCATTAACCAGTGTGGCAGCTACATTCAAGTGTAAGGTGTGCATAGAGGGAGCAGCAGATGAAGGAATTGTTGAGTTGGATCTTGGAGATGGTGTGAAGCTGGAAGGGGTGAAAACATTTTGCTATCTCGGAGACATGCTGAATGGAGAAGGTGGATCAGACTCTTCGACGGTTGTGAGAGTGAGATGTGCATGGAAGAAGTTTCGGGAACTGAGTGGCGTGCTGACGAAGAGGGGAGTGTCGTTGAAGCTGAAGGGAAAGGTGTATGCTACATGTGTGAGGAGTACGATGATTTATGGGAGTGAGACATGGGGACTGAACATGGAGCAGCAACAAAGGCTGGAAAGGGTGGAAATGCGAATGGTTCGGTGGATGTGTGGAGTATCGTTGAGAGAGAGGAAGACAAATGATGACTTGCGGAAGATGATGGGAATAGAGTGTGATGGAGGTTGTGAAGAGAAACAGGTTGAGATGGTTGGGTTATGTGTTGAGTAAGGATGAAAGTGACTGGGTGAGAGGAGTGTTGGAAATGAGTGAAGTTGGAAGTAGAGGACGGGGAAGACTGAGAAAAACTTGGCTAAATGTGGTGGAAGAAGAAATGTGGGCAAGGGGATTAAGAAGGGGAGATGCAGAAAACAGGATAAAGTGGAGAAGATTGTCATGGGGCCCGCAAGGCTAACCCCTGCTTTAGCGGGGAAAATGGCCTTTAAGTGTGTGTGTGTGTGTGTGTGTGTGTGTGTGTGTGTGTGTGTGTGTGTGTGTGTGTGTGTGTGTGTGTGTGTGTGTGTGTGTGTGTGTGTGTGTGTGTGTGTGTGTGTGTGTGTGTGTGTGTGTGTGTGTGTGTTTCATGTGATGAATGCCAAATGAGAATCTGTGACACTGCAGTGATATTGTTGCAGGGCCGGGTATCGGTGGCGAGCATGACCGCTAGAGGGAGCAGTAGAGTCGGCTCCACCGAACACACCGGAATTGAGGTCGTGCCTTTTGGATAAGTCCGAAAGGCACAGGTCCTTTACTGGACCATGAATCGCCAATAATTAGATCGTGTGGGGTAGGGTCAATTGCCAAACTTCAATATACCTAATTACCTACGCGGGCAGAGCTACCGGGGAATTCACACACTCGGCGGACCTCGAGCGGAACGAGCCGTTACCGTGCCCGAACCATGTGTTACCCGAGCGGAGATTACCAATGTCCTTGGTCCAAATGAATAATTTACAGCCTCGCTATTTCTCAACACACACCGTGCCAATCCAATGAAAGAAACACAGAAACGAGCTGGAACATTTAACAAAAGGGATATTTATTTATAATGGGGCAGGGGAGCACGCAAGAAGGCAGAGTTAACCGAATAAAAGGAATGCAATTTACACACACGGCACTTAAACGTTTCTACTTAAAAGACGGGCCCACACACAGACACACATCCCCCAAAAAGAAATGGTGTCCGTGGTCTTTATTGATATCCCCAGCTCGGAGGGAAGGTGAGCTGGAGGTAAGAATCTGGCTTGGACCTTCCCGCTTCGTGCGGTTCTCGACGATCTGGCCCGGCGGGACTCTAACCCGCAACACGATGCCGCTCCAAGCACCAGGTACGGAGGGTGGCGTCGGGCGCTGGCACGCTCCACCAGCAAAACAGGTGACGAGGCAGGCAAAGCAAGTCAGCTAGGCAGGCAGGCGATTCACGGCGGGAAGACTCTGTCACCCGGTCGCCCACACACAATTATCCCTTTTTCTTGACAGGTGGGAGGGATCCGTCTCGTGTCCTTCCCCTCCTAATTCGACAGGGGTATCGGGCGATCTCCCGGACGTTCGAGATTGGTCGGGGGGGGGGGTGCTAATGTCTCCACCCCTCGACCAGGAAATCAAGCAGCAATATGTTGCATTAGCCCCCCATTGGCCGAGAGGTGGCAGACGTGCTCGCACCCCTCCGATTGGCTGAGAGGGGCGCCATGCCTGTATTTGGAGCAAAATCCAAGACTCCAATGTCCAAAGAAACCCCGCCTACCACCTTGGACTCCGCCCACGGCTGTGCTTGACACGCATGGCGTGGGAAAGGCCGATGGTGAAGAAGCGAAGATGGGCGTTGTTGAAGTTTAAAATGTAAAAATCCCAACTATAAAATAACTCCGCAGTGAACGTACAATTAATCACCCATTAAACATAGGACGGGACCCTAACTAGAAACACATACTTACCGATATAGCTGATCTATAGGACCTGGCTGTTGTGTGCAGTTAGCTTCCAAATTCGCAACAATATTTCATAGTAAAACTACACACCATTCCTGCTCATCAACATATCCGAACACCTGTGAAACGTCTTTCCACTTGACAGCTCTCCCTTAACAGATTGGAACAGTTTATTATAACATTTAATGTTATTTTATGTTTTAATATAATGTCATTTTTTCAATTCTTTGGCTTTTCAATCTGCGATGCACTCTAAACCACCTTGATCCGCGACATGGGTCAGCCGTGTGATGCTAACAAAAATGTCGTCCGTCACATGACCTCGAGCTCATGGCGGCGACACTTTTCACGGGTTATGAGTGTTCTATTTATTTTCAATGTTTTATACATTTTGGTGTGGATTAAATCCATCTATGTTATTAAATTGTTCTAATACTTGTTTCAGTTGATTTGGGTGTTCTTTTGGATATGTATCGCTTTTGGAATGGTTCTGTCTGGCGTCCATTTTCACCCTCACGATCCTCAGCTGGTTTGGTTAAGTCCACATTTACGTTCAATTTCGTTTCGTAATAAAACGATTATTGTTTTACTTATTAGCTCGCCTGTTCGGAGAACAGAGAGCTATAGCGATACCCCCGGCGTGAGTGTCAGCGTGAGCGAGAAAATGTTAAAGTTTTTGGTGCAAGTTATTTCCTTTCTAATGTTTTTATCTACCACTATTTTTTAGCTCGCCTGTTCGAAGAACAGAGAGCTATAGCAATGCCCCCGGCGTGAGCGTTCGCGTCAGCGTCAGCGTGAAAATGTTAAAGTTTTTGGTGCAAGTTATTTTTTCTTTCTAATGTTTTTATCGACCACACTATTTTTTTATACGCCCGATATATATATATATATATATATATATATATATATATATATATATATATATATATATATATATATATATATATGTATCGGGGCGTATTATGTGTCGTACGTCCGTCCGTTTGTCCGTCCATCCGTTCCTGTCCGCACTCTAACTCCCAAAGTTTTCAACTTTCACGTTTCATATTTGGTACATAGGTACAGACTGTGGAGACGGTGTGTCGCGACATACGTTTGTCATCTAAAGTGGTTGCCATGGCAACCAGGATGCTGTTTTCCATCCGTTCCTGTCCGCACTCTAACTCCCAAAGTTTTCAACTTTCACGTTTCATATCTGGTATATCGGTACAGACTGTGGAGATGGTATGTCGCGACATGTTAGTCATCTAAAGTGGTTGCCATGGCAACCAGGATGCTGTTTTCCATGTCATAGCACAATTCTGTATATACCTTCTTGTTCGGGAGTATATTGTGCTCACTTGCGCTCTTGTTACTGATTACAATATACAAATACATATATTGCTTTAAAATTATTTGGATCAGACCAATGCTTTAGAAAAAATATTAATTATTAGACGAGTCTTTTAAAAACGATAAATGTATAAACAGGCGAGCATTGGGTGGCTTTGACACCAACTGGTTAAAAGACGAGTCTAATAATATTTTTTTATAAAGCATTGCAGTGGTCTGATCCAAATAATTTTGAAGCAATATATGTATTTGTATATTGTAATCAGTAAAAAAATAGTGTGGTAGATAAAAACATTAGAAAGGAACTAACTTGCACCAAAAACTTTAACATTTTCACGCTCACGCTCACGCTCTCGCCGGGGGTATCGCTATAGCTCTCTGTTCTTCGAACAGGCGAGCTAAAAACGATAAATTTTTTAAAAGGCGAGCATTGGGTGGCTTTGACACCATCTCTCTGGTTTTAAATTTTGGGTTTGGTGCACTAGCCCAGGGACAAAGTAACTTCCTCACGTTAGAATCACCATCATGGCTTCAGCAGTTGTTGAGGTAGGTCAGGCTACAATTTTACATTGCTTTGAGAAGCGACCAAGAAGAAGCACAAATTGGCAACTGTCGATATGATACTTTAGCGATGTATTTTGGCATCTTTTTAAGACTTGGTAGTTCAGAAAACGTTCGAGAATAAAAGTTATTGCTTTTAAATGCTTATGACTTCACTCTGAAGGAGTTTATGAGCGTATCATTGTGTACACATTTGAATGGGCAGCCATCTTTTTTTTCATGTATCATCCCTCCATATGGAGTACTGCCATACTCCATGATATAGTCAGACCAAAGATCTTGAAAAATGCTGCGAATGTCGGGACTTTTTTTTTTTTTTTAACAAGGTCTACGCTTGTGGAAGAGCGATTACACAGAACATCAGGACACAACATAACAAAAGGAACATCAGTAGTCAGGGAAAACACCAACAGCAGGGTGGAGGGAGAAAGTAGTTGGAGATGGACAAACAAGGAATGTAGGTAACGATGAGGGGTAAGGGAGAACTCAAGGGTTGGACAATATGGATATGTAAGAACATTTGTGTTTGACCAGTTTGTGATTTTGTCAATGTCTGAGGAGAGGGAAGAGGCTACTGCCTGTCTGTCAGAAGAATGAGAGATGTCACAGCAGAGAGCAGAGTCATCAGCATAGAGATAAAGAGGATTTTCCAGAGTCAGTGAGATCATTGATGAAGCTTAGGAATAGCATGGGGCCTTGAACACTGCCTTGGGGTACTCCAGCCTTGACAGGGAGAGGAGATCAAAGGGTTCTGTGGTGAGCAACATGTTGGCTATGAGAGTGGAGGAAGTCTGTAATCCAAGAGTGGAGTTGGCCTTGAATTCCATAGGCAGGCAAGATGGTAGACTGCATCAAAAGCTCGAGCTACGTCCAGAGAGACTGCCCGTATCTCATGTCTGACAATGAGGGCCTCCATCCATTGTAGGGAGAGTCGAAGCAGCATGTCCTCAGTAAAGTGACCTGGTCTGAATCCGAATTGATGATCTGAGATGAGGCTGGTGGAGAAAAGGAATGATTTTATGGCAACTGCGATGATGGATTCCATGACGTTGCCGATGATTGGAAGTACAAGCTAATTGGGCTGTCGTCGTTAAAGGGATCCATTTTTTTTTTTACACCTTTTTATGTAATTCTATGACGTTGGCTGATTTCCAATTTCTCAGGTGGATGTAGAAGACCATTCTTGAAGTGTTTAACAAAAAAAAATGAAAAAAAAATGCAAATACGCCAAGTGCGAATGTTGAAGCAGGTCACTCTTCATGACCCGTGAATATTTGGGGTCAGCGAACAGCGAATCCATGAATAGGGGTCTGATATATATATATATATATATATATATATATATATATATATATATATATATATATATATATATATATATATATATATATATATATATACAGTAAAACTTCCTCCAACGCGGTTTCCTCCAGCACGGTTTCCAATTTCCACGCTGAATTAAATGCATCAAAACCTCCCCAACGTGAGGGTGTGTTTCACATTTCCGCGATCGTGGCTGGTGTTTTCCCCAATATATATAATTTATTATTACTCGTTACTGTGCTGTACTTGACTTGACCCTTGTCCACACAAGGCTAAAAAGACCCCACATGTATGGAGAAGGGTTCATTAATATTTAATTTATACATACAGTATGATGATCCGAGTCGCCACCTGCCGCCATCGTGATCGCAGTTCAAATTTACATTCTGGATTAATTGCGACAAACACGGCCGGTGTTTTCCCAAAGATTTTATTATTTTTTTCCTTTTTCCTTCACTTAATTACTATTTAATTGTTGTACACAAGCGCAGCACGATCGGCAGCTCGTGTATATAAATTAAATTATAAATGCGCGTTTATATAAATAAACCTGCCGCATCAAGCGAACTTACGTCGATCATTATGGCTCCCAAAAGACCCAATTTGAACCAACCAGACAAGAAGAGGAGGAAAACGATGACCATGGAGGTCAAACTTGACAGTCTGAATAAGTTGTCATCAGTTTCTACTTCCTCTTTGGTCAGGCAATATGGTGTGAATGAATCAACCATTAGGACAGCACGGAAGGCCTGTAATGATGAGACCAGCACACAGGATAAAAGCAATGGCTTTAATAATTAAATAATCCCAGACGAGAAATGACGTAGAGTTCAGGTAATGCCAGATCTACAACATCTAGTAGCAACACCCACAACATCCTTCCCCTCCAATGCACATATGAATCACCATTGAAATGGATATAACCCCAGAAGCATGAAAACCACAACAAGCAAAAAACAAAATCATCAGCATCCAAATTAGCTATGGAAATCAATCATCACTTCGTGTTTGAAACGCTCTGGACGTCTCGTGATATGAGAAGAGCGTCGTGTGTGTGTGTGTGTGTGTGTGTGTGTGTGTGTGCGTGTGTGTGTGTGTGTGTGTGTGTGTGTGTGTGTGTGTGTGTGTGTGTGTGTGTGTGTGTGTGTGTGTGTGTGTGTGTGTGTGTGTGTGTGTGTGTGTGTGGTGAAGTACAGTGCGTTGGAGTGTGCTGCTGTGTTTTTGGCGGAAAAGACCAGAAGCAAAACGGTCTCCTCTTGTTGGAATTCCTCTGGCGGTGTAGCATCGGGCGAAGGAGTCTCATCCATGCTGCGGAGATGCCTACGGTTTCACCGGTACACATGCCCCTCTGGAGTTGTGATGACGTAGGAACGTGGTGTTTGGTGTTTAGCCGTAATGACCACTGGTTCCCATGTCTTGTTACACTGTACACTAACAATGTCCCCCAATTATAATGGCATTAGCTCTTTAGCACCCCGGTCATAGAAATGTTTAGCACGTTGCTGTTGCTGTACCAACAAACGCCGAACATCAACTGGAACTTGTGGTTCCAGAACCCGGTCACTACACGGCAGTTGATCTCTGAGCCTCCTGCTCATCAGCAGTTGTGCTCGAGAGTATTGAAGACCTGCCAGTGGTGTGTTCCGGTAGGATCGTAACATAAAATGGGTATCGTGGCCACCCTCGGCGGCTTTTCTGAGCCCCTGCTTGATAGTCTGTATTGTACGCTCAGATTGTCCATTACATTGAGGATACGTAAGGCTGGAGGTCATAATCTTGAACCCCCATTCCTGGGTGAATTTCCTGAGCTCAGGACTGGCAAATGGCATGTTGTCCATAAATAATTCCTGGGGTATGCCATGTCTGGCGAACACAGACTTCAGAGCTTCAACAACGTGCTTTGCAGTGAGCCCACAAATGCTTATGACCTCAGGATTCTTGGAGAAATAATCCACAATCAGGAGGAAATGCTTTCCAGCGAAGTGGAAAATGACCGCTCCCACTTTCTGCCACGGCCCCAGGGGAAGATCATGTGACAAAAGTGGCTCTTTAATGTTAGCTGGTCTGAACTTGGCAACCAGACTTTGTATATCTGAGTTGATACTTGGCCAAAAGACCGCTTGGCGTGCCCTGGCTTTACATTTCTCTTGCCCAAAATGGCCTTCGTGTATTTGCTGCAGAATGTCACACCGGTGTGTGCCAGGAATTACCAAACGCTCACCAACAAAAACCATGCCACTTGCCATGTGCAGCTCATCCCTGAGATGCCAGAAAGGTCTGATGGCCACGGGAAGGTTGGTCTGGTGCATTGGCCAGCCATTCAGAATGTAGCCGGCCAGTAATTATAAGTCATCATTCGCAGTGTCAACACGCAACAGGTCCAGCTTGCTCTGGCTGACTTGCAGATGGGTCATTAGCTGATGCACCCTCAACTGCATGTCCTCAAAAATGGTGTCATACATCGGGACTGAGCCGCTCGGTGTCCTTGACAAAGTGCTGGGTATTATCCCACCAAAAATGTATCTATGGATGGATAATGACCCTATAATCACTGTGTTATGAGGAAAAAATTGTAAGTTGTTCCATATTTTCAGGAGAGCTACTATAGTTTCACCTTATTTTAGCTCGTTTTGGCCCAAAAGCCATTTTTAGCTTCCTATAGAGTGAGAAATATGCATCCCAGAAGCTATCTGATGCGATAATTGAAAAATTTGGATGCCAATTAGTAAATATTTGCAATAGTAACTTTCTAGAGGAGTCCATTATAAAATTATAAGCCCCTGAAGTTGAAAAAAAAATGCGTTTTTCACATTTGGTATTTTTAGGGCAAAATTTCAAAGGTCTCTAGAGATAGATATTTTTAAACTATGACAAATTGAAAGCTAATCGTTTGCATGGTGGGTAGAGCCATATAGATCTACATTTAAGAATTTTTCCAGCAAAATCTGAGGAGGTGACCTGGGGAGGTTTTTGAAATTTAGGTGAGTTGGCACGGAATGACCCCTCTGCCTGGTAGCAGCTGCATCGAGGCGGAGATGCGGGAGGATGTCTGCCATCCGCGGGAGACATTTGTTGCTGTCATGGTGAGCGAAGACCGATGGTAAGATGTTATTCTAACCCCGAGCGCAGACCCAACCAATGATGTGTGTTATTCGTGTCCCGTTCTGCACGATGATAAAGTATCACGGCTTCGCGCGAGTCCGCCATTGTACATGTGGTCAGCGTGCGGGTCCACCCACCATCGAGCATGCCCCGTACAGTACGCGCGGGTCCACCATTAAGCACGTGGTCAGCGCGCGGGTCCGTCCGCCATGGAGCATGCTCTGTACAGTGCGATGATAAACCACTCTGGGGCCGTGCATGGGTCCGCCACCCTGATCCGTGTCGTGAATTCAGGGAAAATATTGGAAGAGAGGATAGACACAAGTATTCAATGGGGATTCGGATTGGAAGGAGATAGATATAATTATTAGATGGGGATTTGGAAATGGGTTGGAAAGGGTGCGGCCGCATGCGCTTTGCAAGTTGCCAGCATTTAGGGTGCCGTTTCTTCCATCTCCTTGGTATGTGTTCCGTGCAGCATGGGTGTCGTGCTGGGTGCGCTTTCTGTCCAGTGGGTGGAAATTACCGCTGCACATGCATTTGGCAGGCTGTGATTTCTGCAGAGGGGTGTCCGGCGTAATGCCTGCTTGGCCTTCGCTGAGGACCCATCTCACAGCGAAGGGTGCATGTGGCTGGGATGTACCTCAAGAATAAGAGTAGA
>NC_140970.1:50980820-50985820 GCF_056783735.1 Eptatretus burgeri | reverse complement strand
CAATTTACTGCGTTCTATGGCGATCAAAAAAGCCTCCATGTCCTGAACTAAAAGTGTGAGACTCAACATCGTCTTAATGCAGCGTGCAAGGGTGATGTCTAAGACTGCTTCAGTCGTGCTAAACTTCTGGGAATTTTTTAAAACGATCTTTAAAATTGTTTTATTAAAATTAAACTACTGTATGTTCCTAAACACTGAGTGGGTTATCATGTTCTATAAACTCTCTAGTTTTATATGCATTCATTATGATTGCTGGACTATTGGCAAATTGGCAGCAAGACGTGTTTGGAGTGGATATAACTGATGTGGTGCCTCCATTACTATTTCCCCACAAAACTAATCAGTGTTTTTGCCCTTGACTGATGCCAGAGGTTTGGGAAGAATACATTTAAGTTTATTTGGAGAACCCAGTGAGGAAAACAATACCGTTTTGTGGAAAAGTAAAGATTGAAATAAAAGGATATATTTTCATTTTTAATTGTATTGTTTCTTTTCCACTGGTAGGAGAGGTTTGTAGTACCACAGTAGAATGATGGTGTTTTGTGGTATACGCTTATGAATTTGTTTAACGGAAAGACTTGTGTTGAAATGAACACCAACAGTTCTAACTCCATATTTTCACATTGTGTGAGCAGGTGTAACGCTGTTTGGTGTTCAGCATGACAGTTGAGCCATTTCGGATTCGAAGAAGAAGTACATCTGTGATGGCACAGTTTGGGAGCAGTATGTACTACAGTGTACCTGAGTCACCACCGTTCAGTGGTCGTAGTGCATCCATCGAGTCTCTTCGTCTGAGAAGGGCAGCTTGGGCCGGTGCTGCACTTCTGGTTCTCGGTGTTATTATTGCCTGGAGCTACTGTATCTCTGATCTGCAAGATACTCCATGGTCTGTTGATGTTTGCTCTCTTTCAGTCTCAGCACAAGGTCTTGCACTTGTGAATGGTTCTGGTGACCTGGTGTTGCAGATTCGGTTTGTTCCAAATGTGTTGGACACATTTAATAACCAGTTTAAGCCTTGTAAAAGCACCTCTGACACTAGGTCAGCATCATCAACATCACCAGAACTTTCTGCAAACAATACAAGTTGTGTTGAAATTACAACTAGTGAGTTTTATTTACAAGTTAAACAGAAACCACCTGCAGAATCTGTTGATTGCTATGAGGTTTTGTGGCATGTTTTGCACAATGATGCAACACCTGAACACTGTGTTGTATGGGACAATGCACTATGGTATGGTGGTGCGGAAATGAGCAAACAGACGTGGCCAATTAAACTAAATGGGTCGATGGACCCTTTAGCGTACGTTCCGAGTGATGTATATAAACATCGGGATCGATTTGGTGGTGTGATGGAACGCTATTGGTTGTCATCCAGGGGCAGTTATATCTACGTAGCCCAAGAAGTGCCATTGTATGTGGGTTGGAAACCGTCGCTATTATGTTTACAGGCAAAGTTTTCACCACCTTATGTTAAAATGCCAGCCATGAATGCTTCAAAGCGATCCTTCCTACATTATGACTTGTGCACAAGCAAGGATGTGCGTTCTGCTCATGCTCATGCTGCAAAGCGATTTTCCAAACCAAAAGACGTCCCAGCAACCTCAATTTTCCGTTATCCTGTGTGGTCTACCTGGGCTCTACACAAAACTGATGTCAATCAAGCCAAAGTATTGAATCTTGCACAAGATATCATAAGCCATGGCTTCAATGGAAGTCAGATTGAAATTGATGATGGATGGACGATGGCATATGGTGACCATGACTTTGATAAGAACAAATTTCCCAATGCTACTCACATGGTAACCACTCTTCACAATATGGGTTTTGCTGTTACACTCTGGGTACATCCATTCTCGAACTACGACTCAAGTGCATTTCAGGAAGGTGTGCTAAAGGGATATTTTATCTCTATTCCAGGCGGGCAAGTGCCGGCACTCATTCGCTGGTGGAATGGTGTTGCAGCAACATTAGATGTTACGAATCCCATGGCTCTAAGTTGGTTTGAAGACTCACTGCAGTGGCTTAAAAAAAAATATGACATTGATTCATTTAAGTTTGATGCTGGTGAAATGTCTTACCTGCCCTCACAATTTGCTACAGCCACCCATCTTCCAGAACCCGCCGCTTTTGGTAGAGCATATGCTCAGTTTGCAGGGAAATTTGCAAGTAGTGCCGAGGTACGACTAGGCCTCAGGACTCAAGGAGAGTCTCTCTTTGTGCGTATGATTGACCGCGATTCGATATGGGGTTATGAACTCGGCCTCAAATCGATTATTCCAACTGTTTTAACCTTCGGTCTTCTCGGATATTCTTACATTCTTCCAGATATGATTGGAGGCAACCTCTACGGCAGTGCAAACACGAGCAAATCCCAACTAGATCGTGAACTCTACATCCGCTGGCTTGAGCTTGTGGCCTTCCTTCCAGCTATGCAGTTTTCAATACCTCCCTGGCATTTTGATGATGAAGTTGAGGCGATTGCACGCAACTATACATCTCTCCACACACATTTTGTAGCCCCACTCGTGCTCAGCCTTGCTGCCACAAGAAGTGAGGATCCAATAGTTCGGCCAATGTGGTGGCTGGCACCTTTTGAACCCGAAGCACTGCGCTCCAATTCTCAGTTTCTGCTGGGAGACAGTGTTGTGGTTGCACCTGTTTTGGAGCCAGGTGTCAGGAAACGGGATGTGTTTTTGCCTCCTGGTACCTGGTGTACTACAACTCGAACATGCTTTTCAGGCAGTGTCTTACTGAAGGACTACAGTGTCATGTTAAATGAAGTTGCATATTTCCAAAAATATTGAGATTATACGAATTATTGCATCATCTATTATTTGTTTTTGGTTTGCCCAAGTCACCTGGTTAATTTTTTGGATATCTCATTACATTATTGGTGTGAATTATGAATGTTTTTTCACTGAAGAACATCCCTTATGCTTATAATAAGAATAGAATAACCTAAATAAATGACATCATTGATGTTTTTTTTTGCCTAATAGGAAACAATGCATTCGGACAGTGTAGAAGAAAGAATGTAATGAAGCTCGACTTGCACTCAAACTACTCACACTTTTTAAAAGGTTCCACGAGTTAGAACTGTCTACCTATTATGCTTTCAAAATGGCAGAAATGATGCCTTCCCCCATAATGTGTGCCCCATGATGCATGCTTTATGACCATTGTAACCTGTCCCTTTTGGGTGGGGGTCTATGGTAATACCCTGTCATGTTTGTCGATGGTCTTCCTGGATTGACGAGTCTTTTTTGTCATCGTTTTTCTTTTTCAATTCACCCTTCCACATAAATCCAATCACGATGCTGCTGATATGCAGGGATTGTAAAACGTGATTTTTTTTTGTTGGCTTTTTTTGTTTCTATCTGTTTGTTTGTTTTTTTGAAATGAGTATCCTTGTGTGCTTCCGTTTTTTAATTTTGTAAGTTTCATATTATCTGTTTTTATATCTAGTTAAAGAACCCAAAGGGGAGTCCAACACTCAATATACATTTATGAAAACGCATATTCAAATACAGCAATACAAATAGACAAAGATGGAATAATTAGGAGAAACTTAGACAGGATTCAGGTTTCAGCTGCAACTCATCTATCCTCAAACCCATCCTGGCACAGTCAGGTGAACCTTACAAAAACTATTTGCAAGATTAACCCCTCCATACACAAAGAAGGAAAGATGGAAGACAAGAAGAAATCATGCACACCAACAGAAAACACACACACACACACACACACACTCACTCACTCACACGCCAAAACCATCCATTATTGAGACATACCTCTCTTCTTCTTCTTCTTCTTCTTCTTCTTCTTCTTCTTCTTCTTCTTCTTCTTCTTCTTCTTCTTCTTCTTCTTCTTCTTCTTCTTCTTCTTCTTCTTCCACATAATGTGCACAGGAATCCACCCGTACACAAATCAATACACAGGCCCTCTATTTATAATGAAGTTCCTTTTTGGTTAAACTGGATGACACACTTCCGGTTTGATTAATTAATTTAAACATTTAGTCCCCGTTATTTATTTATTTCAATTCTTCTACACAACTTCCAATGCCACAGGAACCTGTTTACACGAAAACCAACCAAACTTAAACGAGATTGCAATGACATATATCAACCTTCTCACATGACCTAATCAAACTATTATTACAACAACCCCTCTCGAACACGATGGAATACATCTTCTTAGCACGAACCACACAATCATCCTTAACAGAACAAATTAAAGCAAATCTAATAAGCTGAGATGAAAACACATTGTAGCCTATCTTGATTGGTACATTACTGGATGGAAACGTATACGAGACAACAGGAAAACTAAAATCGTCAACTTTATGATACACATTTGCAATATAACAATTATTTTCAACTCGAGCTAAAACATCCAAATATGCAACTACACCATCATCACGACTACTCTTATCTGGTATTAGGCTTTCTGAATAAATCCTATGAATCAGCAAATCAAAAAACTTATGATTAATCACACATGTAACGACATGCAGAATATGAAAATAGAGACTAATTACTGCACCGTAATTCCAAGAAGGAAGCCAGACAAAATACATAAACACCACACACACACACACATACATAAACACCCCACATACACACATACATAAACACCACACACACACATAAACACCCCCCACACATACAAAAACACTCCACACACACATACATAAACCCCACACACACATACATAAACACTCCACACACACACATACATAAACACTCCACACACACAAACACACAAACACACCACACACACAAATACACAAACAGTGCGCGCACACACATACATAAGCACGCCGCACACACACACACATACATAAACACTCCGCACACAGACATACATAAACACTCCACACACACACATACATAAACACTCCACACACACACACACATACATAAACACTCCACACACACACACACACACATACATAAACACTCCACACACACACACATACATAAACACCCCACACACAC
>NC_140970.1:50955820-50973320 GCF_056783735.1 Eptatretus burgeri | reverse complement strand
TTAAACTATTGGTTCTAAAAACCATGATTCCCGTCGCCTGTGTTGGTGTCCATTATAAATTTGGGCCTTGCCCTCAAATTTTCATGAGTGCCCTCGCACAATTTCCTGGCTGGGCAGCGTGGCTCAACTGGCAGGAACTCCCCCTCTGCCGAACTCTAACCATGGCACCCCCAGGCCCGCAGGCTGCCTCCGTGTCTAGTTGCTCCGTACAACGCGGGGGGTTGCCCTCTCTGGCATTGCCCCCCTCCGATGCCCACATGGCGTGTTGATGCCCCGGGTCCCTTTCCGACGGGTCGCCCGTGCCCACTATACTATCTTGGGCCCTTGGCCTACTCTGGCCGACTCGTCCTGTGCCCGGGATATCCACTAAACAAAACTCACCTTTCCACAGCCACGCTCCCAGCCGGTCCATGAACTCCAGCACCCCTCCAAACGGGTTTTGTGCCTTCTCTCGACACCAACAAAACGACCTCCTGTTAGTAAATTTGAATAACCCACTAACTAACATTAAACTGACCCCGGGGTCCCTTGGGTGGGAATCACTCCTCCCCCCAATCAGTCATCGCACCATGCATACCACATTCGCTCCACTCACACACTTGGGCCTGCTGTCCCATACTCACTCATTGTACACTTTTCACTCTTTTCCACTCACACCAACACTCCACACTGCCATTCTTCCTAATTAAATCCCCTGACTAACTCGTGCTCCCTCGTCATCCCTTAAAACTCATGCACGTTCCATTTACTCTACGTAGTTAAGCTATGTCTCCACTACACATTTCCAGTCTGTCCATGTCTCCAAAATTCCAACAATTCCCATTTCCTAAATTTGAACTAAAATCCCTCTAACTAATCCATTCCATGGGCTCCATGAGGCCTTGTCCCTGCCCCGTGAAACCGGTCAAACTATCGCTAACCCATTCCTCTAACTTGTAGTTCCTGTGCCCCCTTAGCAAGGGGGTCTTCCACCCCCTGCCTGGGGATCGTGTCCACTCGAAGTGGTGAGGCTCGCTTTACTTCTTTTTTTCTTCTTCTTGTGCACACCAGCGTGGCAACTCACAGCCTGCTCTCTTTTCCGTGACGTTATGGCAGCTGCTCGTGCTTCGCGCACCTCATCCCTTCTTGGACGGTAACATCCGGCAGGGATTCCCTTCTGCCGGGTTTCAACCATGCAGCCACGACGTCAATGCGCATCCCAAAGCAAGCCCCGCGTTCGAGGGGTTCCCCACGCGAGCACATGTGCTCTGCCCGTACGTAACCAGCGCCGCGGAATCCCCAATGACGTCACTCTCACCCCGAACCTGCACGATTTCTCGCACAAGCCGGGGTACGCATAACACATCGGGGGAGCCGCTTCGCACGCTCTGCGAACAGAACGTGCAGTGCAGGCCACATGGAGCTTTACACACACGCTCGCTTGAAGAACCCGTCCGATCCGAATTCACATTTCCAGCCTCACTTCTGTCCGTCCTGCGGGATCGGCTTGTATCCACCGCGGACGTTTCCGGACCAGATTTCACTCGCGCAGACGCGCACGTGGCGGCCTCGTGCGTAGCACGGCACGGACCCCGCACTCGCTGCTGTGCCAATCCAGCACGGTGCTTAAAACAGCTACGGCCGCTACCCGGCTTTTGTCCCTCATCTGTCGCAGTCATCGTCGCCATTCAACGCGCACACTCCTGCGTGCCACGATGCTCACACAACTCACCAATACACTAGGACATGCAGTTGCGGTCTCCCGCATGCTAACCGCCATCTCCCTCTCATACCGCCACCTCACACAAGCGGACTCTCTCACACATCGCCTTTCAGTCACACGCGGTGTTTCATCCACACACGGTGTTTCATCCACACACGGTGTTTCATCCACACACGGTGCTTCATCCACACGCGGTTCTACATCCACACATGGTGTTTCATCCACACACGGTGTTTCATCCACACACGGTGCTTCATCCACACGAGGTTCTACATCCACACACGGTGTTTCATACACACACGGTGTTTCATCCACACACGGTGCTTCATCCACACGCGGTTCTACATCCACACACGGTGTTTCATCCACACACGGTGTTTCATCCACACGCGATGCTTCATCCACACACGGTGCTTCATCCACACACGGTGCTTCATCCACACGCGGTGTTTCATCCACACGCGGTGTTTCATACACACACGGTGTTTCATACACACACGGTGCTTCATCCACACACGGTGCTTCATCCACACGCGGTTCTACATCCACACATGGTGTTTCATCCACACACGGTGTTTCATCCACACGCGATGCTTCATCCACACATGGTGCTTCATCCACACACGGTGCTTCATCCACACGCGGTGTTTCATCCACACGCGGTGTTTCATACACACACGGTGTTTCATACACACACGGTGCTTCATCCACACACGGTGCTTCATACACATGCGGTGTTTCATACACACACGGTATTTCATCCACACACGGTGTTTCATCCACACACGGTATTTCATCCATACACGGTGTTTCATCCACACACGGTATTTCATCCACACGCGGTGTTTCATCCACACACGGTGTTTCATACACTCACGGTGCTTCATCCACACGCGGTGCTTCATCCACACGCGGTTCTACATCCACACGCGGTGTTTCATCTACACACGGTGCTTCATCCACACGCGGTGTTTCATCCACACACGGTGTTTCATCCACAAACGGTGTTTCATCCACACACGGTGCTTCATCCACACACGGTGTTTCATCCACACACGGTGCTTCATCCACACACGGTGTTTCATCCACACACGGTGTTTCATCCACACACAGTGCTTCATACACACGCGGTGTTTCATCCACACGCGGTGTTTCATACACACACGGTGCTTCATCCACACGCGGTGCTTCATCCACACGCGGTTCTACATCCACACACGGTGTTTCATCCACACACGGTGCTTCATCCACACGCGGTGTTTCATCCACACACGGTGTTTCATCCACAAACGGTGTTTCATCCACAAACGGTGTTTCATCCACACACGGTGCTTCATCCACACACGGTGTTTCATCCACACACGGTGCTTCATCCACACACGGTGTTTCATCCACACACGGTGTTTCATCCACACACGGTGCTTCATACACACGCGGTGTTTCATCCACACACGGTGTTTCATACACACACGGTGCTTCAATCACAGATGCCAACCCTCCCGATTTCATCGGGAGGCTTCCGAAAATTCACCCAAACTCCCGCCCTTACGATCACTATCCTTATCCTCCCGAAATTTTGATATTTTTGCACTGTTCACTAATCAGAATGTACTAGTATGAGAATTGAATGAAAAGCATCGTCTGCTACGTATAACATGTGGTAACTCCATAACGTTCGCTGCTACCAAATTGTACGTAAAAAATTGCAAATTCAAATGAGGAGCAGCGAAACATTGGGTCTGGATCTCGCTTATGCGATCATGCACTGAGATTTAGTGCATGCGGTATGTGTGCAATACAGTGCATGCGGTATGTGTGCACAGTGTATATGCATGCGATACGCTCACTGCATACAGCTGGGCCCCGTACCAGCCCGGCGGTCGCGACCACCGTGCGGTGTTTAACAGCCGCTGGAGTTCTACGAGTCGCGCTGCAGCTGTGGAACATCGACTTCGAAGTTACCGATGCTTCAAGCCCTCGATGTTGATTACGAAATGGCAGAAAAGAAGCTTACGAAGACCAAGAAATGGTCTCAGAAGTACAAGACCGAATACAGTCTCCAATACCCGTGTATTTGAAAGTCTGAAAGAGGAATTCATCATGCGTATTGTACAGTATGCAGCGTTGATATTTCAGTTGAGCACGGAAGTCGCGATGATATTCGGAAGCACGTTGGAAGCAAACGGCACACAGACATTGCAAAGGAGAGATCTTCGAGC
This sequence comes from Eptatretus burgeri, assembly GCF_056783735.1. Classification (NCBI taxonomy): domain Eukaryota; kingdom Metazoa; phylum Chordata; class Myxini; order Myxiniformes; family Myxinidae; genus Eptatretus; species Eptatretus burgeri. The sequence goes on along the minus strand of NC_140970.1, from coordinate 50,969,399 downwards.
ACGAGTACCGGTACACTTCTGAATTATTTCACCAAACAAGGGACAAGCGAGGAAGAGGATGTTACCCGAGCGGAACTTCTCTTTAGTGGATTTATTGTGGAACATAACTTGCCCATATTGAAATGAAAGCGGGAGAAGAACCTTCAGAGTTTAGGCTTTATTCCATTTGATTGGAGCCGCTTCTGCGGGCACACCGGGGAATACAGGTTCAGCTAGGAGTACATAAGCAGTAACGTATACATGTGCGATTAATCATTGCAGACTAAATCCGCGTAAGCACGGAGTTCGATATAATCTCCATTCTCACCAGTCAATGAGCACCTTCAGTCAACGAGCATCAAGTGAACAGCCGATGTAAATGGCAATGCCCCGGGGACAATCACCCCGTGCCGCGGAGACCTCCCCTTATACGCGAGACGCACAACATGTGATCCCGCGTCATGTCCCTCAATTCACCTCAATTCACCACACATATCAGTCTCAGATCATGCTGGACCTCTATTTCAAAAGATGTTTCCAGATTCAAAAGTTGCTTCAAAGTATGGATGTGCAAGAACAAAAACTTCAGCAATAATTGGTGAGATGTCAAATGTTACTGCTTCATCTATTGCCGATATTGCTAGACTAGCTCCATTTAGCCTAGCTACAGACGGTAGCAATGACAGTGGTGAGGCCCAGCTATATCCTGTCCTGATTTCGTACTATGACAACAGTGCTGGGATTGTGAAGCAAGGTTTGCTAAGTTTGCCTGCGTGCAAACAAGATTCCACTGGAGAAAACATTTTCAAACTGCTTGATCATGAGTTCAGTGACAGGAAAATTCCGTGGGGAAATTGTGTTTCCTTTTGTGCTGATAATGCCTCTGTCATGGTGGGCAAGCACAAAGGAGTCGCTGCTTATATCCACAAACAAAATCCAGAGTGCTACATCATGGGATGCCCTTGCCATATGATGCACAATACGGCCAAGAAGGCGGCTCAGGCCTTACCCATTGAATTAGATGACTTTCTCATCGATATTTACTACTACTTGGACAAAAGTAGTAAACGCGTCAAAGGAGTGAAAGCACTGCAAGAACTCTGTGATGCCCCGACACACAAGATTCTGAAGCATGTCGCAACAAGGTGGCTGTCCCTTGGTCAGTGCCTAGACAGGCTGATTGAACAGTGGGAGCCACTTCGCCTCTTCTTCAAAGAAGAAGTACGAAGAAAAATGCAACCAACTGTAGCCAAGACTCTAACAACGAGCAAGAAGGACGGCACTGTATCTACTGCCAGTACTGGCACTGCAGGATCAAGCACTAGTGGAGCAGCATTCACCACTACCACTGCAGTATCTGCTGCGAAGAAGACAGCAGGGACAGCACCAAAACCAATGCTGAGAGCAGGTAGCATCACCGGCCCTTCATCACGTTCATCTACAAAGCAGATCCCTTCAGAGTCGAGAAAGACTGTGATAGTCCCATCTACAGGCAAAGAAGGACCCAAGTTAAGTTCTGCTTTTGCCAAATCACTTGATAGAAGCTCAGCAAAACCTTCGAATCAGAGGTCTTCTTCCTTGGCTGCACCTACCTCAAGCTCTCTCCTCAAACGTAAAATTGGATCTGGTACTACGAGTCTGACCTCTTCTGCTGGCAGTAAACGCAAGTGTGATCGCCCTGCGGCTAAGTGTACTACGAGTTCTACAACTAAAAGCGCATCTTCCTCAAACACTGTGCAGGAATCTAGAGAAAAACGTGTCAACAGGATGTTCTTGTCTCCACAAACAAAACTCTATTGTTTCTTCCTTCGATATGCTAACAAGCTTTTTGAGAAGGGGAATCTTCTGCTCCAAAGAGACGAACCCTGTATTCATCTCCTGCACGGAGAATTGAATGGTCTTCTGAAAGATATCTTCGTACGGTTTTTGAAACCATCGGTGTCATCGGTTGCTCTGGTAAATGTACCCTTCTCTGACAGAAATCATCAGAAGAATGATGAGGACCTCATGATTGGGAACGATGCCAAACTGTATATAAGGGAACAAAGGAGTCTCAAGAAATCCACCTTCACTCTGAGTGAGTCAGACATCCAAGGTTTCTTCAGTGCAGTTCGCTCATATTATGTGAAAGCCTGCAATTACATCTTCAAAACCTGGCCGCTAGATGATGAATTAGCCAAGCATGCTCAGGTGCTGGATGTTAAGCTACACCAAGAAGTGGGGTTTGACTGTGTGGAGTTTTTCATCAAGAAATTCCCCTGTCTGTTCAGTGGCGGTGATAGTGACATAGACAGTCTTGAGAGTGAATTCGCTCACTACCAGGCAGACGCCTCCATAGCTACAATTGCTACTGAGACAGTGAGAGTGGATGAGCAGTGGCATCGGATTTCACAGCTCACAGATCCCTGCACTGGTGCCAAGAAGTATCCTAATTTGAGCAAAGTGATGAAGGGAATCTTGGTCATTCCTCATTCGAACGCATCATGTGAGCGGGCACTCAGTCTTGTACGGAAGAATCATACTGAATTTCGTCCCAATTTGAGTGTCAAAACCCTGGAAGCTCTCTTAATTGAAAAACTAGCTCATAGCACCCCTTGCTACCAGAGAGAATACAGCAAAGACATAATCAGAAGGGCTAAAAGAGCCACACAGCTGTCACTCAGCAAAGCTGCCATGGAAAAAGCAAGCAGCAGTAGTACCAGCCAGTAAGGTAAGAAAAATATTGCTTCTTTTGTGCTTTTTGTTAATCTTTGATTGTCCCCTAACTTACTAATATTAACATACATGTAACATTAAAAAGTGCACAATTTTCCCCTTTTTTTGTTCAAAAAGTGGGAATTCTTAACATGTTAAATGCTCCAAAATAGGGCTCAGAGGGCACTAGAGAGCGTCTAGAACCCCAGAGCTTCCAGGGCCCTAAGGCGGGCCCTGGACCCCGCCGCAAGGGTCTAGCGCTCCGCGCTCGAGATGTGCGCTTCGCGCACATTATTTGGTGTCAGTTGCAAATCCTCCCTAATTCTGATTTCCAAAAGTTGGCATCTCTGGCTTCATCCACACACGGTGCTTCATCCACACACGGTGTTTCATCCACACACGGTGTTTCATCCACACGCGGTGCTTCATCCACACACGGTGTTTCATCCACACACGGTGCTTCATCCACACACGGTGTTTCATCCACATACGGTACTTCATCCACACACGGTGTTTCATCCACACACGGTGTTTCATCCACACGCGGTGCTTCATCCACACACGGTGTTTCATCCACACACGGTGCTTCATCCACACGCGGTGTTTCATCCACACACGGTGTTTCATCCACACACGGTGCTTCATCCACACGCGGTGCTTCATCCACACACGGTGTTTCATCCACACACGGTGTTTCATCCACACACGGTGCTTCATCCACACGCGGTGTTTCATCCACACACGGTGTTTCATCCACACACGGTGCTTCATCCACACGCGGTGCTTCATCCACACACGGTGTTTCATCCACACACGGTGCTTCATCCACACGCGGTGCTTCATCCACACACGGTGTTTCATCCACACACGGTGCTTCATCCACACACGGTGTTTCATCCACATATGGTGTTTCATCCACACACGGTACTTCATCCACACACGGTGTTTCATCCACACACGGTGTTTCATCCACACGCGGTGTATCATCCACACGCGGTGCTTCATCCACACGCGGTGCTTCATCCACACACGGTGTTTCATCCACACACGGTGCTTCATCCACACGCGGTGTTTCATCCACACACGGTGTTTCATCCACACACGGTGCTTCATCCACACGCGGTGCTTCATCCACACGCGGTGTTTCATACACACACGGTGCTTCATCCACACACGGTGTTTCATCCACACGCGGTGTTTCATCCACACGCGGTGCTTCATCCACACACGGTGTTTCATCCACACGTGGTGCTTCATCCACACACGGTGTTTCATCCACACACGGTGCTTCATACACACATGGTTCCTCATCCACACACGGTTCCTCATCCACACACGGTTCCTCATCCACACGCGGTGTTTCATACACACACGGTGCTTCATCCACACACGGTGTTTCATCCACACGCGGTTCCTCATCCACACACGGTTCCTCATCCACACGCGATGTTTCATCCACACACGGTTCCTCATCCACACGCGGTGTTTCATACACACACGGTGTTTCATCCACACACGGTGCTTCATCCACACACAGTGTTTCATACACACACGGTGCTTCATCCACACACGGTGCTTCATCCACACCATGTGTGCTGGAAAGCACGCATTTTGGCACACTCGCAAACACACATTTCGACACCACACACACCGGAACAACCATGCTGGGAATTAGCACCACCACAAGGGGTCCCGGGGTTTCCATAACCCCCAAGCTCCGCCTGCACCCGTTCGCCTCACTCATCCGCTCCACCTCGCAAAGCTCGACCGGACCCACCTGGTCGTGATCTGCTTCAAGGGGGCACATTCCCTCCCCTCGTTCCTGAAGGAGGCTATCCAGCTGCTTGAACCGGGTCATGACACCTTCCCCGAGCTCCCCCTCATGGTCCCTCGCTACGTGTGTGTGCGTGTGTGCGTTTTTAGTTTCTTCCACCCCGTCCAATTCATCCTCTATCTCCTGTCAGGCCCGTCGCTTGGGGGGGGGGGCATTTGGGTGCAATGCCCCCCATGGCGCATCTGGTGCCCCCCACTTGTACGCCACCCATTTATGCCCTGTTGCACCCTGTGAACAACTTAGTGTTTAAGGACGAGCGCCCACTGTGAACTTGCTGTTTAAGAGTTCACCTGTGTGAACTAAAACCCTTATTCCAGATGTTCAACGTGGTGAAATAATAAGGCCTTCTTGGATAAACTGTTCTTTACTAATAACCTTCTTTGAATAACAGTCAAGAGATAAGTGTGCGCTTCCCAGCGCATCTCCAAAAGCAATTGGCAAGACAATACAGTCCAAGACCACAAGATAAGAGATAATAACACAAGCACCAACGCCAGCAGCCAAGACCTCGTGTCGAATGTCGATGTTGTGGGTGGTGGTTATATATCGTGGATCATTTAGTTTAAGGAATAGCCAATCAGCGTATTCGATATGGAGACCCTATTGAGCAGGTTACCTGATTGATTGTAAGTTAGGTATAAATGTAATATAGTCATAATATGATGAAGGAAAAGACATAAATTTACATTATTAAAGATGAAGTGCACGTGCACCACGTGACCTTCACAACCCGTCAACCCTCCATCTTACAAAAGTAATTTTATAATAAAAATTTAAAATATGTGTGTTTGCAATCGTGCTTACATTTTGCTTACATTTGAAATTATGCAGATAAAACCTGTTTTTGATGCATCGATCATTTAATAAATAAAACCGTCAACCGTCAAATGTCGCGAGTCGCGAGGGACGAATCACAGAGCACGAGCTCGCAGCAGGAGAAAAAGACGTGGATGATGGATAAACGAAAATGGCTCAGAAAAGGAAAAAATGCAACCGACGAAAATGAAGAAGATGATTAAAGACATGTAGGAGGAGTTGGAGGAGGAGGAAAAGACGATCATGTCGATGAAATACCGACAGAAGCGGGCCAACCTGGCCAAGCCAGCAACGTCAGCCCTGCGGCTGTAGCCCCAACGCAGACAGCCGAGTTTCCACGCTCGGCGGCGGCCTCGGGGTCGGGTGTGACCGTCAAGCCGCTTCCCGATGATCTTGGAAGTGAGAGACCGAATCATGTTGTTCTACAGCGGTACCCTGGCCATCTGTTTGAGAACAAGAGTCGCTCGTTTGTGTCCTCGTGGTACCAGACTAATGAATGGCTGGAATACAGTGTGCAGACAGATGCAGCATTCTGCTATCCATGTAGGAAGCATTCTGCTATCCATGTTGGAAGCATTCTGCTATCCATGTTGGAAGCATTCTGCTATCCATGTTGGAAGCATTCTGCTATCCATGTTGGAAGTTTAACACCGCACGTGGCCCAGTGGACTCTACTTTCACAGTGCGAGGCGATCGGAATTGGAAACATGGTGTTGAGAAAGGCAGGGGGTTTCACAAACACGCAACTTCAAAGGAACATTTAACTTGTGTTTTGAGGTGGAAGGAGAATGAGAGGCGCATCGATTGTGGTGAGGAGATTTCCACACTCCTCAATGCTGACCAGCTAAATAGAAACCGGTACTATGTGTCTGCTCTTATAGATGTTATGGGAATTCTCGCCAAAAATCAGATACCTTTTAGACTTTAGAGGGAGCCTTGATAATTTTGATATGTCAGACGGGCACAGTGGGCTCTTCCTCTCGTTTTTAAACTACACACTCAAAAAAGACACCGAGCTCGCCGAAATTATACAGCATATCCCACGAAACGCAAGCTCTACTAGTCCGGAAATGCAGAATGAACTGATCTGCACATTGAGTAATGTTGTGACGGATGCCATCGTGGAAGAAGTGGGCACATCGTGGTTTACCATCAAGGTGGATGGGACGAAGGACTCCACTGAATGTGAGAACATATCAATCATCATTCGCTTTGTATCCGCATCAAATGAAGCAACAGAGCGTCTACTCACAATAGCTACAGCCGACGCTGGAGATGCAAAAACATTGACAGACCTAATAATTGCAGAGCTGATAAAAACAGGACTTGACACATCAAAAATATGAAGTCAGGTGTACGACGGGGCTTCGCTAATGGCTGGGAAGCACGGTGGGGTGCAAAAGTTGTTGCAAGAGATATTGGAAAGAGAAATCCCCTATGTGCACTTCTTAAATCACCAACTCCATCTGGTAGTTATCCACGCACTGGCAGCAGAGAAAGCTGTCACTGATTTCCTCGAGGTTTGTTGTTGCCTGTACAAATTCTTCAGAAAGCCCACTGTTGCTGCACAGTATAAAGGTGAGCGGTTAAAACGACTTCTTGATCAAAGGTGGACGGGACATTTAGCCACCGTGTCTGTGATCATAGGATCTTTTAAGGATATCACATCCTTACTGTCGGAGATTGATGCAGAGCGCGCCTACGGTGCAGAGATGAGGATGGAGGCCATTGGGCTTTTGTGGGAAGTCTCTGGGCCTGCCTTCATGTTCATTGCTATCTTTGTACAAAAACTGCTGATGTTGTTAGATGGCCCTAACAGACTCTTGCAGGCAGAGGACATGGACTTGCTAACGGGGTTGGAACTGGTGGCGAGTGCTACAGAGTGCGTGAAGAAACTCCACTCTGAGGATGAGTTCACTGATCTGTGGAACAAGGCCAACGATGCTCGCACTTCTACACCTGCACCACCAAAACGGAGACGCACAATGCATAAGAACTTGGAACAGTTTGTAGTTTTGGAGACTACAGGACAAAACAACGACAATGACAAGACGGAACTGCAGAGGGTTTTTACAGCGCAATTGACACTGTGCTTGGCGAGATCGCTCAGCGCTTCAGTGAGCGCAACACACAACTCGCCCGTTCACTCGCTGCCTTGAATCCTGAAAATGGCACGTTTTTGGATCCCCACATGCTCCAGCACATCATGACATTAACAAAGTCAACCATCAGTGAAACAGAGTGTGTGATTGCAAAGCAGTTTATTTGCTCACAGACAGAAAAGCAGCCAAACGAGAGATGGACAACACAAAAACTCCTCTCAACATACCACAAAACGCTGGAAGCCATGCCAAGTGTAGTGACTGCTATGAGACTTGGACTAACACTTGGTGCGTCCACTGCCATGTGTGAAAACTCATTCTCAATATTGAGGAATGTCTTCACTGACCATCAACGGACCATGCGCCATGCACGCAAGGCACAACTGGTACGGCTGGCCTTCGAGAGAGACCTCACACGTAAATGCCTGAATGAATGGAAGGAGAAGGTCCTCAGAAGATTCCACACCGAGACGAGTCGCCTGCAGCTCTTCTGACAGTGAGTGCAGCGGTATAAAAACTATACGAGGAGTTCAGATTGTGTGTGTGACTGCAGGTGATGCGTGTGTAGTTGTGGTTGCAGTGTGGTTGTGGTCAGCACCGGCCGTGGTCGGCTGCTTTGTACTTCTGATGTTTAAGTTAAATGTTGTGTTTGGTGCTTTGCATATCCCATATCTCGTGCTTTGTGCATAACCTTACCTCTGTGTAATTGACTGCTTTAAATGCGGACCTTGTGGTATCTTCAGGCAAGTCGTATTTGCTGTTGATAGTTTAACGTGATGATCGCAGGTCATAGCCTACTGTATCTTATTTCAAAGTGCACTGATTCTGGTGCCAACCTCCCCCATTTAGTTATTGTATCTCTGGTATATTAATTTTCTAATGCCAATTCTTCACAACACCTTGTATAAGTGTACCTGAATTGGTGCCAATTGTTTAATCATTGAATATTTGCATTGTGAATGTGCCAGTTTGTTGTGGCTCTCCTGCATTCGAATAATTTTAGGCCAAAAACATCGGAACATATTAAATCTAGCTGAGATCAATTTGGTTAGTATGCGACGGCAACCTCAGTATAGATGTGTCAATGCTGCATGAATACAATAGTATACCGGGTTATCAAAAAATTAAATATAATAATTGTGCCCCCCATCCAGTTCATATGCCCCCCTTCATACTGAGCCCTGGCTACTGGCCTGTCTCCCGTGTCTCTGTTTCCGTGACTATTTGCGTTTCCGTCACCTTGTTCGTTTCCTTCGTCTCCACTATTATTTCTGCCGTCGTCACCTCGTGTCTCGTCTTGCACGTTTCGGTCTCCCCTTTTAGTTTTTCCCTCTCCATCACCGTCACTCTCTCTGCCATTACGGGTCTCGTTCAACACGTCTCCCGTATTATTTTGTCCTCCACCGCCGGGCCGACACAGTCCACACTCCCCCTCAGCTCGCTCGCTCCAGCACGTGGCGTCGCCATTTTGAGCTCCACTGCCCACGTTTCTCTCCTCGCAATTGCCACGATTGTCTTTTGCCCAGCCTGGAGATCCAGCCCCATGCGCTGCATTTCACCCCGCATTTCTTTCATTTTGTTTTTCATCTCTTCCTTCATGCCATCCATTTTGCTTTGAATATTTGTCTCCATGTTTCCCATCAACACCTCGAGCATGTCTCTTACGTCAAATAACCACGTGGCAGTCGGTTCGCCATTATCGGGCGCGGATCTGCCCAGGACTGAGGAGGGATTTTGACGGAGGAGGGGAGGGGGGGTGTCATCCACCGCGGCCCCCGCCGCTGCGCCCATTGCGGACTCTGCATTTGTTTGTGGGGGGTGTTCAACCTCCATAATGGGTATGGTCTGCACGGTCACTTCGCCCTGAGCCATGATTTCTAACATTTCTAAATTCATTACCCCCTGCTCCCATTCGCCTTGAACTGCCATCTTGCGTATCGGAAATAATTTAAACTCGGAAATTAATAGAACCAGAGGGTCGCCTTGCACACCCTTGATCCGGTTCCGTTAATTTAGTGTGGAGGGGATGAATCTGTACCCCACGTCTTGACAAGTGTTGTAGATTTCTGCCCGCCGGCGTGCGAACGACCGGGTCTAACCAATAGCAGTCGCTTCGCCTACGAAACGGACAATCCAGTCGCGGCTTTCCGGATCAACGCCGGAAACCAACCACGGGTGTGTTTGTAACCACACCACAACCTTGTCCGCACTCTACCCGCACGCTACAGGGTCCAATCGCCAAATCTTCGATTTACCTAATTATTCGCGTGGGTAGGTTACTGAGAGATTGTACCTCAACGGGACCGCTTGGAAACGAGCCGCTTCAGCAGCTCGCTTCCTTTTGGGATAACCGAGTGGAGTGTTATCGCGCAGTCCCGTTGGTCCCGATCAGTTTACCGGCTATTTAAAAAACCAACCATATTCCGAATGCAAGATGGCAGCCTAATTAAGGGAAGAGGACGCAACGAACAGATTTACATTCACACAAGGACATTTATTATAATAAAGCACGTATGCAATTAAACAAGGCAAAACACGTATGCAATTATACAAGCAACAAAAGCACGACAAAAGAACTGCGACCGTCTATACGAAATGCAATGCAAACATTTACAGCACACAAAGCACTGAACAATTTCCTATGTATTAGACGGGCCCACGGACACATGGACACACGTACGCACACACACACACATCCAAGAAATGGTGGCAGAGGCCTTTAATAACGGGCTCCAGCTCAGAGGACAGGTGAGCTGAAACCCAGAACCTATCTCGAACCTCTCCACCTCATGTGGTCTTCAAGTTGTTCAGACCCGGGCTCCAGCGAGAGCGAGCTGGATCCAATCGCCGTGAGCCGCCGTCCTTCCCGAGCTCCCGCAAATCCTCCCGCGTTTCTCAACACGTGCTGGTGAGACGAGGAGCCAATCCTTCCCGTCGATGCGTCGCTTCCCCGAGGAACCACCTCCAAGAAGAGGTCGATGAGTCTCACCAAGCCGGGAACCAAAATTGAGAACAAAGAGCTCCACGAACCAAGAAGAAGAAGCCACCACTCGCAGCTCGAGCCGAGCGACCACCTCAACTCTCTTCCAAACAAAGCAGCTCGAAGCAAAAAGCTCTTCCGAGCCAAACAGAAGCCGAAGGCTCACTGAACCACCAAAGGAAAAAGCCTCCTCCCGAGCCAGGCCGCAGCCGAAGCTCACTGAGCCAGCCAAAGCAAAAAGCTTCCGAAGGCCTCAACCCTAACGCAAGCCAAGCAGGACCCGACGGTCTGCTGAGCAACTACTCTCTGCTGAAGCAAAAAGCTTACTCATGCCAAACAAAGAAAGGATCTTGTCCTTATCCTTCTCCGCCCCCCCCCACATGCCCGGCGTGACTCATGCCCTCTTGATCCATCCCCCCGCTCAACCACGGGTGGGAGGGAGTTGTTGACATCATGAGTCATGGGGCGGCAGGGTTCTTCTTCCTCTTCGCAGAAGAGGGGGAGGGATGTCTCCATTGTTCGTTCCCTAACTATTAAATCGATCCGCAGCGCATCTAATCGATTTCTGAAAATTTAAACAATGCAAGGTGAGCTATCTCGGCAACAAGCACTTATCGACATAGCTGACTAAAGGAACCTGTATGTTGTGTGCAATCGAATTTCCAAATTCGTTACAATATATATACAGTGGGGAGAACAAGTATTTGATACACTGCCGATTTTGCAGGTTTTCCCACTTACAAAGCACGTAGAGGTCTGTAATTTTAATCATCGGTACACTTCAACTGTGAAAGGCGGAATCTAAAACAAAAATCCTGAAAATCCCATTGTATGATTTTAAAATAATTAATTTGCATTTTATTGCATGAAATAAGTATTTGATCACCGACCAACCAGTAAGAATTCCAGCTCTCACAGACCTGTTAGTTTTGTCTTTAAGAAGCCCTCCCATTCTCCACTCATTACCTGTATTAACTGTACCTGTTTGAACTCGTTATCTGCATAAAAGACAGCTGTCCACATTCAATCAATCAGACTCCAACCTCCCCACAATGGGCAAGACCAGAGAGCTGTCGAAGGACATCAGGGACAAAATTGTAGATTTGCACAAGGCTGGGATGGGCGACAGGACAATAGGCAAGCAGCTTGGTGAGAAGGCAACAACTGTTGGCGCAATTATGAGAAAATGAAAGAAGTTCAAGATAACAGTCAATCTCCCTCGGTCTGGGGCTCCATGCAAGATCTCACCTCGTGGAGACTCAATGATCATGAGAAAGGTGAGGGATCAGCCCAGAACTACACGGCAGGACCTGGGCAATGACCTGAAGAGAGCTGGGACCACAGTATCAAAATAAACCATCAGTAACACACTACGCCGTCATGGATTAAAATCCTGCAGCGCACGCAAGGTCCCTCTGCTCAAGCCAGCGCATGTCCAGGCCTGTCTGAAGTTTGCCAATGACCATCTCGATGAACCAGAGGAGGAATGGGAGAAGGTCATGTGGTCTGATGAGACCAAAATAGAGTTTTTTGGTTTAAACTCCACTCACCGTGTTTGGAGGAGGAAGAAGGATGAGTACAACCCCAAGAACACCATCCCAACCGTGAAGCATGGAGGTGGAAACAACATTCTTTGGGGTTGCTTTCTGCAAAGGGGACAGGACGACTGCACCATATTGAGGGGAGGATGGATGGGGCCATGTATCACGAGATCTTGGCCAACAACCTCCTTCCCTCAACAAGAGCATTGAAGATGGGGCGTGGCTGGGTCTTCCAGCATGACAACGACCCAAAACACACCGCCAGGGCAACTAAGGAGTGGCTCCGTAAGAAGCATCTCAAGGTCCTGGAGTGGCCTTGCCAGTCTCCAGACCTGAACCCAATAGAAAATCTTTGGAGGGAGCTGAAAGTCTGTGTTGCCCAGCGACAGCCCCAAAACCTGAAGGATCTGGAGAAGATCTGTATGGAGGAGTGGGCCAAAATCCCTGCTGCAATCTGTGCAAACCTGGTTAAGAACTACAGGAAACGTCTGATCTCTGTAATTGCAAACAAAGGTTTCTGTACCAAATATTAAATTCTGTTTTTCTGATGTATCAAATACTTATTTCATGCAATAAAATGCAAATTAATTATTTTAAAATCATACAATGTGATTTTCAAGTTTTTTATTTTAGATTCCATCTTTCACAGTTGAAGTGTACCTATGATAAAAATTACAGACCTCTACGTGCTTTGTAAGTGGGAAAACCTGCAAAATAAGCAGTGTATCAAATACTTGTTCTCCCCACTGTATATTGGGATGGATAGGAAACGTGGACCCCTTCGCACCATCCATCCCTTCGTTCTCCGTAGGCCGCTGGACCCACCTTGGTAAGATGGCTGAAATCTGTAGGAGTCTATTCTGAGGCTCCATTGGGCCTCGAGACAGGATGCTAGTCTCTCCCTATTCCCCTCCCAAGCAGGAACGTAGGGGTTGGGAGTAGACGAACAGGATAAGTTAGCTGGACAAGGCCAAAAGGAGGGAAAGGGGTAAGTTACGAAAGAGAAAATAAATAAATAAAAAGGGGCTAAATTTTGTTGATTTCTTGTTGCAAACTAAGGGAGTGGGTATGGACAGAGACAGGCAAAGGGATAGGTTGGGGGGAGACAGTAGGGTAGGTCCGAGCCCGTTTTCGGAGCGGCCGGCACCACTACACTCCCTCCACACAACCTCACAGACCATACCCGAGGCCGTCCAGCTTCATATGCCGGCCTGTTGTGCTACAGCTGCTGGTCCGCATCTGCCTTGCCATGCCTCATTTGCTTGCCTTTGTCATGACCCCATGCCTGCTACCCTTTTTGCATTGCCCCTGTGTCACCATCCATCCATGTGCGCCAGGACTATCTAGCAAGCGTTTGCAAAGACTGTCCTGCAGGCAGCCACACACGGGGACTGCATTGAGCAGCCCGTGTGTCCATTTTTGTGTTTTGCATCGCTGTCCATCCATTTCCATGAGCCAGAGACTGCATTGAGCAGCCTGGCCACCTCTTCTTGCATAAAGGGCACTTCAAATGGCCTGTGGGATGGCGCATGGCCTGCCGTGTTAGGGTGAGTTGCCTCCAGCAGCTGGGGGTATGGAAAGAAAAAGAGAAGAAGGTTCACTGAAACACACAAGGGGGACCTTTTCAGCAGGC
>NC_140970.1:50933320-50945820 GCF_056783735.1 Eptatretus burgeri | reverse complement strand
TGGGCCGGCACAGGCCTTGCAGCACAGCAGCTGCAGACGATCCAGCCGGCACAGGCCTCGCAGCAAAACAACAGCTGCCGATGAAGTTGGCCAGCCTTTGCCTTGCAGCAACGCAGCCAGCAGATGAAGCTGGCCAGTCTTTGCCGTTCAGTGGAGGTTGGTGGAGGGAGTGCGGTGGTGCTGGCCACTCGGAAGGCGGGCTCGGACCTACCCTACGGTCTCCCTCCCAACCTATCGCCTTTGCCTGTCATTGTCTATACCCACTCCCTTAATTTGTCAAACCCAATTTAGCCCCAACTTATTTTTTTGTTGTTTTTATTTCTACTTCCCCACTATAAATCGTCCCCTAACCCCCTTTATCGTCTTTGTTCGGCTAACCTATCCTGTCACCGAGCCTACTCCCAACCCCTACGTTCCCTTCCCGGAGGGGAATAAGGGAGAGCTAACGTCCTGTGTCGAGGCCCAACGAAGCCTCAGGATGGCCTCCCCAGAGTTCGGCGATCTATAACCAAAGTGGGTCCAGCGGCCCACAACGAGAGCGAGGGGATGGATGGTGCGGAGGGGTACACTTCCTAATCTACCCTAACCATTTAACTGTTAAACTACCCCGGGGCTTTCAACAAGCGCCTCGCGCTTAAACTATTGGTTCTAACAACCCAGATTCCCGTCGCCTGTGTTAGTGTCCTCACAATTTCGGGCCTCGCCCCCCAATTTTCTCTCCGTGCCCTCACACGGTCTCATGGCTGGGACACGTGGCTCCCTTTGGCAGGCACGACCCTCTGCCGAATCTCCCGCTATGGCACCCCCGGGCACTACACTGCCTCCGAGCCTACCAGCTCCCTAACACCGGGGAGTGCCCCCCATGGCACCTCCCCTGAAACGCACACGTGGCAGGCTGGCTTCCCAGGCCCCTTTCCGAGGGTCACCCGTGCCCACAACACTGCCCACGCGGCTAATGGTGCCCCGGGCCCCCGCACCAAGCAGGCGCACCCATGCCCACGACGCTATCCCGGCCCCCCATGGGCCCTTGGCCTACCACGGCCGACTAGCCTGGTGCCCGGGGTACCCACTCAGCGATACTCACCTTTCGCAGCCACGCTCCCAGCCCGTCAACAGGGCTCCTGCACCCCTCCAAACGGGTTTCGAGCCTACACTCCCACCAACAACAAAACGACCTCCATTTTTCAATTTGACTAACCCAGCAAACTCACTTTACTCTGACCCCGGGGTCCCTTGGGCGGGAGTCACTCCTCCCCCCAATCACTCATCGCACCATGCATTCCCCATTCGCTCCATACACACAGACCCGCTGGCCTCACTCACTCATCATGTACTCACCTCACAACTCTTCAACACACACACCGCTGAACTCTGCCATCCTTCTAACTACTTCCCCTAACTAACTCGTGCTCCCACGTCGTCCCTTAAACTATAGCACGTTCCATTTAACACGACGTAGCTAAGCTACGTCCCCACTACACATTCACAAGTCTGTCACTGTCTCCAAATAAATCATTTTATTTCCCAACCTAAATCTGACTAACAATCCCTCTAACTAATCCATTCCACGGACTCCATGAGGACTTACCCCTGCCCCATGAAGTCGGTCTAACTAAGCTAACCCTTCCCCCTAACTAGTTTCCATCCTGTGCCCCGGTAAGGGGGTCTTCCACCCCTTGCCCAGGAATCCTGTGCACCCGAAAGTGAGGCTTTTTTTTTTCCATCCGCAGCACCAGCGCGGCAACTCGCGCACTTTGCACCTGCCCGTGACGCCATGCAGCTGCACGTGTACCTCGTCCCTCCTTGGACGGCACCATCCGGCAGGGATTCCCCTTCTGCTGGATTCCAACCCCACGTGCAGCCATGACGTCACCGTGCGCATAAAAAAAAATACAAGCCCCACGTCTCGAGGGGTTCCCCACGCGAACACATGTGCTTTGCCCGTTGGAGCTTAACACACACGATCGCGTGGAGAACCCGTCCGGTCCAAATCCGAAATCCTGCCTAAACTTTGTCCGTCCGCGGGATCGGCAAATCCACCGCGTGCGTTTCCGGACCGGGACTTCGCTCTCGCAAGCGAGCACGTGGCGGTCTCGTGTGTTGCACAGCACGAACCGCGTGCTCACTGCTGGGTGAACCCGGCACGGTCCCCGAAACAACTACAGCCGCTACTCGGCTTTCTTTCTTCACTTGTCTCCGTCGTCGTCTCCATTCAACACACGCACACCTGCGTGTTACGACGCTCACACTCCATTCCATTACATTCACCCCGGGAGACGCGGCTGCGTGCTCCCGCATGCCAACCGACATCTCCCTCACATACCGCTCTCTCACACACACGGTCTCCCTTGCACTCGGCCGTTCACTCACGCATGCCATCTCCCTCGCACACGTGGCTCCACGCACTCGCGGCCTTTCACTCACTCGTGCCTCACTCATACACCGTGCCTCACCCACACACGCGGGGGCACTCACCCGCGGTGCCTCATCCACACTGGCCGTTTCATCCACACACACGGCCTCACTCACACACGGTGCCTCACCCACACACGCGGGGGAACTCACCCGCTGTGCCTCATCCACACTCCGCATGCTGGGAAGCACGTACTCCGGCACCATCGCCACCACACCACTCACACACGGGGTCGCTTCCACACACGGGGACGCACTCACACCTTGCACCACACACACAGGGACAACCACACTGGGGATTCGTGTCCCCACAAGGGTCTCCGGGGCCTCTATACCCCCCAAGCTCTCCGTGCACCTGTCCACAGCACTCGTCCCCTCAACCTCGCAAAGCACGACCGAACTCACCTGGTCGTGACTCGCCTCAAGGGGGCATACTCCCTCCCCTCGTTCCTGGAGGAGGCGATCCCGCTGCTCGCACCGGGTCCCGACACGCTCCGCGAGCTCACCCCCATTATCCTCCACTACCTCCGTGTGTGTGTGTGTGCGTCACTTACCCCGTCTTCATCGTGTAGTCTTCCCTCTATTTTTTCTGTCTCCCGTGTCTCTGCCAACTCTTCACCCTTTACCTCCCTTGTCTCAACTATTATTTCCGTTGTCGTCACCTTGTGTCTCGTCTCACACGTTTTGGTCTCCCCATTTAATTTTTCCCTTTCGGTCATCGTCACGACCCTCGCCCAACACGTTCCCCGAATTATTTTTTCACCCGCCTCCACCGCGGGCCTGTCAGCCGTTGCACCCCCTCCCAGCTCGTTTGCTCCCACACGTGGAGTCGCCATTCTTATCTCCCCGGTCACGGCCTTCATGCCCGCCTGCAGGCTTCGGCCCATGTTCTGCGTCTCACCCCGGAGCTTTTTCATTTCCTCCTTCATGTTTGCTTCCATTCCGTTTACTTGCTTGTTCATTTCGTTTTTCATTTCATTTGTATTTGTATCCATCTTTTCGTTCATGCCTTTCATTTCGTTTTTCATTTCATTTGTATTTGCATCCATCCTTTCGTTCATTCCTTTTATTTCGTTTGTCATTGCCGCCAGAAGGGTTTTGGTGGAGGGGGGGAGGGGAGGTGTCATACACCGCGGCCGCTGCCGCACCCATTTCGGGCTCTGGGTTCAGTTGGGCGAGTTCGTTTTCCTGTACAACCAACATTTCCTGCATGGGGATTTCATCCTGAGCCATGGATCCTACACATTCTACATCCATTTCTAATACCCCCGGCTCCCGCTCGCCTTGAGACGCCATCTTGCTTCTCTTAAAGGGTTAATTTGCTCGCTCGTAATTTGGAGGGAATCGGGGGTCGCTTCTCTCACCCCTGGACCGATTCCCGTGAATTTAATTGGAGACAGGAGAGCCCGTTTTCCCGTTCTCTAATACCGGTGCCGCGAGGAGGGCGATGGGTTTGTATCGCACGACCTGACACCAGTGTTGCAGATTCGCGCCCGCCGGCGTGCTGACGGCCACGTAACTCGAATCGCGGCACGTCGCCCACCGGACGGACAATCCAGTCGTGACCCTCTCGGACTAACGCCGGGAACCAGTCACGGGTGGACCTTTCGGTCTCACCGCGATCGTGCCAATCGGCCCCCGCGTGGGATAGGGTTGCTCGCCAAATTCGACCTACCTAAGTACCCACACGGAGGGTAGACCGGGCGATCGCACCTCGCCGCAGGTCGACTTCGGACACGGGCCACTTAAGCGACCCGTTCCGTACTATCGGGATAACCGAGCGGTGTTATTCGTCGGCCTCGACGGTTCGATTAATTATCGGGCGTCTTAGCCCACGACCAACCCTTTACGTGAAGCAAGATGGGGATTCAATGAAAGAAATGACGAAGCGAAGCGGGAAAACAGTTCAACAATAAGCACATTTATTTCGCGATGAACGGAAAGCACACATATACAATTCCACCAAAAGCACATTTAAAAGAAGAAGACAAAAAGCAAATGCAACAATGCAGATCTATCCGACTACCGGGCACTCGGCAACACTTATACAATTTTACTTCACAGACGGCGCCGACAACACATATTCCCAAAGCAAAAGAAAAGAGAACCACCCTCCAGGATGAGGGGGTAGGCGGGCCTGGGGCCGAGACCGTGTCGGGCCTACCCGTCTGATGATGAGACGTGAAGTGGCAGTGGTGCCTCAACTCCGCGGGCCTCGCGGACAGTGTCTGGTAGGGGGTGGGAAGGGGGCCCCCTTTTGTCGCACTATCTCAGCGCGGGGGGGGGGGAAACAGGAGGGGGTTGCTGATGCTCGGGGAAAGGAGGATTTCACAAAATCTCGGGTCCCGCGACGAGCGTCTCCACCACGACCTCGGTCGCGCCGCCGGCCTCTCCCTCCGCAGTTCCCCGAATCCGACGCGAGCACCCCCTCAACCTCCTTCGCCACCGCTGCCACTCCACAGCTTCGTCCGATCGCACTCTCCGTCTCCTCTCGTCCCAACTCTTCACTGGCTCCGCGAACTCCCAACTGCGAACTGCCAACTGCGAACTGCTCTCGACTGACGAACGCAGTCGTTTTTATAAGCCCCGTGGCTTCGCTCTTTTACCCTTGACCCTCTGCCTCCGACCCTTCACCTCTCTTGCTGGCTCCCCATTGGCCCGAGGAAAAGTGGGCGTGAATGCTTTTTGATCCATGAATTTGCATATAGCGACCGCCCTCCAACGCTCTGGAGGCGGGGCCAAATCGCCCCTCGCTCACCGATTGGACGGAACAAAAGTGGGCGTGAGTCGTTTTTGATCCGTTTTTCTCGGAAAGTCTGTGATGTTTTTGAACACGCTGCTCGGTGCGCGCCCTACACGAGTCCAGTATCGGCGCCCACAAGTGGCGCGAGATGACGGTGATGCGATGGTGGCGAGTTGTGACGGTAAAGGTCGTGGCGGTTGTGGTGAAGCGGCGTTGTGGTTGGTGGTTGTTGTGATGGCCACGTTGTGGTTGGTGGTTGTTGTGTGATGGCCGCGTTGTGGTTGGTGGTTGTTGTGTGATGGCTGTGGTAATAATGGCGGCTGGTCCAAAATAAAGATAGTAAAAGAAAAACGGCTATCCTGAAGAGTCGCAGCCCTCATGAAAGACATTTATTCCCTCTAGACAACGGGTTTGGGCCTAACCACACATATACTTACCGAGATATCTCACCTAAGGGACCTGAATGGTGGTTTGCGAATTTGGTCAACCACAACAATATATATATATATATATATATATATATATATATATATATATATATATATGTATATATATATGTGTGTATATATATATATATGTATATATATGTATGTGTATATATATATATATATATATATATATATATGTATATGTATGTGTATATATGTATATGTATGTGTATATATATATATATATATATATATATATATATATATATATATATATATATATATATATATATATATATATATATATATATATATATATATATATATATATATATATATATGTATAGATATATATATGTATGTATATATATATATATATATATATGTATAGATATATATATGTATGTATATATATATATATAGATATATATATGTATGTATATATATATATATGTATGTATATATATATATATATATATATGTATGTATATATATATATATGTATGTATATATATATATATATATATATACATATATATATACATATATATATATATATATATATATATATATATATATATATATATATATATATATATATATATATATATATATATATATTGTTGCGGATTCGCGCCCGCCGGCGTGCTGACGGCCACGTAACTCGAATCGCGGCACGTCGCCCACCGGACGGACAATCCAGTCGTGACCCTCTCGGACTAACGCCGGGAACCAGTCACGGGTGGACCTTTCGGTCTCACCGCGATCGAGCCAATCAGCCCCCGCATGGGATAGGGTTGCTCGCCAAATTCGACCTACCTAAGTACCCACGCGGAGGGTAGACCGGGCGATCGCACCTCGCCGCAGGTCGACTTCGGACACGGGCCACTTAAGCGACCCGTTCCGTACTATCGGGATAACCGAGCGGTGTTATCGTCGACCTCGACGGTTCGATTAATTATCGGGCGTATTCAGCCCACTACCAACCCTTTACGTGAAGCAAGATGAGGATTCAATAGAGGAAAAGACGAAGCGAAGCGGGAAACAGTTCAACACAAAGCACATTTATTCGCGGCACACGGGAGCACACATTCAATTCCACCAAAAGCACACAGAAAAGACACAATGCAATTTACACAAAAAGCAAATGTAAAAGCGAAAACACAATGCAGAGCTAATACCGACTACCGAGCACACGGCAACACTTATACAATTCTACTTCACAGACGGCGCCGACAACACATACCCAAAACCAAGGAAAGAATACCCTCAAGGATGAGGCGGGCCTGAGGCCGAGACCGGGTCGGCCTACCCGTCTGGTGATGAGACGCGGAGCGGCGATGGTGCCTCAACTCCGCGGGCCTCGCGGGCAGTGTCTGGTAGAGGGTGGGAAAGGGGCCCCTTGGTCGCACTATCTCAGCGCGGGGGGTAACAGGAGGGGTTGCTGATGCTCGGGGTATAGAGGATTTTTATTATCCCGCGACGAGCGTCTCCACCTCGGCCAGGTCGCGCTGTCGGCCTCCCAGGGGTGCAGCTCCCTGCACGACGCGAGCACCCCCTCGTCCGCCCTCGCCGCCTCTCCACAGCTCCGTCCCCTCCGTTCCGACTCCAACGCACACGACGACCAGCTCCTTCCACCGCCCGCGAAGTCTTGACTCTCTGTTTCCGACTCTCCTACTCTCCTACTCTCCGCCTCTGGACTCTCCTACTCTCCGCCTCTGGACTCTCCTACTCTCCGCCTCTGGACTCTCTGGACTGACGAACACGGTCCTTTTATCAGCCCCGTAGCTTTGCCCTCTCATCTTTGACCCCCTCCC
Organism: Eptatretus burgeri; assembly: GCF_056783735.1. Lineage (NCBI taxonomy): Eukaryota > Metazoa > Chordata > Myxini > Myxiniformes > Myxinidae > Eptatretus > Eptatretus burgeri. The sequence goes on along the minus strand of NC_140970.1, from coordinate 50,938,420 downwards.
TTCGACCTTTCACCTCGCTCCCCATTGGCCCGAGAAAAAGTGGGCGTGAAGGCTTTTTGATCCATAAATTTGCATATATCGATCGCCCTGGGGGCGGGGCCAATTCGCCCCTCGCTCACCGATTGGACGGCAAAAAGTGGGCGTGTGTCGTTTTTGATCCGTTTTTGAAGCACAAAATCCGTGATTTTGTACACGCTGTCCGGCGCGCGCCCTGCACGAGTCCAACACCGGTACCCACAGCGGGGCAAGAACAGTGGCGATGCGACTGTTGCGAGGTGTGACGGGAAGGTCGTGGCGGTTGTGGTGAAGCGGCGTTGTGGTTGGTGGTTGATGTTGTGGTTGTGGTGGTAATCATGGCGGTTGGTCCAAAATAAAGATAGCAAAAGAAAAACGGCTATCCTGAAGAGTCGCAGCACGCATAAATGACATGTATTCCCACTAGACAACGGGTTTGGGCCTAACTACACATGTACTTACCGAGATACCTCACCTAAGGGACCTGAATGGTGGTTTGCGAATTTGGTAACCACAACACTACCCCCTCCCCTTTTTACAGACTCGTCCCGAGTCGTCAAATTTTCGTGTGCCATCATGTGTAGTTTTCCCCTAGTACATTTTACCTACGGATCCCTGAGTGCGACATTCATGGTATTCGTGTCCCCAAAATAAATAACCTGAGGGCTGCGTAACTACCTAAACAAACTCACTCACACGGACGACTTAAATAAAATTGCCGGCGCTAGACAGACATGCCGGGGGCGCACTCATATTTACAGTACATCTTAACCTTAACTTACAAATTTTACACTAAACCATGGCCCAGGATCATTGAACTCTGCAAAAAGAAAGCAGTTAGCAGGGAGCCAGGCTGCCCGCATGCAGTCTCTGGCTCAAACAATGCAGGTGACAGGGAACGTGGCTGGCTGCTCACATGCAGTCCAAGGCCTTCCCTTTTGAACTGAACGCAGTGAACCACAACGGTGCATGGGCTGCACAACGCAGTCTCCGTGCCAGCTCAAGTGGCACACGCAATGAGCACAACGGATGGATGGATGGACACAAACACGGTGCACGGGCCGCCACTGCAGGCCCGTGTTGTAGCTGCCAACAGGGCAGTTCTTGCAGCTTGCAAACTGTTGCCTTGATCCTGGCGCACATGGAAATGAACAGGGGGGGGCAAAGCAAAAATTGAACGGGGCGGTGAACATGGGCAGTGGGCATGGCATGGCAAAGGCAGCAGGCAAACACAGCCCGCAGAAGAAGGCCGCTGCAGGCAAACACAGCCGGCAGATGAACTGGCCGGCACAGGCCTTGAAGTACCACAGCTGTAGATGAGCCGGCCGGCACAGGCCTTGCAGCAACACAACAGCTGCCGATGAAGTGGGCTGGCACAGGCCTTGCAGCACACAGCTGCCGATGAAGTTGGCCGGCCTCTGCCTTGAAGCAAAACACGGCCAGCCGATGAAGTTGGCCAGCCTTTGCCGTTCAGTGGAGGTTGGTGGAGGGAGTGCGGTGGTGCTGGCCACTTGGAAGGCGGGCTCGGACCTACCTACCTGTCTCCCTCCCACCTATCGCCTTTGCCTGTCACTGTACATACCCACTCCCTTAATTTGTCAAACCCCAATTTAGCCCCAACTTATTTTTTTGTTGTTTTTATTTTTACTTCCCCACTATAAATCGTCCCCTAACCCCCTTCATCGTCTTTGTTCGGTTAACCTATCCTGTCACCTAGCCTACTCCCAACCCCTACGTTCCCTTCCCGGAGGGGAACAAGGGAGAGCTAACGTCCTGTGCCGAGGCCCAACGAAGCCTCAGAATGGCCTCCCCAGAGTTCGGCGATCTAACCCAAAGTGGGTCCAGCGGCCCACAACGAGAGCAAGGGGATGGATGGTGCGGAGGGGTACATCTCCTAATCTACCCTAACCATTTAACTGTTAAACTACCCCGGGGCTTTCAACAAGCGCCTCTCGCTTAAACTATTGGTTCTAACAACCCAGATTCCCGTCGCCTGTGTTGGTGTCCTTACAATTTCGGGCCTCGCCCCCCAATTTTCTCTCCGTGCCCTCACACGGTCTCCTGGCTGGGACACGTGGCTCCCTTTGGCAGGCACGACCCTCTGCCGATTCTCCCGCTATGGCACCCCCGGGCACTACACTGCCTCCGAGCCTACCAGCTCCCTAACACCGGGGAGTGCCCCCCATGGCACCTCCCCTGAAACGCACACGTGGCAGGCCGGCCTCCCGGGCCCCTTTCCGAGGGTCACCCGTTCCCACAACACTGCCCACGCGGCTAATGGCGCCCCGGGCCCCCGCACCAAGCAGGCGCACCCGTGCCCACTACTCTATCCCGGCCCCCCATGGGCCCATGGCCTACCGCGGCCGACTAGCCTGGTGCCCGGGGTACCCACTCAGCGATACTCACCTTTCGCAGCCACGCTCCCAAGCCCGTCAACAGGGCTCCTGCACCCCTCCAAATGGGTTTCGAGCCTACACTCCCACCAACAACAAAACGACCTCCATTTTTCAATTTGACGAACCCCCTAACTCACTTTACTCTGACCCCGGGGTCCCTTGGGCGGGAGTCACTCCTCCCCCCAATCACTCATCGCACCATGCATTCCAGACTCGCTCCACTCACACAGACCCGCTGGCCTCACTCACTCAACAAGTACTCACCTCACAACTCACCAACTCTTCAACACACACACTGCTGAACTCTGCCATCCTTCTATCTGCATCCCCTAACTAACTCGTGCTCCCACGTCGTCCCTTAAACTACAGCACGTTCCATTTAACACTACGTAGCTAAACTACGTCCCCACTACACATTCACAAGTCTGTCACTGTCTCCAAATAAATCCCATTTTATTTCCCAACCTAAAGCTCACTAAATCCCTCTACCTAATCCATTCCACGGGCCCCATGAGGACTTACCCCTGCCCCATGGAGCCGGTCTAACTAAGCTTACCCTTCCCCCTAACTAGTTTCCATCCTGTGCCCAGGTCAAGGGGGTCTTCCACCCCTTGCCCAGGAATCCTGTGCACCCGAAAGTGAGGCTTACTGTTTTTTTTTTTTTTTTTTTTCCATGCGCAGCACCTGCGCGGCAACTCAGAGCTCGCGCACTTTACACCTGCCCGTGACGTCATGCAGCTGCACGTGTTCCTCGTCCCTCCTTGGACGGTACCATCCGGCAGAGATACCCCTCCTGCCGGATTCCAACTCCACGTGCAGCCATGACGTCACCGTGCGCATAAAAAAAAACACAAGCCCCACGTCTCGAGGGGTTCCCCACGCGAACACATGTGCTTTGCCCGTTGGAGCTTAACACACACGATCGCGTGGAGAACCCGTCCGGTCCAAATCCATTTACCTGCCTAAACTTTGTCCGTCCGCGGGATCGGCAAATCCACCGCGTGCGTTTCCGGACCGGGACTTCGCTCTCGCAAGCGAGCACGTGGCGGTCTCGTGCGTTGCACAGCACGAACCGCGTGCTCACTGCTGGGTGAACCCGGCACGGTCCCCGAAATAGCTACAGCCGCTACTCGGCTTTCTTTCCTGTCACGTCGCCGTCGTCGCCATTCGACCCACGCACACCTGCGTGTTACGACGCACACAGTCCACTCCATCACATTCACACCGGGAGATGCGGCTGCGTGCTCCCGCATGCCAACCGACATCTCCCTCACATACCGCTCTCTCACACACACGGTCTCCCTTGCACACAGCGACCTTGCACACAGCCGTTCACTCACGCGTGCGGGGGCACTCACCCGCGGTGCCTCACTCGCACTCCGTGCCTCATCCACACACGCGGGGGCACTCAACCGCGGTGCCTCATCCACACTCCGTGCCTCACTCACACACGCGGGGGAACTCACCCGCGGTGCCTCATCCACACTCCGTGCCTCATCCACACACGCGGGGGCACTCACCCGCGGTGTCTCACTCATACACGCGGGGGCACTCAACCGCGGTGCCTCATCCACACTGGCCGTTTCACTCACACACACGGCCTCTTCCACACACGGTGCCTCATCCACACACGGCGTGCTGGGAAGCACGTATTCCGGCACCATCGCCACCACACCACTCACACACGGGGTCGCTTCCACACACGGGGACGCACTCACACCTTGCACCACACACACAGGGACAACCACACTGGGGATTTGTGTCCCCACAAGGGTCTCCGGGGCCTCTATACCCCCCAAGCTTTCCGTGCACCTGTTCACAGCACTCCTCCTCTCAACTTCGCAAAGCACGACCGAACTCACCTGGTCGTGACTCGCTTCAAGGGGGCATACTCCCTCCCCTCGTTCCTGGAGGAGGCCATCCAGGTGCTCGCACTGGGTCCCTACACGCTCCGCGAGCTCAACCTCACTATCCTCCACTACCTCCGTGTGTGCGTCACTTACCCCGTCCTCACCGTGCAGTCTCTCCTCTATCGTTCCCTTCCCGGCTACCGTCACTGCCAACTCTTCACCCTTTACCTCCCTTGTCTCCACTATTATTTCCGTTGTCGTCACCTCGTGTCTCGTCTCACACGTTTTGGTCTCCCCATTTAATTTTTCCCTTTCGGTCACCGTCGATTCCTCTGTCACGACCCTCGCCCAACACGCCCCCCGAATTATTTTTTTACCCGCCTCCACCGCGGGCCTGTCAGCCGTTGCACCCCCTTCCAGCTCGTTTGCTCCCACACGTGGAGTCGCCATTTCCAGCTCCCTGGTCACGGCCTTCATGCCCGCCTGCAGGCATCGGCCCATGTTCTGCGTCTCACCCCGTAGTTCTTTCATTTCTTTTCTCACTTGCTGTGTATTCGCATCCATCGTCGTTTTCACTTCATTTGTATTTGTATCCATCTTTTCATCCATTTTTTGTGTATTCGCATCCATCTTTTCGTTCATGCCTTTCATTTCGTTTTTCATATTCGCATCCATTTTTTCGATCATTTTCGCATTCATCTTTTCGTTCATTGCCGCCAGCATGGCGCATAGCTGGGCCATGTCGGATGCACTCAGCTGAGCCGTTTCGGCAAGGTTTGGGGAAGGGTTTTGGTGGAGAGGAGGGGGGGGAGGTGTCATACACCGCAGCCGCTGCCGCA
>NC_140970.1:50778320-50925820 GCF_056783735.1 Eptatretus burgeri | reverse complement strand
TGATGAAAACCAGAAAAAGAACAGGGCTCAGAACGCTGCCTTGAGGAACTCCAGCCTGGACAGGAAGAGGGGGTGAGAGAACTCTAGGGCCACATGTTGGGTGTGACAGGAGAGGAAGTCTGGGAGCCATGAGTGGAGATGGACTTGGATACCATTGGAACAGTTTGGTGAGTATGGCAGGGTGTCAGACCGTTTCAGAAGCACGCGATATGTCTTGGGATATGGCTCTGATTTCATGTCTGGCATTGAGGACCTCCATCCATTGTTGGGAGAGCAGAAGCAGCATATCCAGGGAAGAGTGACCTGGTCTGAATCCAAGTTGATTATCGGAAATAAAGCCATTGGAAAAGAGGAAGGATTTAATGTCTGAAGCGATAATGGATTCCATAATTTTGTTGATGATTGGGAGAAGGCTAATTTGTTTTTAGTTGCAGGGATCTGTTTTTGCACTTTTTTATGCAGAGCGGTAATGTTTGCTAATTTCCAAACAGATGGCAGATGACCTTGAGCAAATGAGAGGGTGAATAGAACAGAGAAAGAGAGAGAGAGAGAGAGAATGAGAGAGAGAGAGAATGAGAGAATGAGAGAATGAGAGAATGAGAGAATGAGAGAGAGAGAATGAGAGAGAGAGAGAATGAGAGAGAATGAGAGAGAATGAGAGAATGAGAGAATGAGAGAATGAGAGAATGAGAGAGAATGAGAGAATGAGAGAGAATGAGAGAGAATGAGAGAGAATGAGAGAGAATGAGAGAGAATGAGAGAGAATGAGAGAGAATGAGAGAGAATGAGAGAGAATGAGAGAGAATGAGAGAGAATGAGAGAGAATGAGAGAGAATGAGAGAGAATGAGAGAGAATGAGAGAGAATGAGAGAGAATGAGAGAGAATGAGAGAGAATGAGAGAGAATGAGAGAGAATGAGAGAGAATGAGAGAGAATGAGAGAGAATGAGAGAGAATGAGAGAGAGAGAGAGAGAGAGAGAGAGAGAGAGAGAGAGAGAGAGAGAGAGAGAGAGAGAGAGAGAGAGAAAGAGAAAGAGAGAGAGAGAGAGAGAGAGAGAGAGAATGAGAGAGAGAGAGAGAGAGAGAGAGAGAGAGAGAGAGAGAGAGAGAGAGAGAGAGAGAGAGACACAAAGAGAAAGAGAAAGAGAAAGAGAGAAGGTTTTTAGGACAAGTGGGCTGATGTCGTCTGGACCGGTTGCAGAATCTGAGTCGAGGTTTGACAGCAAGCTCTCCACCTTGTCAGGAGAAAAGGACACAGAGTCCAGGGACAGTTGGGTGTGATTGGGTTAGGTGGGTACAGAAAGCAATAGGTTTCAGACACAAGATTTCGATGCAAACACTGAGTTTAGGCATTCAGCCTTTTCACGTGTGGTTTCAGCAGTGTGGCCATCTGAGGTAGGGGAGGGGATGGAGGGGGAACATACACCAGAAACATATTTGATTAGATGCCACCAAGATTTGGAGGAGGGAGGGAAGTTTGATAGTTCAGACTTGAGATTAGAAAGATGTTGTTTTCTGGCTCTCATGAGGGTAGATACACACTTGTTCCAAGCTTTATGGAAGGAACTGAGATTACCCTCAGTTTGGTTTGCTTTCCATGAGGCAAAGGCAAATTGTTTCAGGACAACTTCCTCGCCACAAGCTTCAGTGAATCATGGGCGGGGGGAAGGGTAGGACAACTGAAGACGAGAGGGGATAAATCTGTGCATGAGGTTTCTGTGCAAGTTTCTTTGAAAGAATTCCAGGACGAGGTTATGTTGGAGAAAGCAGTGATGGAAGACCAGTCTCGAAGTTTGATGTCTGCTTGGAGGCCCTGCCAGTCAGCCTGAGTGAAATGCCAGACTCGATGGTGCTGAGGTGGTTCTCCAATAAGAGCCAGAGAGATGTTTACTTTGGTAAGCACATGGTCAGAAGAACCGATTGGAGCAGAGGAAGAACAGCACATGCTTTCAGGGAAAGTGGTCAAAATCAGATCCAGATGAGATGGAGTACGTTGGTTGAGATCCGGCTCGGGAAGTTGACCGATTGAGTCAGTCCCAATGAATCGCAGAAGTCTTTTGTTGAAGTGCCATGATAGGTGAGAGAGGTGCCCACACCTAGCCAATTGGCATGATGATAATTGAAGTCACCACATATGAGGAAGAGAGTTTAGATGACAAGATAGAAGTTGGTCGATGTTTTCGGATAGTGAGGTATAAATGGAGTCATCACTGTTTGGTGGATGGTACAGTACACATATAAACATGAGGTGGGAGTGGAGGGGAAGCCGTAGCCAGATGTATTCCTTGGGGTGTGGGGGAGTGAGAGCAGTGCATGGAGAGTGAGGAATAGAGTCTTTGATGAAGAGAGCAACACCTCCACCAGGACGAGGCTCAGGTCTGTCATACCGGAGGAGGGAGTAACTGGGGAGAGATACTTGGGAGTCAGAGACGTCTTGAGGGAGGAAAGTTTCTGTTCGGCAGATTATGTCTGGTTTGTCAGTGGCAACCTGTATGGAAAGATCTTTCAGGTTTGAGTGAAGGCCTTGGATATTTGAGATCCACACTTAATGAAGATGGAGGGGAGGAGGCTTTGGGTGCAGCAGAGGAGAGAGGAGGGGGAGGACAAGTTAGGAGGGGGGGGGAGGTTCGGAGAGTTGTTGAAAGAGTGTGGGGGATTGCAAAAGAGCTCGGGGAGGGGGCCGGATGAGGAGAAAATGCTAAAAATCTTTGATCCCCAACTTCTAATTTCTGAATATACCGGTGACTTCTGCTTATATCTAAAAAAAACTAACATATGATAAGGTCAGTTGCAGCGATATATTTCTGCAGACATTACGAGTAATCCAGATCCGGATTGTTTGCAATGTGGTTGACCTTCCAAAATGGCGGACCTCAAAATGGTGGTGACGTCATTGAGAAACGTTTGTGTGTGGAGTGGAGATTGAAATGTGTACGAGGCGAATCTGCTTTCGTGAAACCGCCGTTATACGCTTCACAAGTGCCTCTCCTTCACAGCAGGAGTATGTTTTCAACGTGTCACGATGAGTACGCAGTTTTACAGAGTCGCCTTTGCTTATTTCAGGAAATCCCGTGATGCTCGCAAGGAACTTGCTCTTAATGTCTCGGGCCCTCGGCTCCATAAACGCACGGGATTTGTTATAATTTATCGCGTACCGAAGGAAGTCGAGAACAAAAACAGACATTACAGAACGGAGGTGGAGGTTTAACGTGTACTCTTTATTAATTAAATAAATAACGGCCCATTCCTTTGGAATACTCAATGATTATAAACTGAACATCCCACTCGCAAGGACAATGGTTTGAACATCATCGATGTTTTCAATACACCATCTGATATTCATTTATTTTCTCCGTCCAAAGGGCAGACGTCACACCCACGTTGTTTGCGGAAGTTGGTCAGCCAATCAGCGCTTTCTTTACTTCCGCCTGCCATGATGAAGCCAATGCGAGCGGACGTTGTGGGCGTGTGACACGAGCGGGGCGAGCCCAGTATCATCGTGCGGGTAAAAAGAAAAAGATTAACGCAGAGAAAGTGAGTTTGGAGGAAAAAAAAAAAACAACCCGAAAAAGCAGTGAGAGTGAGTGCGCTGCGAAGGGCTCGCCATGCTCGGAGCGGGTTGAAGGAGACAACTTGCCGGCGGTCCATGTTTTGGCCGTGATTTGAATGCCGCCGCCGCCGCCGCCGCCGCCGCTGGTGCTGCTGCTGCTGTTGTTGTGGGATCTTTATCGGTAGGTGTTGAGCTTTAGGCCGCTGTGTTTACCTGTCATTTTAGGCGCTTTTAACGAATCTTCACTTTATTTTACCGTCCATGTTCCCACATGACGGCCTTGACTCCCGAAGTCCTTTAACTCCTGTATCGGGACCTTCCCAATAATTGATGTTACAACCCAAGTGTCCGACCGCTCCCTGAAGATGCGTTTATTTCACTCGATCGTTATCCTGCTTTGAACCTGCGAAGAAAACATCAACTACACTACAGTATTTACAGTACCTGTCGCCTCATCACACCTTTAGTACTTATTTATTTATTTATTTATTTAATTAATTAATGAAATGTTTTCAAGGGGAAATCCCGAACAGTCCACCCGAACGTTTGTATTTATTTTGTGGAGCAAGAGGCTTTAACTTCAATTAGTTGTTATTACTGTTTAAATCTTGTAATTATACACGAACAGCTTGGTTGTTTTTTTTTTTTTGTTTTTTTTGTTTGGTTCGTTATCGGCTTCCTTCAAACTTATTTTAACTCATTTTGTTGCGCTGTGCGTTTTGGCAGGAAGTTTGGACTTCCTCCTTTGACTTTGCGAGACGAGGAAATTTCTTCTTTCAAACATCATGGTTCTGCCCTTTTGTCCGTGTGATTAAACACAGGACGAATGTTAAAACGCAAGTGTCATGTTTCTCACAGCAATGACATCACAGCACGCTGCTGCGTCACGCATGAGTCTTTCTGCACTCCGATTTGGATGAATTGAAGAGGTTTTTTTTGTGGGAGGGGGTGCATCATTGAGCATACGGATCTGCTTTCATCGCACGGCTGGCAGTGGGAGCGTGGGCAGGGAGAGCTGTTTCCCAAGAGACCGAGAACATGCGCTTTGGATCAGGCAGCGCCCAGCAAGCTGTCCTCATTCCGAGCCTGTGGTTTAACCACGTGAACAAGCACACTTCCGCATTGCATTCTTCCTCTTAGCTTTCGCGTCTGTCCTCTTCAACGAGAGGACTTTGAATGGATCAAAATATGTGTGAGCGTTCTTCAAGTTCGGCTCTCTTCTTTTTTCATTTATTTACATAAATGTGTTTTTTTTTTTTTTTTTGTTCTCTTGACGAAGCTTTTTGCATTTTTGAGGGAAAATGGGGAAGTGTTCTCAGATATGGATGGCCGAAGCGTGGAATTAGGAAGCAATTGATGAAAGTAAAAAAGAAAAGAAAAAAGGGGTCTGGTTTAAGAGGGCGGAGTTCGTTCGTTAACCGTCACGGGGGAAATGTTGCAAACTTCTTACAATATTATACATTTGTATAATATAGCAAATTTGTAACGTGTTCTGAGACGTAACGTAATACAGGCATATATACATATATATATATATATATATATATATATATATATATATATATATATATATGTGTATATATATATATATATATATATATATATACATACAGGGTGGGGGGGGGAGAGTAAGAGAGAGGGGAAGGATAGGGGAGGGAAAGAGGATGGAGAGGGAGAAGTTCAGCATGAATGACACAGATCCCAGAAGCTTTACCCCATTTCAACCGGTTCAATGCTGCCTGTGTTTCCACAAACGAAGGTGGATCACAGTTCATTGGAGGGGTCACCATTCAGGATAGTAACACCCCTGACATCCAACTCAACAGCTGGTGGATCAGCCTAGTGTAACCTCTCAAAGTAACCGGCCCAACGGGCCTTCACTTCAAACTCCTCTGTCAACAGCCCACCACCGTCCGCTCCAACTGCAGTACGCCGAGGGACGGGCTTGGAGGAACACAATGCACAAATTCCCCTGAATTCAGGACTAGAATCACCTGACCACAGGTGATGCTCTAACCCCTCACAGATTCCTCACACATAGGTCTCCTTGTCCACCCTTAGTGCATGTACAGTTTTACGCCTCAACTCCCTGAACAACTCAGCTCTGCCATTAAGTCTGGCCCTGGAACTCTGGTCCACGGTACCCAGTGTCCCTTGAGAGACAAAATTCTTCTTCACCCTATGGTGAGTTCCAAGAGACATACCGGGAACGTCAAAAATGGTGGTCTTGAAGGCACTCCACAACTCCTCACGATTCCCCAAAGCACTCAGACCACCCAAATCCCAACTCAGCCTGTTCACAAACGCCTCAGTTACCCTCTCATCCTTGAGCTTGCAAACATCCAGCATAGGCTGGATGGTACCATTTCCTGGATTTAAGCTGCAGCTTCAGAGTTGTGACGACAAGCCTGTGGTCAGTATTAAGGAACTGAGCACTCCAGTCGACCCTCCAGTTCTGAATCATCCTCCAGTGACCACCAACGAGCACATGGTCAATCTCCTTTGCCACACCACCAGCGTTGCAATACCAAGTCCAGCAATGGGCCTCTGGATGCTGACACCATGAACCAGCCACCCTAAATCCATGACATCCTGCAAAGTCAAGGAACTTAGTGCTATTCTGGGTCACAATTCCGGACCCACGGGGACCAACACGTCTCATAACTATCCGTATCAGTTCCAGTTGATGCATTGAAATCCTACAAGACTGGAAGAGTATCTTGCCTGGGGCACTGATCAACCACAGACTCGAGCGTGGCAAAGAATGCGTCCTTCATTGTGAGATCACTCGCTTCAGTCGGAGCATAATCAGAGACCAGAGAAATGACACCCAAGGAGTGACAAATCCATCGTCTCATAATACGCTTGTTGACCGGTGTTACCTCAATTTTCATTGGAGTCAGCTTATTGGACACAGCTACAGCAATTCCTTGGGCATGGTAATCATTGGAGCGACCAGACTAAAAGTAGGTGTAACCATCCACCATGATCTCGCCACAATCTGGTTTCCCAACCTCAGAGAGTGCTGCAATACCAATGTCCAAGCGCTTGAGATCAGATGATAGCAGAGACAGGTGATCATCCTCTCTTTGGGATAGAACATTCCAGGCACCCACCCAAAGGGACCCTTCAGGTTAACTCAAGGACACTGCCTTCTGGTAGACAACATCTCAGCACCACCCTGACACACACTACCGCAATCCAACCCGGGAAGGTTACCCCATGTTTTAACTCCTATCATTAAGGAGTGGGAGTCCTGACTGCTTTGCCCTAATCCCATCATCTGGTGAGCTGCACAGGAGGTGCTCCCACGGAGTGGGTTTTGAGTTTTATTTGCAGTTTTGTGGAGTGAAGGGTTTTGTGGTGGCCGGAGTGCAAATCCTGCCACCAACCTTAAAAAAAATAGTAACCCAACTGCAGCAGGACGTCCACAGACACAGTTTGGCACGAGAAATGGATGGCTGTTGGCTCACAAGGAACTCCTCCACCCTTTGACAGGTTTTGTTTTTAATCCTGCCGGGTGTCCATATCCATACACCCTCCTCACCAGAAAACCTGATTGGGAGGGGTGGTGGGGGGGGGGGGAGATGGTTTAGTCACCGACAACCTCACCATATATATACCATGATATCTCAAAAAGTTGTGGACAGATTTTGACAAAACTTATAAGATGAGTCGGGTACATGACAAAAAAAAGCAGATTAGATTTTGGTTCAGGTCCAATGCAGATCCGGTCTATAAGTGGGGTTCAAAGCTTAAACTGTTCAGCCGACCAGAGGTACGCACTCTATCGAATGCCGTTCGTGTGTGTGTGTGTGTGTGTGTGTGTGTGTGTGTGTGTGTGTGTGTGTGTGTGTGTGTGTGTGTGTGTGTGTGTGTGTGTGTGTGTGTGTGTGTGTGTGTGTGTGTGTGTGTGTGTGTGTGTGTGTGTGTGTGTGTGTGTGTGTGTGTGAGAGTGTGATTGTCTGCAGACTTTATTAACCTCCACCATCGAAGATGGATGGAGGTTACTGTTTTCACCCCTGTTTGTTTGTTTGTTTGTTTGTTTGTTTGTTTGTTTGTTTGTGAACAGTATTATGGAAAAACTCCTGGACGGATTTCGACGAAACTTGGTGGAGGGATTCGGTATGGTCCAAGGATCATGCCATTAGGTTTTGGACTTGGTCCAAAAAAAAAAACTGAAAATTTTGCGACTTTTTTTCCAAAAAAAATCGATTTTATTTGAAAAATATTGGATTTTTTTTTTTGCATTTATACATGTTTTAAGTGATTTCCAACCCCCCCCCAAAAAAAAACATTGTTGGAGAAAAAAAAACTTCGAAATTTTGCAACTTTTTTTTCAAAAAAATTTCGATTTTATTTTTTTTGCCATTTCTACATGCGCGTCGATCTAGTTTAGTTTATTCAATCGTGGTTCAGTAGAGTCTGATCCGTTTTGACTGACAATGAATAGGATATCAGGTTCACTTAAGTGACCCAGCAGTATTGGCAGCGGAGGTTTTGCACTCTACCGAGTGCTCCCCCTCTTGTTCCTGCAGTATATTTATGAGAAATGGTTAAAAAATGAATACACCCACAATTTTACACAGAGGGGATACAGTCTGTTCCGCCTACACTGTAATTTAACCCGAAATAAAAAAAAACAAAATGAAATGCATTTCAATGATGCGGTTTGCTATTATGTGAAGGAAAGGCTCCGCAGCCTGATGGAGTTACAAAAGCATGATCATGGGAAATTGGTGTCATTACCTCATGTTGGTTTTATTCTGTCACCGCTCGGGCTTCCATCCTGTTTCGACGGAGCGATCCATACGGAGCGTCAAATTCTCGTTATAGCAACCTGTACACCGAAACGGAAGTAAAGATCAATTCGGCTTCCCCAGCGGATGGTGTATGGTCTCTCTCGATGATCCTTCGCTATATTGGTGATTGTGTGCATTGAGGATTTGACTTTGAGTCCACCTCCGGTCAACCGTAACATTGGTTTGTCAGGATTGACATTGGAACATTGGATTGAGTCCGGCGAATGTAACATGTTATCACCATGTGCGATAAATTATCGCCTGGATCTCATCCAGCTTGTGCTGGGCCTTTGTCCACACTGTAATCATGGCATTGTCTTGGTGATGCTTGGTGATTACAGCATGGTAATGCTCAACAATTCACATGGTGTAATTGTTGGTTGAACAACTTGTCGCTTTGCAAGACTTCATAAATTTTATATTAGTGTCTCCTTTTTAGACTTTGTAACAGAAATTATTCCTGTTTTTTTCTGATCATTTAAAAATTAAATTGCACCTCTCTCTTCCTCGTCCCCAGAGGTGTTCTGCTTGCTGGTCCTTTAATGTCTCTCTTTCAAATGATTCCTTTTTAAAAAAATTATCCTTTAAAAAAATTTGGCTTCGTATTTTGGAATCACGGAATGATTTTACAAATCTCTGTCAGTGGTGGGTTGAAGTAAAATCTAATTCGGGAGCAATTTAACTAATGTCAAACAAGCCAGGTTATGCATATTAAGAAAAGAGATCCTTCATCTGCAAGATAACACAAGCAATATTGATGAGGATGTGCGATGCCAGCGGCTTTACGAGAAGCGAGCTCTGTTAAATAGTTCACGAAGGAAGATGCTCGAGGAGTCTTGGCCTGGTTATGAGTTGAAGGTCTATCCATTTCAGAAGTTTGTAAATATTTTTTATTTTGAAAATACTACAAAGGCCAATCGATTGCTGCTAAGTTTACGTTTGAGTGATGGTCACATCATTGAAGACGATACTCAATTCACGTGTCTTATTACGGATTTTGAAAAGAACGTTTTTTTTTTTCCACAAAGAAAAGTGACGTACATGCAATGATTGATTTTGACCCCAATTAGAGGAATCTCAACTGTACTCTTGGCTCTGGGGGGGGGGGGGTGTTTTTGTACATGACTCTTTTATAGCGTTACCCTATTTTCTTTTGCTATACTGTATATGCCAAGACCTTAAAAAAAAAGTTTGGGTAACACCTCTAGATCAAGTACGTTTTCTCTGTAGGGACCATCTTGGATTCGCAGTTGGCTACCAGCAAACCATAATTGAACCAAAATGCCCGTATTGGGTTTTGATGGAATAAATCATTATTAAGCATCCATAAATTTTTAATTTTGATTGACTTCAATTACTTATGCATTGCTTAACACATTTTAGCATGATTTATTCTCTTAAAACTTGGTTCACAGTAGAAAATGACCATATTTTACATCATTTTAGTCAAAAATGGTCAAAAATAGCTTTCAACTTGAAAGTAGCTCAAAGTTTGATGGTCTTTGAATGACTTAATATTGTAAGTAGAGCTATAAAATTTGGCCAAAAGTTTCATTATTAAGTTCTCTGAGCAATTCAATTTTCATATTCTCACAATGGGACGATGTGTGATGACCACAGAGCTCATTGTAAACCAAAGTCACCCCTTCCCCCAAATGGCCACTTTTGCGGTATTTCATCAAATGATGATATCTCCTTAATTAAATGCCATGGAAAGTCGATTTTTTTTATACTAAATATAGGTTATTGACCCCAAGGAATTCATTGGTAACATTTTTGTATTTTTTTTAGCTGATCTAATTGGCATAATCCCAAGATTTTCCTCAAAATGACTGCCAAAATAATGAAAAGTAGACATGATTTAACATTGAAGCTTTAATTAATGGTCTAAAACAGTGATGTGCATATGCTTCAACCCTACTGAGACTATATTGAGACACTCATCTTAATTAGATGTAGGGGAACTTTGGGCACAACCACATACCGGGGCAAGGTCAAGTAGCAAAAGTTTTCCATATTTTATTTCTAGCCATCACACCATGTTTAGAATGATATGGGCTTTTCCTCATGATAATTCAAGAAAATATATCAACAAGTCAGGAACACATTGAGCTATTTGGCAGCAATGTGTATGTAACTAATAGTATTGATGTATGTGCACTACTGTATTAATGGTTGTGCATAAACCAGAACTTATTTCAATGTGTAAACATTAAAATCCTTAAATTAATATTGCTTTTGACTTGTTTTAATAGATAGGCGAGAGGGAGTGGAAAGGATATTAAGTTAGAGTTTCATCTTGAATATTGTTCTGCATTCCGAATTTTCAATATTTTGGCAGCAATTTTGGAATTATTAAAAAGTAGATCAACTCCAAAAACTCCAAAAATGTCAACAATTAATTTCTTGTGGTCAAAAACCTATATATACATGTTTCAAAAATCAACTTCCCATGCCATTTAGTTGAGTAGATATCATCATTTAATGAAATACCGTAAAAGTGGCCATTTGGGGCAGGGATGACTGGTTTACAATGAGCTTTTTTCAATATTTTGGCAGCAATTTTGGAACTATGTGAAGTAGATCAACTACAAAAAATACACAAATGTTACCAATTAATTCCTTGGGACCAATAACCTATATTTAGTACAAAAATCAACTTCCCATGCCATTTAGTTGAAGAGATATCATCATTTGATGAAATGCTGTAAAAGTGGCCATTTGGGGGTCGGGGTGACTTTGGTTTACAATGAGCTCTATGGTCATCACCCCATTGTGATATGAAAATTGAATTGCTCAGAGAACTTAATCATGAAACTTTTGGCCAAATTTTATCGCTCTACTTACAATATGAAGTCATTCAGAGACCATCAAACTTTGAGCTACTTTAAGTTGAAAGCTGTTTTTGACTATTTTTGACTAAAATTACGTAAAATATGGTCATTTTCTACTGTGAACCAAGTTTTAAGAGGATAAATCATGCTAAAATGTGTTAAGCAATGGATAAGTAATTGAAGTAAATCAAAATTAATGATTTATGGATGTTTACTAATGATTTATTCCATCTAAACCCAATATGGGCATTTTGGTTCAATTATAGTTTGCTGGTAGCCAACTGCGAATCCAAGATGGATCCTACAGAGAAAATGTACTTGATCTGGAGGTGTTACCCAATCTTTTTTTGAAGGTCTTGGCATATAAAACAAAAAAAAATTGGGTGACGCTCTAAAAGAGTCATGTACACAAACACCCCCCAGAGCCTATACTACTGTGCTCACGAGAATGATATGTTGCTCTAAATGAACTCTTAATAGCTCTTAACAACCTTGATGATCATAAAGCAACTGACTTTGATTGTTTACCTGTGGAGTTTTATGAAACATTCTGGGACTTGCTTGGACCGACACTGCCAGATGTTTTAAAGTATAGTCAATAAGAGGCTTTTAAAGTCAACACTGCTACCTCCTCGGTTGTCGCTATGCAACCGTGTGTCTCATTCCGAAGAAAGGAGATTTATAGCCTTCCAGAATTGGCGACCGGATTAAAAAAAATTTTGAAACATTCTTGTAAATCGTATAAAGTTCTTTCTTAGTTTTTTTTTTAATACACTTTGATTCACCATTTTGTGTTTTATAAAATAGGTCTATTCATGACAATATTTTTTTTCAATCCAAGACTTGTGGGATGTCTGTGCTTCTCAAAAACAGAATACTGGTTTGTTTTTACTTGACCAAGAGAAAGCTTTTGATACTACAGGGTGTCGGTGTTCACAACCAATGTGCAATGATAGTCTAACTTATGCATAGCGTGGCAGCGTATCGCCGACGATCACTTGGCGTAGCCTATTAAATGGCTGCGGCTCGACGACTCAAATCATAACTGCACTAGACATCGAAGTGTCAAGTCGCTGTCACACCTTGATGTTTTAGCCAGCGTATGCCGACGTATGAAAAATTTGCCGAATCCGCTGGCACACGTCGAATACGTTATGGGTAAGTTTTGTATACGTTAAGAGCATGCTGAAGCATGCTGGCATACGTCGTAGTACGCCGAGTACGTCGACAAATTTTAAGCATGCTGAAAAATTTTTGACGTATGCCAGCGTATGACGCACACATTCCGCATACGCTGGCCATAAGTTGGAGGCACGTTATGCGATCGTTGACACACATCGACACACGTTACTTGTAAGTTACTCATAAGTCGAAACACGTCGAGGTAATGTTTAGCGTACCCGAAACTTATTTCTAACCTATGAGTAACGTGCTTTGAACCTATGTGTAAAGTATCTCCAACGCATATTGACGTATGTAGATGTATTTGATGTCTTCCGGACGACCACAGAACTTACTGAACGTGTTACTAACTTACAGCTACCGTATAATGGTGTATTGGCAGCGTTTAGGGGAATTGGTATATAAAAATGGGGTTCGCACAGGAGGAACCCGTCAGTGTTCCAGACTCCATGGTTTTTTTTTTTCTTCTTCGGCATGACGGTGATGTTGACACTTCGATTTCTAGTGCGGTTATGATTTAAGTCGTTGAGCGGCAGCCTATTAATTATATTATATTATAACCGCTCTCAAAATCGAAGTGTCAACATCACCGTCATGCCAAAGAAAAAAAAAAAAACCATGGAGTCTGGAACACTGACGCTAAACATTACCTCGACGTGTTTCGACTTATGAGTAACTTACAAGTAACGTGTGTCAACGATCGCGTAACGTGCCTACAACACGTTACTCATAGGTTAGAAATAAGTTTCGGGTACGCTAAACATTACCTCGACGTGTTTCGACTTATGAGTAACTTACAAGTAACGTGTCAACGATCGCGTAACGTGCCTACAACTTATGGCCAGCGTATGCGGAACGTGTGAGTCATACGATGGCATACGTCGAAAAATTTTGAGCATGTTAAAATTTGTCGATGAGCTTCGTGTACTACGACGTATGCCAGCGTGCTCTTAACGTATACAAAACTTACCCATAACGTATTCGACGTGTGCCAGCGTTTTAGACAAATTTTTCATACGTTGGCATACGCTGGCTAAATCGTCATTGTGTGACAGAGTGGCTTAAGTACGTGTTTTATAGATAGACCTTTCCCCTAGTCCAACGGGTATTTAAATGTTCCTGCGCTGCGGGGTTTTTTTATCCCCCGCCGCGTGGCGGAAGGGGGATATTGTTGTCATCCAGGTCGTCCGGCTGTCTGTCGGTCAGAATGAAAAGCATCGTATCCAGCGCTTCGATCCTAGCGGATCCCTCGTCACATACCGGCTTGTATATGTATGTGTGTGTATATTGGGTCGCCGAAATAGGTGACCCTTATTGTCAGTAATTCTGTCTGTTGGATTCGCAATATATGAGATATCCCTTATTGTTGGGTTTTCCGGCTGTCTGTCTGTGTGTATGTGTGTCTGCAACGCAAGGCTCCACAGCACGAACCAGCGAACCAATTTCGATGAAACTTTGCCAAACAGTTGCCATATGGTCTTGGAATGTGCGCGTTTGAATTTCGTTGCCGAGCAACCACCCGTTGCTGTACAGCGGACGAAAAACTGCGTACAGTATTTTCAATACTTGCCTTCAGTTTTGAATGTAGAGAAACGAGACTTTGGAATTAAACACTTAGAGATATTTAGAAAAATTTACTCGAGCCGATTTTTGATTGAGGTTTTATTTTTCAAATGGTAGTCCTTCAAAAATCGGGTGTTTGTCGTCATTTAATCGGGTGTTTGTCGTCAAAAATTTGTCGTCATTTAAGGTGTGTATACAGTGTTTGTAAGGAACTACACTGTCGTTCCACCTTCGATCTCTCCTCGATCCAAACATTATTGACCAAAGTGAAAAGGATCCAAAATAAATGGAATCACCGGCATTTCTGTCTTTGTGGATTTCCAATAATATAATGTTTATTTATTTACCGAAAACTATTCTACGATCCACACACCTCCTTCAATTATTTATTTATTTACCAAAAACAATTCCACGACCCACACACCACCTTCAATCATTTAGTTATTTGCCGAAAACAAATCCACGACCCACACACCACCTTCAATTATTTATTTATTTACTGAAAACGATTCCACGACCCACACACCACCTTGAATTATTTATTTATTTACGGAAAACGATTCCACGACCTACACACCACCTCCAATTATTTATTTATTTACTGAAAACAATTCCACGATCCACACACCACCTCCAATTATTTATTTATTTACCGAAAACGATTCCACGACCCACACACCACCTTCAATTATTTATTTATTTACCGAAAACAATTCCACGATCCACACACCACCTTCAATTATTTATTTATTTACCGAAAACGATTCCATGATCTACATACCACCTCCAATTATTTATTATTTAAAGTGGGAGTGGCGTAGGAAAGTGGGCGTGGCTTATGAAAAATAATGTGTGGCTCAGGAGGTGTGGTCAAACAAGAGCATTGAGAGAAGTTTATCGGGTTTTCCGTGTGTGTGTGTGTGTGTGTGTGTGTGTGTGTGTGTGTGTGTGTGTGTGTGTGTGTGTGTGTGTGTGTGTGTGTGTGTGTGTGTGTGTGTGTGTGTGTGTGTCTGCAACGTGAGGCTCCACAGCACAAACCAGCAAACCGATTATTTTTCAAATGGTAGTCCTTCAAAAATAGGATGTCTATTTACCGTCATTTTTTTATGAGGAGTGCCAGTTGGCAAAATACACAATAGGAAAAATCTTGCCAGGCAGAGGAACAATTGTATGTGAACCAATACGTCTTGGCAATGAATCTTCGTTGGTGGATCGGTCAGAATGAAAAGCATCGTATCCAGCGCTTCGATCCTTGCGAATCCCTCGTCGCCTTTCGGCTTGTTTGGATTTTTGTTCGTTTCTCATCAGCATAATTGGGAGTAAACGTTGGCCGATTTTGACCAAACTCGGGTGGTAGGTACATCTTATAACCTAGTGCTTTGGAAATTGTGATGGTTGCTTGGGACACTTTGGTTCCCTCGCAACAGCCGAAAAACCTTCAAAATAGGTACCGTTCACATGAAATCAATTCCGAAAGCCATTATCCCACGTCGGCTTATGAAATTTGGCATGCATCATCTACAGGTGATGCTCCACCAAATATATTCCGGTTTTTGTGAGATATGAAAGTTTACCCATGGCACCCCCCTACAAATGGGGTATGCCCGAAAATTGGCGAAAATTGAAGGCCCCCGAGCAACCAGGTGAGTGCATCGATCCGAATGAAACTTTGCAGGTTCATAGCACGCAATGAGGACTACAACTTTGCCTCAGGACATATTGACCGATATTGCTTAGGTCAGGGGTCAAAGGGCAAAAATTGATAATATGCGAGAGCTGGAGGTGCATTCGTGCCAAATGCTACTCCTCCTTGGGTTATGGTCAGATAGTCATGAAAATTCACACTAATCGTCTGGAATGCATTGTGCACAAACGATCGAGCCGGATTTTCGATTTATATCTTTGTTCACCCACAGCACCCCCTCGAACTTTGGGGATTTCTGATATCAAACCGCATTTTCGGTACTTTTCATTCAAATTGATACCGAGTAGTTATCAGTCGATGGAACTCGATGAGATTTGATAGGCATAATCTTAAGGTGATTCTCTATCCGCTGTATGACATCCATTTTTTTCTATATCTTATAGTTTCCAAATGGTAACCCTCTCAACTTGGGTGTCCGAGGGCCATTAAGCATTCCCGCTGAAAATTCAAAGTACACGAGCTCCAAGACGGTTGATCTTTACATGCTTATAGACTGAATCAAATGAATCTTTACATGCTTATAGACCGTAATGAGTACTACAACTTTGCTCAATTGCATAATGAGCTATCTCGAGTAGGTCAGGGGTCAAAGGTCAATAAGTGCATTTTTCAGGCGAAATTACCATTCAAGGCACACTTGCTCCTACACTGGTTAACCGATACGAATGAAAGTTCAGAGGTACATAGTACTCAATGAGTACTACAACTTTGCTTCAGAACATATTGACCTATCTCGGCTAGGTCAGGGGTCAAAGGTCAATGAGTGCATTTTTCGGGCAAAATGACCATTCAAATCCCCCGTGCTCTTACACGGGTTAACCGATACGAATGAAAGTTCATAGGTACAGAGTACTCAATGGGTACTACAACTTTGCTTCAGGACATATTGACCTATCTCAGCTCAGTCAGGGGTCAAAGGTCATGTATGTGCATATATATATGTGTGTGCATATATATATATTTATGTATATATATATATATATATATGTATATATATATATATATATATATATATATATATATATATGTGTATAATATATATATATATATATATATATATATATATATATATGTATATATATATATGTATATGTATATATATATATATATATATATATATATGTATATATATTTTCTAAAACAAGTAGTAAAAACATTTTTAATGGGAAGGGTACTTGGTGGAGTGCATACCTTCACCCACAATGCCTGATTGGGTGGAACATATTGGGTCCATAAGATTTATGAAATGTCATGTTAGGTATCATTTTAGCCCTATCTCTCAATGATGAAGAACCACTAAAAAAAATTACAGTAGCTGGATCCGGATCTTCACCAAAATCTCATCAATTTATTTTTATCACACACCCAAGATGCCCATCAAAAATCATCGAAATCCATTCACAACTTTTTGAGATATCCTGCACACAAACAAACAAATGAAATTGCTCGTTGAGCAAGGAATTGCCGGAATAACTTTGTCCTATCTCCATGATCTCTGAAAAAACAAAAACCTGGAAATCAATTTAGTTCTTATAAGTCGATAGCACGACTGTTGAATGAGTTATAGCACTTAGTTTGGTCATGATCATAACTTGGAAGTCAATCAGACTTGAAATGGCGTTTTTATCGCAATTTGAAAGTTTTGACCTGACCCCCCTGACATTCGACCCCCGACCGCGAAGAAGCGTGTTGGTGTGACACCCCAATGAGACATATGGTTGGATGCAGTATTGGAAGTTTCACATTTTGGATTTGGTTTGAAGTCGATACCACCATTTTAGTGGACGTTATTGCGAAAATAAGAATTTCGGTTTGTCGGTGACCTTGACCTTGACCTTTGACCTAGATTCACCAATAAACGTCAAGTATCGAAGTTGGACCATGGCCGACATCTGCACCCAGTTTGGTCATGATAGCTGAAACGGTGTGGCTGCTACAGGGTAAACAAACACACAAACAAACAGACAGACAGACAGACACACAGAATGACACACACAACCGACCAGCATAATTGCCGAAATCCGAAGGATTCCGGCAATTAACAAGAAGAAGATGTCATGCAGAGCACGATACTTGCAAAATCTATAAAACAAATTTTACCTCAAAAATAATTGGCTTGTTCAATTCAGTGACCTGATTTGCAAATCCCATTCATATTTCAAGTCAATTGGATGAAAATTGAGAATTTTCTAAATACCACCTTAGTTGCTGACTGTGGCCCTGTGTTGACCTTCAGGTTGATGTTGACCTCTAAAATAATTCGTTTGTTGAAGTCAGTGGCCTGAAATATAAATATTCTTGAAATTTCAAGTCAATGGGATGAAAATTAAGGATTTTAGAAATCTCATCTAAGTTGTTGACCTTTGGCCTATGTTGACCTTTTGACCTCAAAAACAATAGGCTTCTTCCATCTGACAAACGTTACCATGTGGTGAAGTTTCGTGAAGATCGGTTTAAAATTGTGACCTGAAGGCGACAGACAAACGGACAAACAGAATAAACCAATGTCACCCGCAGGGTGACCCGTATCTTGCCAAAAGGTGACCACGTGTGACTTCTTTAAGGTCACACTGAGGTGAACAGAGCTGCTATCCACCAGGAGCGACTCCTTGAGGAATATCTGCCTAAGAGAGATTCCGATGAGAATCGTTCTAGAGTAACCATGAAAAATATGCGTTTGCCTCATAACGTCACCAAATGACGTCATAATGTCTCAAGCTTGACATATCTAGAAAGCACTCATCGAGGTGTTCAATTTGAGGCACTACACGATATGGTTCCTAAAACTTGAAAATTTGACCTTGAGGTCAAATATGTTTGACCTTAGGCGCTAACCATGAAGGTCAAGGCCAATTGTCACCAAAAATTAATCAGCTGAGCGCCAGACTATGAACTATATTCCCATGAAGTTTGAAGACGATCCGATCAAAATTACTCAAAAAATAAGGGTTTCGTCGACTCCCCTGATTTGCGACAGTGACCTTGACCTTTGACCTTGACCTTAAATTTTATGTGCTGAAAGGGACCTCTATTATATCGGCCTCTGATATGCGAAGTTACAACAATTTCCAATGATAACTGTGCTCTGCAGAATTTTTTATACGTGATTACAGCGAGTCAATCGGATAAAAATTGACAATTTTAGAAATTCTGCCTATGCCAACTTTTTGGCCTGTGTTGACTTCAAAAATAATTGGTGGTTGAATACCTTGACTGATGTACAAATCCTCTTCAACTTTCAAGTCGATTGGATGAAAATCGAGGATTTAAAAAATCTGGCAGGTGTTCACCTTTGCCTGATGTTGACCCTTCAACCTTTTGACCTCAAAAACAATGGGCTTCTTGCTTATAACGAACTCTACCAGGTGGTGAAGTTTCGTGATGATTGGTTTCAAATTGTGACTGACAAGCTATTGATATACAGACGCAGATCGACAGAATAACGCACAACACCAACCAATATACAGTACTTGAAAAATCTTCGATTTTCGCAAGTAACAAACAAACAGACAGGGGTGAAAACATAACCTCCTTCCACCTTCGGTTGCAGAGGTGTAAAATGCAAAAGGATGGAGGGATGTTCCTCCAAAAAGCATGTACACAAGGTGGAGATGGTCACAAGAAATGATCATGTAAAACCATCCCAACATCTTTCTTTGAATAACGGTTGTACCTCAAAAGAGGTGTGTGTGTGTGTGTGTGTGTGTGTGTGTGTTTTTGTGTGTGTGTGTTTTTGTGTGTGTGTGTTTTTGTGTGTGTGTGTTTTTGTGTGTGTGTGTTTTTGTGTGTGTGGGTCTGTGTGTGTGGGTGTGCGCGTGTGTGTGTGTGTGTGTGTGTGTGTGTGTGTGTGTGTGTGTGTGTGTGTGTGTGTATATGTGAAAAAAAAATATTGTTGTGGACCTGGGGGTCGGGGTCGAGAATACCAAGAGGGGGGAAGCTACTTTTGTGTTCCCACCAGACTCTCCGGAATCGCAGGCCGTCCGTCGCACATGAATGACTGTGACGCGGTGGGTTGCTAATCGACCGTGAACTCCAATAACTCGACCACGTGACTTAGGGTCCTCTGTCTAATGAGTAGCGTTTACCTCATGGTCACGTGATATAATTACCGGAGGACACGCCCTCGGTACACCTTGTTCAAACCGGTTCAGATGCAGCCGAGCGTAACTGCCCAAGGACGTACCGGCTGGAAAAACAGATCGTTGGGGAATAACATCCTGGCTCGGTGAGAATTCGAACCATGTGAGACCAATGAAGCAAAAGACGAAAATGAGCTGGGAACATTTATAAACAAATTATTTATTTACACTCAAGCGAGGAAAGGTATGTGGCACAGTGACGGGTTTATTTGTGTGTACAGTAGAGGACAGCAAAGAATTTGTGTGGTGCGAAAAAAAGCAAGCAATTTACAAAAGCAGACATAGAGCAGACTTATCCCATTATCACTTCTACAATCTTAACTTATGCTACGACAGGCACACACACACACACACACACACACACACACACACACACACACACACACACACACACACACACACACACACACACACACACACACACACGGAAGATTAGATAGTCAGAAAGAAAGAGAAAAGATGAGGACAAACGGCCTCGCAATACTTGGCGCAGTCGGCCGACGAACGCAACCCAGTATGCTTAGGGGAAGGTAGGAGGGACAAATACTGGTGTCTGAAGGCACTGTCACACCTTGACGATTTAGCCAGCATATGCCGACTTATGAAAAATTTGTCTAAAACGCTGGCACATGTCGAATACGTTGTGGGTAAGTTTTGTATACGTTACGAGCACGCTGAAAAACACTGCCATACGTCGTAGTACGCTGGCTTTCATCGTTGTACTTTGCAGTTGTCCTCAAATTTTAGCATGCTTGAAATTTTACGACTTATGCCGGCGTATGACTCACACGTTCCGCTACGCTGGCCATAAGTTGTAGGCATGTTATGCGATCGTTGACACGTCGACACACGTTACTTGTAAGTTACTCATAAGTCGAAACACGTCGAGGTATTGATTAGTCTACCCGAAACTTATTTATAAACTATGAGTAATGTGTTGTAGGCACGTTACACGATCGTTGACACACGTCAAGGCACGTTATGCGATCGTTGACACACGTCGAGGCACGTTACTTGTAAGTTACTCATAAGTCGAAACACGTCGAGGTAATGCTTAGCGTACCCAAAACTTACTTCTAACCTATGAGTAACGTGTTTTGAACCTGTGTGTAACGTACCTCCAATGCATATTGACGTATGTAGACGTATTTGATTGACGTCTTCCGGACGACCACAGAACTTGCTGAACGTGTTTCTAATTTACAGCTACCGTATAATGGCGTATTGGCAGCGTTTAAAAAAAAACAATAACTTCCGATATTTCGTCACGTGCCGTTACGTCACGTCCGATTGCCTCTTCAGTTTGCTCATGTCTTATTCTTAGTTCCTCCTCTGTGAATATTTCTGTTTGCGGATATTGTCACGTCGACGTTGAAACTTAAAAGCAAATGTCCGAATATATTTTAAAATTCGTGATGGACTAAAAAAAAAATATATATAAAAAAACAACAACAACAACTTCAGATATTTCATCACGTGCCTTCACGGAGCCAAGGAGAAAAACAGAAAATGTGCCTTGATGGAGAAAATAAGTTTCGGGTATGCTAAACATTACCTCGACGTGTTTCGACTTATGAGTAACTTACAAGGAACTTGTTGATGTGTGTCAACGATCGCATATCGTGCCTACAACTTATTCCCAGCGTAGTGGAACTTGTGAGTCATACGGCGAGTACGTCGTAAAATTTTCAGCATGCTTGAAATTTTACGACGTACGAGACGTACCACGAAATATGACAGCATACTTCATCGTTTTTCAGCATGCTCTTAACGTATACACAACTTACCCATACCGTATTCGACGTGTGCCAGCTTGGTTCGGCAAATTTTTCATAGGTCGGCATACGCTGGCTAAATCGTCAAGGTGTGACTGCGTGGTTGACACTTTCAATTTTCAGGCGGTTACGATTTAAATCGGCGTGCAGCACGTTTTTAACAGGCTACGCCACGAGTTCGTCGGCGATACGTGCAGCGCGCTATGCATAAGTTAAACTATCGTTGGGCATAGGTCGTGAACGCCGACAACAGGCTCAGCATTCGTTGGTACAAGTTATCTATAAGACAACGAAACGTTCTGTGCCCGTTACTAATATGTTATGAATACGACCAAAACTTAAAAAAAAAAAACATCAAAATTTCAGCATACGCCAACGTTTTACATACATTTTTATACGTTGCCATTGCTGGCTAAATCGTCAAGGTGTGGGAGTGGGAGGTGTGGTGTAGTGCTATGAGGGGTGCAGTATTGTGCCAGAGGATACTGGGATTGCAAGTCAGTAATGGATGCTCTTTTGTGCAGCCAAAGGGTACGAGATAGAGGGGTGGAAAGAGAGAAGAGAGAAGATGCGTGAGGGAAAAGATCCCTAACTTAGTCATGCATAGGTCTGCTAGTGTAGCATGTACCTCCGTGGGATGCTCCGCTTAAGCATTCCCACCTTGAGAGTTAGCGCGTTATCTCCAGTTTTGTCACTTTCCCGGAGCTCGTGGCAACGTGCGCTCCACACTGGTCCTCCAGAATAAGCACGTCTCAGTCGCACACCAACCGCGAGTGAAGAGGCAGCGAGGAGCAGCCAACGCAGAGATGAGATGGATGAGATGAGATGAGATGAGACGAGCAGAGAAGAAGGTGGCGAAGAAGAGAGCAAGCAGCTCTGTGATCCGCCTTTTATAAGCCCTGGGTGAAGGGTGGGGTGACCACCCGAAGGCGACACGCTGTGACCCAAATCCTGCTTCTCTATTTGGCCACAGCAGCCCGAGCCATGCCCTGTCAGGCTCCTGGGGCCAGAAGCGGTCTCATTTGCACATCCGGCGTGATACGGCCTGGAGCTCCTGACTCAACATGGGGTATAAGACTGCAACCTAGCCCCGAACATGCTATGGGACATTCCCAGCGAGACGCGGTTGGTGCTATTAACGTCCGTTGCTCGTCCCTGCATCAAACAGTCCGAGTACAGCCTGAGTCGTGCAGCACGCCTCCTTTTAGTGGCAAATTGTAGCAATGCAGAGGTACGTGGGGGTGCAGGAATATTTTTCCCGTGTGCGTGAGATGTTGGTGGTCGAAGTGGTGAAGTTTAGTTGGCGAGGGGTGAAGCAAGGTGAGATGTCGTTGGAAATTGGTGCACAGATTTGAATGCACCAATGGTGCGCAATGCATGTGTGGCACAGTGTGCCGTGTGCGCTTCGTCGGTTCCAAGCCACGGAAGGCATCATAGTGTGCTTATTACTCATTGCATTTTGCATGGTGTGTGTTGTTGCTTGCTTGATTTGCATCATGGCTAAAAGGAAAGGGTTGGAATAGAAATCAGAATAGAAGATAGAAATATAGTTAACAGACCTAGCTATTCGACCCACGCAACGCACTTCGTCCTTTTACCCCACGAGACATGAGGGAAGGTCTGACTGCATAAAGACCAATGAAATAACTGCCTGGGGATCATTGTATGTTGGGTGCCATTGCCTTAGAGGCATGTGGTTTTTCAGAAACAGTTATATTTATATATATTTTTTATATATATGTATTTTATATATATATATATATATATATATATATATATATATATATATATATATATATATATATATTGTTGTGGTTACCAAATTCGCAAACCACCATTCAGGTCCCTTAGGTGAGATATCTCGGAAAGTATATGTGTAGTTAGGCCCAAACCCGTTGTCTAGAGGGAATAAATGTTATTCATGCGTGCTGCGACTCTTCAGGATAGCCGTTTTTCTTTTACTATCTTTATTTTGGACCAACCGCCATGATTACCACCGCCAACCGCGTCTCAACAGTCATCACAACATCAACCACCCACCACAACAGCCACGACCTTTCCCGTCACACCTCGCAACCGTCGCATCGCCACCGTTCTTGCGCCGCTTGTGGGTACCGGTATTGGACTCGTGCAGGGCGCGCGCCGAACAGCGTGTACAAAACCACGGATTTTCCGCTCCAAAAACGGATCAAAAACGACTCACGCCCACTTTTGTTCCGTCCAATCGGTGAGCGAGGGGCGATTTGGCCCCGCCTCCAGGGCGTTGGAGGGCGGTCGCTATATGCAAATTCATGGATCAAAATGCATTCACGCCCACTTTTTCTCGGGCCAATGGGGAGCGAGGTGAAAGGTCGAAGGCAGGGGGTCAAAGGCGAAGCCACGGGGCTTATATAAGCGACCGCGTTCGTCAGTAGAGTTGAGTTAAGACTTCGCAGTCGGTGGAGTTGGGAAGAAGTTGTCGTCGTCGTGTGCGTTGGAGTTGAGTGCAGTTGGGAAGTTCGCAGGAGGAAGAGTTCGGAGTTGGAGTCGGAGCGAAGAGGACGGAGCTGTGGAGAAGCGGCGGCGGCGAAGGCAGACGAGGGGGTGCTCGCGTCGGTGCCGGGAGCTGCACACCAGGGAGGCCGACGGCGCGACCTGGTCGAGGTGGAGACGCTCGTCGCGGGACCCGAGACAGAGTAAAAATCCTCCTTTCCCCGAGCATCAGCAACCCCCTCCTGTTTCCCCCCGCGCTGAGATAGTGCGACCAAGGGGGCCCCCTTCCCACCCCCTACCAGACACTGTCTGCGAGGCCCGCGGAGTTGGGGCACTATCGCCGCTTCGCGCCTCATCATCAGACGGGTAGGCCCGACCCGGTCTCGGCCCCAGGCCCGCCTCATCCTGGAGGGTGGTTCTGTTTTCTTTTGCTTTGGGAATATGTGTTGTCGGCGCCGTCTGTGAAGTAGAATTGTATAAGTTTTGCCGTGTGCTCGGTAGTCGGATAGCTCTGCATTGTGTCTTCGCTTTCACATTTGCTTTTTGTGTAAAATTGCATTGTGTTTCTTCTTCTTTTTCTATGTGCTTTTGGTGGAATTGTATATGTGTGCTTTCCGTTCATCGCGAATAAATGTGCTTTATGTTGAACTGTTTCCCGCTTCGCTTCGTCATTTCTCTCATTGAATCCTCATCTTGCTTCACGTAAAGGGTTGGTAGTGGGCTGAATACGCCCGATAATTAATCGAACCGTCGAGGCCGACGATAACACCGCTCGGTTATCCCGATAGTACGGAACGGGTCGCTTAAGTGGCCCGTGTCCGAAGTCGACCTGCGGCGAGGTGCGATCGCCCGGTCTACCCTCCATGTGGGTACTTAGGTAGGTCGAATTTGGCGAGCAACCCTATCCCACGCGGGGGCCGATTGGCTCGATCGCGGTGAGACCGAAAGGTCCACCCGTGACTGGTTCCCGGCGTTAGTCCGAGAGGGTCACGACTGGATTGTCCGTCCGGTGGGCGACGTGCCGCGATTCGAGTTACGTGGCCGTCAGCACGCCGGCGGGCGCGAATCCGCAACACTGGTGTCAGGTCGTGCGATACAAATCCATCGCCCTCCTCGCGGCACTGGTATCGGAGAACAGGAAAACGGGCTCTCCTGTCTCCAGCTAAATTCACGGGAATCGGTCCAGGGGTGAGAGAAGCGACCCCCGATTCCCTCCAAATTACGAGCGAGCGAAATTAACCCTTCACGAGAAGCAAGATGGCGTCTCAAGGCGAGCTGGAGCCGGGGGTATTAGAAATGGATGTAGAATGTGTAGGATCCATGGCCCAGGATGGAATGCCTGTGCAGGATCACGGACTCGCCCAACTGAACCCAGAGCCCGAAATGGGTGCGGCAGCGGCCGCGGTGTATGACACCTCCCCCCCCTCTCCACCAAAACCCGCCGACCCTTGCCGAAACGGCTCACCCAAGCGCACCCGACATGGCCCAGCTATTCACCATGCTGGCACAAATGAATGCGGAAATGACAGCGAAGATGAATGCGAACATGAACAAGCAAATGGACGAAGTAAAAACGAGGATGGATGCGAATACACAACAAATAAATGCGGATATGAAAGGCATGAACGAAAGGATGGATACAAATACAAATGAAATGAAAAACGAAATGAACAAGCAAATAAACGGAATGGAAGCAAACATGAAGGAGGAAATGAAAGAGCTACGGGGTGAAACGCAGAACATGGGCCGATGCCTGCAGGCGGGCATGAAGGCCGTGACCAGGGAGCTGGGAATGGCGACTCCACGTGTGGGAGCAAACCAGCTGGAAGGGGGTGCAACGGCTGACAGGCCCGCGGTGGAGGCGGGTAAAAAAATAATTCGGGGGGCGTGTTGGGCGAGGGTCGTGACAGAAGAATCGACGGTGACCAAAAGGGAAAAATTAAATGGGGAGACCAAAACGTGTGAGACGAGACACGAGGTGACGACAACGGAAATAATAGTTGAGACAAGGGTGGTAAAGGGTGAAGAGTTGGTAGAGACACGGGAGACAGAAAAAATAGAGGGAAGACAACACGATGAAGACGGGGCAAGTGACGCACACACACACACGGAGGTAGTGGAGGATAATGGGGGTGAGCTGGCGGACTGGGTAGAGACCCAGTGCGAGCACCTGGATAGCCATGGCCTCCTCCAGGAACGAGGGGAGGGAGTATGCCCCCTTGAGGCGAGTCACGACCAGGTGGGTTCGGTCGTGCTTTGCGAGGTCGAGGGGAGGAGTGCTGCGAACGGGTGCTTGGAGAGCTTGGGGGGTATGGAGGCCCCGGAGACCCTTGTGGGGACACGAATCCCCAGTGTGGTTGTCCCGGTGTGTGTGGTGCAGGGTGTGAGTGCGTCCCCGTGTGTGGAAGCGACCCCGTGTGTGAGTGGTGTGGTGGCGATGGTGCCAGGGTATGTGCTTCCCAGCACGCCATGTGTGGATGAGGCACCGCGGGTGAGTGCCCCCGCGTGTGTGAGTGAGGCACGGTGTGTGGATGAGGCACCGTGTGTGGAAGAGGCCGTGTGTGTGGATGAAACGGCCAGTGTGGATGAGGCACCGCGGTTGAGTGCCCCCGCGTGTATGAGTGAGGCACGGTGTGTGGATGAGGCACCGCGGATGAGTGCCCCCGCGTGTGTGAGTAGTATGGTTTGTGTGAGTAGTGAGGCACGCGTGAGTGAACGGCCGAGTGCAAGGGAGACCGTGTGTGTGAGAGAGCGGTATGTAAGGGAGATGTCGGTCGGCATGCGGGAGCATGCATCCGCGTCTCCCGGGGTGAATGTGATGGAATGGACTGTGAGCGTCGTAACACGCAGGTGTGCGTGGGTCGAATGGCGACGACGGCGACATGGGAGAAACGAAAGCCGAGTAGCGGCTGTAGCTGTTTCGGGGACCGTGCCGGGTTCACCCAGCCGCGAGCACGAGGTTCGTGCTGTGCAACGCACGAGACCACCACGTGCTCGCTTGCGAGAGTGAAGTCCCGGTCCGGAAACGCCAGCGGTGGATTTGCCGATCCCGCGGACGGACAAAGTTTAGGCAGGTAAACGAATTTGGATCGGACGGGTTCTCCACG
The DNA here is from genome assembly GCF_056783735.1 of Eptatretus burgeri. Classification (NCBI taxonomy): domain Eukaryota; kingdom Metazoa; phylum Chordata; class Myxini; order Myxiniformes; family Myxinidae; genus Eptatretus; species Eptatretus burgeri. The sequence goes on along the minus strand of NC_140970.1, from coordinate 50,898,691 downwards.
CGATCTTGTGTGTTAAGCTCCAACGGGCAAAGCACATGTGTTCGCGTGGGGAACCCCTTGAGACGTGGGGCTTGTGTTGTTTTTTATGCGCACGGTGACGCCATGGCTGCACATTGGGTTGGAATCCGGCAGGAGGGGTATCCCTGCCGGATGGTGCCGTCCAAGGAGGGACGAGGAACACGTGCAGCTGCATGACGTCACGGGCAGGTGTAAAGTGCGCGAGCTGTGAGTTGCCGCGCTGGTGATGCGCATGGAAAAAAAAAAACAAGCCTCACTTTCGGGTGCACAGGATTCCTGGGCAAGGGGTGGAAGACCCCCTTACCCGGGGCACAGGATGGAAACTAGTTAGGGGGAAGGGTTAGCTTAGTTAGACCGACTTCATGGGGCAGGGGTAAGTCCTCATAGAGTCCGTGGAATGGATTAGTTAGAGGGATTGTAGCGAGATTTAGGTTGGGAAAATGGGAAATGATTTTTGAAGATTTGGAGACAGTGACTGACAGTGAGTGTGTAGAGTTGACGTAGTTTAGCTACGTAGTGTTAAAAGGAACGTGCTACTAGTTTAAGGGACGACGTGGGAGCACGAGTTAGTTAGGGGATGCAGATAGAAGGATGGCAGAGATCAGTGGTGAGTGTGTTGAAGAGTTGTTGGTGAGTGGATTGGAAGCATGTGCTTGGTGAGTGAGTGAGGCCAGCGGGTCTGTGTGTATGGAGCAAATGGGGAATGCATGGTGCGATGAGTGATTGGGGGGAGGAGTGACTCCCGCCCAAGGGACCCCGGGGTCAGTATAAAGTGAGTTAGGGGGTTAGTCAAATTGAAAAATGGAGGTTGTTTTGTTGTTGGTGTGAATGTAGGCTCGAAACCCGTTTGGCGGGGTGCAGGAGCCCTGTTGACGGGCTTGGGAGCGTGGCTGCGAAAGGTGAGTATCGCTGAGTGGGTACCCCGGGTACCAGGCTAGTCAGCCGCGGTAGGCCAAGGGCCCATGGGGGGCCGGGATAGCGTAGTGGGCACGGGTGCGTCTGCTTGGTGCGGAGGCCCGGGGCGCCGTTAGCCGCGTGGGCAGTGTTGTGGGCAAGGGTGACCCTCGGAAAGGGGCCTGGGAAGCCAGCCTGCCACGTGTGCGTTTCAGGGGAGGTGCCATGGGGGGCACTCCCCGGTGTTAGGGAGCTGGTAGGCTCGGAGGCAGTGTAGTGCCCGGGGGTGCCATCGTCGGAGAATCGGCAGAGGGTCGTGCCTGCCAAAGGGAGCCACGTGTCCCAGCCATGAGACCGTGTGAGGGCACGGAGAGAAAATTGGGGGGGCGAGGCCCGAAATTGTGAGGACACCAACACAGGCGACGGGAATCTGGGTTGTTAGAACCAATAGTTTAAGCGAGAGGCGCTTGTTGAAAGCCCCGGGGTAGTTTAACAGTTAAATGGTTAGGGTAGATTAGGAGATGTACCCCTCCGCACCATCCATCCCCTCGCTGTCGTTGTGGGCCGCTGGACCCACTTTGGTTATAGATCGCCGAACTCTGGGGAGGCCATTCTGAGGCTTGAGTTGGGCCTCGACACAGGACGCTAGCTCTCCCTTGTTCCCCTCCGGGAAGGGAACGTAGGGGTTGGGAGTAGGCTAGGTGACAGGATAGGTTAGCCGAACAAGGACGATAAAGGGGGTTAGGGGACGATTTATAGTGGGGAAGTAAAAATAAAAAAATAAGTTGGGGCTAAATTGGGGTTTGACAAATTAAGGGAGTGGGTATGTACAGTGACAGGCAAAGGCGATAGGTGGGAGGGAGACAGGTAGGTCGGTCCGAGCCCGCCTTCCAAGTGGCCAGCACCACCGCACTCCCTCCACCAACCTCCACTGAACGGCAAAGGCTGGCCAACTTCATCGGCTGGCCGTGTTTTGCTTCAAGGCAGAAGCCGGCTAACTTCATCGGCAGCTGTTGTTTTGCTGCAAGGCCTGTGCCATCGGCTGGCCGTGTTTTGCTTCAAGGCCTGTGCCGGCCGACTTCATCTGCCGGCTGGCTGTTTTTCTTCAAGGCCTGTGCCGGCCAGTTCATCTGCCGGCTGTGTTTGCCTGCAGCGGCCTTCTTCTGCGGGCTGTGTTTGCCTGCTGCCTTTGCCATGCCATGCCCACTGCCCACGTTCACCAGCCCCGTTCAATTTTTGCTTTGCCCCCCCCCCCCACCCTGTTCATTGCCATGTGCGCCAGGATCAAGGCAACAGTTTGCAAGCTGCAAGAACTGCCCTGTTGGCAGCTACAACACGGGCCTGCAGTGGCGGCCCGTGCACCGTGTTTGTGTCCATCCATCCATTCGTTGTGTTCATTGCGTGTGCCACTTGAGCTGGCACGGAGACTACGTTTGTGCGGCCCATGCACCGTTGTGGTTCACTGCGTTCAGTTCAAAAGGGAAGGCCTTGGACTGCGTGTGAGCAGCCAGCCACGTTCCCTGTCACCTGCATTATTTGAGTCAGAGACTGCATGCGAGCAGCCTGGCTCCCTGCTAACTGCTTTTCTTTTGCAGAGTTCATTGATCCTGGGCCATGGTTTAGTGTAAAATTTGTAAGTTAAGGTTAAGATGTACTGTAAATATGAGTGCGCCCCCGGCATGTCTGTCCTAGCGCCGGCAATTTTATTTAAGTCGTCCGTGTGAGTGAGTTTGTTTAGGTAGTTACGCAGCCCTCAGGTTATTTATTTTGGGGACACGAATACCATGAATGTCGCACTCAGGGATCCGTAGGTAAAATGTACTCGGGGAAAACTACACATGATGGCACACGAAAATTTGACGACTCGGGACGAGTCTGTAAAAAGGGGAGGGGGTAGTGTTGTGGTTACCAAATTCGCAAACCACCATTCCGGTCCCTTCGGTGAGATATCTCGGTAAGTATATGTGTAGTTAGGCCCAAACCCGTTGTCTGGAGGGAATAAATGTTATTCATGCGTGCTGTGACTCTTCAGGATAGCCGTTTTTCTTTTACTATCTTTATTTTGGACCAACCGCCATGATTACCACCGCCAACCGCGTCTCAACAGTCATCACAACATCAACCACCCACCACAACGCCGCTTCACCACAACAGCCACGACCTTTCCCGTCACACCTCGCAACCGTCGCATCGCCACCGTTCTTGCGCCGCTTGTGGGTACCGGTATTGGACTCGTGCAGGGCGCGCGCCGAACAGCGTGTACAAAACCACGGATTTTCCGCTCCAAAAACGGATCAAAAACGACTCACGCCCACTTTTGTTCCGTCCAATCGGTGAGCGAGGGGCGATTTGGCCCCGCCTCCAGGGCGTTGGAGGGCGGTCGCTATATGCAAATTCATGGATCAAAATGCATTCACGCCCACTTTTTCTCGGGCCAATGGGGAGCGAGGTGAAAGGTCGAAGGCAGGGGGTCAAAGGCGAAGCCACGGGGCTTAAATAAGCGACCGCGTTCGTCAGTAGAGTTGAGTTAAGACTTCGCAGTCGGTGGAGTTGGGAAGAAGTTGTCGTCGTCGTGTGCGTTGGAGTTGAGTGCAGTTGGGAAGTTCGCAGGAGGAAGAGTTCGGAGTTGGAGTCGGAGCGAAGAGGACGGAGCTGTGGAGAGGCGGCGGCGGCGAAGGCAGACGAGGGGGTGCTCGCGTCGGTGCCGGGAGCTGCACACCAGGGAGGCCGACGGCGCGACCTGGTCGAGGTGGAGACGCTCGTCGCGGGACCCGAGACAGAGTAAAAATCCTACTTTCCCCGAGCATCAGCAACCCCCTCCTGTTTCCCCCCGCGCTGAGATAGTGCGACCAAGGGGGCCCCCTTCCCACCCCCTACCAGACACTGTCCGCGAGGCCCGCAGAGTTGGGGCACCATCGCCGCTTCGCGCCTCATCATCAGACGGGTAGGCCCGACCCGGTCTCGGCCCCAGGCCCGCCTCATCCTGGAGGGTGGTTCTCTTTTCTTTTGCTTTGGGAATATGTGTTGTCGGCGCCGTCTGTGAAGTAGAATTGTATAAGTGTTGCCGTGTGCTCGGTAGTCGGATAGCTCTGCATTGTGTCTTCGCTTTCACATTTGCTTTTTGTGTAAAATTGCATTGTGTTTCTTCTTCTTTTTCTATGTGCTTTTGGTGGAATTGTATATGTGTGCTTTCCGTTCATCGCGAATAAATGTGCTTTATGTTGAACTGTTTCCCGCTTCGCTTCGTCATTTCTCTCATTGAATCCTCATCTTGCTTCACGTAAAGGGTTGGTAGTGGGCTGAATACGCCCGATAATTAATCGAACCATCGAGGCCGACGATAACACCGCTCGGTTATCCCGATAGTACGGAACGGGTCGCTTAAGTGGCCCGTGTCCGAAGTCGACCTGCGGCGAGGTGCGATCGCCCGGTCTACCCTCCGTGTGGGTACTTAGGTAGGTCGAATTTGGCGAGCAACCCTATCCCACGCGGGGGCCGATTGGCTCGATCGCGGTGAGACCGAAAGGTCCACCCGTGACTGGTTCCCGGCGTTAGTCCGAGAGGGTCACGACTGGATTGTCCGTCCGGTGTGCGACGTGCCGCGATTCGAGTTACGTGGCCGTCAGCACGCCGGCGGGCGCGAATCCGCAACAATATATATATATATATATATATATATATATATATATATATATATATATATATATATATATATATATATATATATATATATATATATATATATATATATATGTGTGTTGATAAAGCATGTGCAACAACTAATTATAGATACTAGTGCATGGCCGTATGTGCGTGGCCGTACGTGCAAAAAAAAAAAAAAAAATTCAAACCGCGAGCCAGAAACAACAACCACACAGGCCGTTCCTTCGCTCTCGCGTGCTCGTACGTGCGTGGACGTACATGCAAACCAAAATAAATTTTCAATCCGCGAGCCAGAAACAACCACCCAGGCCGTTCCTTCGCTCTCGTGTGCCCGTACGTGTGTGCCCGCACGTGCAACCCCCCCCCCCCCAAAAAAAACTTTCAAACAATCACACAGGTCGTTCCTTCGCTCTCGTAAACGACGATTGGATTTGGGGCATTGTGTTTATCTATAAATGCGCATAAGAAATCGAGAAATTATTAGAAGACATTGTCATCACGATCCGGAAGTGGTGCGTGTCCGTTCGGAATGTTCACATCATTCCACAAATTATCGCTTGCATTGAAGTAACAACTGCTGTGATACTTACACACACAGAGTTAATTAAAATTAAAATTAAAATCAAGTTTACCTCCCTGTCTTTTCTTGCCATGACATTCGCTGCCATTGACCATTGCCACTCCTACACCACGGTAACTTCGGCACCGATCCCCATCGTAACCGGCACGGCACGTGATGTCGTCGTCGGCCGGCCATGCACCAGCCTACGCAGCCACGCCTACGCAGCAACGTGTCCTTTCATTGGTTGGTAAATAAATGGCCATAACTTGGGAACCACTTGTCCGATTATTATCAAACCTTGAAAAGGCACATACCCAGGGCCCTAGCAATATACCTGGCAAGTTTCAATTAGATCGGACCAGTGGTTGTCGAGAAACAGTGGACACACACACACACACACACACACACACACACACACACACACACACACACACACACACACACACACACACACACACACACACACACACACACACACACACACACACACACACGGATTGCTGTAATTATAGATCGATTACAATTAAACTGTGACGAAGAAAAAAAACCATTGCTTCTTTTTGTATTTCCTTGTTGATTTAGCTTGACCTCCTGTGGTTATGGCATGCGCCGTATGGTGAAATACCGTGTAATCCGCACACAAGTACACCCTGCAGTTGGAAATATTTCGAGCTAATTTAACGTACAGCCCACAGATTATCGGTGTGTAAATGCGGTACCTGAATTCTGGTTAAATTCTCAACAATGTTGATGAAATAATGAAATGATGACAATACAAATTTGACCAATCCTAAAATATTTGAACTATTTATCCCAATATTACCTTTATTGTAACCATCATTCAAGCAAACAGGTTCACGTTCTTTCTTATTTATCTCTCTCATTTTCGCAGCTCACTTGTGGATGTCGGCTGTTTGAATTGCAGATAAAAACTGGAATGGCACTCGGTAGAGTGCATACCTCCGACAGGATGAACAGTTAGCATGTTGTATCCCACTGATAGGTCGGATCTGCATCCGTTACTGAACCCAAATCCAATCAATTAGTCCTTGTCACACACCTAACCTGCCTGCCAATTTTCATCTGACTCCGTCCATAACATTTTGAGATATCATGCTATATATCAATTTATGCCCTGTCTCTCAATGGTGAATAATCACTCCAAATTTGTTTTTTTAATCCTCGTATTCTGATCAGGATCTTCACTAAAATCGAATCAATTTGTCCTTGCCACACTCATAACCTGTCCACCAAGTTTTGTCCAAATCCATCCATAACTTTTTGAGAGATCCTGTTCACAGACAAACAGGGATGAAAACATAACCTCCGTCCACCTCCATTGGTGGAGGTACTTAGTTGAGTCCATCACCGATACAACTGTTTCTTTCTAACTTTAAAAAATTTGTTCTCAACAGGGAAATTTCCTTTTATGTATTGGTTGTTGTGCCTAGTTTGTCTCTTCCTTCTTTGATAGTTGCTGAGTCTGTCCCTATTGACTGTCTTTGGGACGGCATACGCACTGATTTTAATCTTATAAGCCACATCATAAACACTTTGGCAAAAGGAATTCTGTGAGGGGGTTTCTGAACAGGCCATGCCTGGCCTGCATCGGTTTCGTGTTTCACGAGACCTCGTGTAAGCCTGATGTCTTCATAAAGTGAAAAAAGTCTATCTTGCTGTTCAGTTTAGTTGTAGAATGCTTCCTGCCGCTCTTGAATGAACCATGCCCGATTGTGTTCATCTCGTCGTGCCAATTTATTGTCCCGTTCCTTGCCTTTTGGTTGAATCCTTCTTATGAATATGTTTGACATATTGTTGGTACATCTTGTTTTCCATTTATCTTCTATTTCAACGTATCTGCTAACTCGAGTTCCAACACACAAAGTCCGTGTCTCAGATTTTACATTCAACAGCCCACCAGAACTCGGTCGTCTCTTCTGTGAATGAGTGTTCTTCCAACTACCATGCTATCTGCCACGTGATACCCCCAATGATTCCATAAGACCATGGGGGACTCTGTGGGTTGTGTCCTGCCCATTAGGCAAAACCAACATCTCAACATAACCAAATTTTGGCAATTGCGAGCATGACCAGGCAGCACAACTTCTTGTCATTACCTCCCAGCCCAAACTCGTGCAGTCTTTCAAACCAATGCAGTAATTTTAAATTTGCTCGTCATAAATGCTATCAATACAGAACCATAGCCCAAGATTGGTGCTGCCCCTCCAGTTGCTTGTAGCATACTTTGTCTGTGTCGCAGCTCAGTTTAACGTCCATCCGAGAGAAGCACGCACATTGATGACCCACCCTACCTGTCAAGCACCGGGATGATAGTTTAGAGCTGAGTCGAGATTCATACCCAGGCTAAACAGCTTAGAGGTGAATGTGCATACCAAACACCCATTTTGTCTCAATTAATTGGTATTTATCTACAAGCGGGAGTAGCCACAACTCCTACTGCATGACATCCTCTTGTTCTCCTCTTCGCGTTGAGCTTGATTGGTGCTGTGCCCCTACAGTTGTTTGTGAACTTGATTGGTGCTGCCCCAATTTTTTTTTTAATTCTCGTATCCTGATCGGGAGAGACACAGTTGTATACAACAGCTGAGACACAGTCATTGTGGTGGAATATATTTCCACCTTGTGTAATTTTAATTCCCCACCCCCACCCCCACCACACAAAACTGGGGGAAAATTGTGATAGTGAGCCCTGTTGCACCCCCTACCATAATCTAACAATTTGGGCATAATCTGATTTCTAACACCAATGTAAAGGAAGCAAAACTTTAAGCCAGAAGCTACATCCAATCGCTGAGATGTTGGTGGCCCAGCTTACGATGGCCAATTAGTTTGATGTTATAGAAACGAGTCTTGCCATTATGCTGATTATAACAAAATGTATATTTTTAACAAATGAGCATAACAGAACCAATTCAGTTAGCTTTATGCTGTATACAACAGGCTCTCTCAAGTAGTCCAGCAAAAGTGCAGCACTGCAGTTTGAAAATAGTACAGTGGTTGGAGTGAAAGACTGGTTAAAAGTTCTTCCCTACAGGATTTGGTATCTGGTGCCTACTGCCACCTCATGATCTCTCCCATTTTCACTGCTGAGCTTGATTACAACAGCTGAGACTCTGTTCTCACCCATCTGCTATTGCTCTCCTTGTGATGCATTTATTTGTTGTCTTAGTGTTTTCTCTTTGCCACATTTTTCCTGCTGATCCATTGTTTTCTGTTCTGTTCTTCCATGGACCTTGATACACGTATAGTTGTATACCTATAAATAAAAAACTTGCATTGTTCTTCAAAAACTTCTTGGTGTAAAGCATATAATAGCAGAATCGGTGTCAAATTAATGATTGGCAACCAGAGAAATCTGGATGATGCCGAGATGAAATTTTTTTTTACCTCCTATTTCTGAAGCGCAGTCATAGAAAAGGCAGTGAAATTAACGTCTGCACAGATGGGTAGTGTGTGGTCGAAGTGTGCAGCTGTACCATGATGCTCTTCATTACAGCTGTGCTCAGTGTGGAGTGCTGTAGCTGTCTGGAAATGGCTCTGCACACCTGTTTTGGAAATTGCTCTGCACCTCTGCACACACCTCACTTGAGCCATTCACCTCCAGTCGCAACCACCCCTCCCAGTTCAAGGCTCACTCGGCACCATGCTCGTGCCTCTGTCCATCCTCCATAATAATGTATACTCATAAATTGCGCCCACAAAACGATGAAGTACATTTATATCGAAATGTCATACATTTTAAGCTCAAACTAATCCAGCATCCATTATGGTAATCCAAAATGGCAGTCATCAGTTGCTCAGTGAATTGTAAATAGCATAACTTCGCATTGTCGTCTAAGTTGTATTCAGTTTGTGGCCTCTGTTTTCTATTATGTCTCCTCAGGACTTGCTCCCTCTGCTCTTTCACCCCATCCTTCACGCCGAGCATGGCTACTTCCTCCATGCCATACACGTTATTCCAGAAACCCCTTCCTTATGAAACTCCTACTATATTGGCTCACCTCCACTCATTTGTTCCTTGCTTCTCTTGCTTGTTCCTCAATCTGTCCAATTGTATTCTTGCCGCAAAGGCTTGAAGTCAACTGCACCACCACCCCAGGTCATCCTCGATCCCGAGCCATCATCTTTTTCTTTTTTTTTGGTCTTAAATGCTCATTCACACTACATATTTTTGCAGCCTATTTTTCCTTCCACCTACCCCTCCTCCTGTTTGCTTATCCCCTTATTGCATCCACCTGTTGTGCCACTGCCCCACTGTGAGTATATTGCCTTCTACCCTCTGTCATATTTTTCTTTCATCAGTCTAGACTTTGTATACTAAAAATATAAACAAGGCATCTTTGTTGACCCTGATGAGGTAAGCTCTCTGAGCTGTTTTGTGTTCACTGTTTAGGTCAATTGCAGATTCCTAACATCAGCATATGTATTCCTTCATATATATATATATATATATATATATATATATATATATATATATATATATATATATATATATATATATATATATATATATATATATATATATATATATATATATATATATATATATTCTTCTTCTTCTTCTTCTTCTTTCGGCTGCTCCCTTTAGGGGTCGCCACAGCGGATCATCCGTGTGATCCGCATAGTGATTTGGCACATGTTTTACGCCGGATGCCCTTCCTGACGCAACCCTGGTCGCCTCTTACGACACAGGGATATGGTACACCTATTTTAACCGGGGTATACACAGGCTCAGAACACTGGTACTCATTTTGCCGACCTCAGAAGGATGACAGGCTGAGTCAACCCCCTGGTGTATTAATTCAGTGGCCCAACGGGGCTTGAACTCGGGACCTCTTGGATCCCAAGCCACTGCCCTAACCACTGCGCCAACACCAGGATATATATATATATATATATATATATATATATATATATATATATATATATATATATATATATATATATATATATATATATATATATATATATATATATATATATATATATATATATATATATATATATATATATATATATATATATTGTTGCGGTCTTCGCGCCCGCCGGCGTGCGAACGGCCACGTAACTCGAATCGCGGCACGTCGCCCACCGGACGGACAATCCAGTCGTGACCCTCTCGGACTAACGCCGGGAACCAGTCACGGGTGGACCTTTCGGTCTCACCGCGATCGAGCCAATCAGCCCCCGCGTGGGATAGGGTTGCTCGCCAAATTCGAACTACCTAAGTACCCACGCGGAGGGTAGACCGGGCGATCGCACCTCGCCGCAGGTCGACTTCGGACACGGGCCACTTAAGCGACCCGTTCCGTACTATCAGAATAACCGAGCGGTGTTATCGTCGACCTCGACGGTTCGATTAATTATCGGGCGTATTCAGCCCACTACCAACCCTTTACGTGAAGCAAGATGGGGGTTCAATGGGGAAAAAGACGAAGCGAAGCGGGAAACAGTTCAACAATAAAGCACATTTATTCGCGACGAACGGAAAGCACACAAATACAATTCCACCAAATGCACACAAAAAAGAAAACACAATTCCATTTACACAAAAAGCAAACATAAAAGTGAAAACACAGTGCAGAGCTAATTCCGACTACCGAGCACACGGCAACACTTATACAATTCTACTTCACAGACGGCGCCGACAACACATACCCAAAACCAAGGAAAGAAAATACCCTCAAGAATGAGGTAGGCCTGGGGCCGAGACCTGGTCGGGCCTACCCGTCTGGTGATGAGACGCGGAGCGGCGATGGCCCCGCAACCCGCGGGCCTCGTGGGCAGTGCCTGGCAGGGGGTGGGAACGGGGCCCCCTTGGTCGCACTATCTCAGCGCGGGGGGAAACAGGAGGGGGGTTGCTGATGCTCGGGGTATAGAGGATCTTTATTATGTGCGCGACGAGCGTCTCCACCTCGGCCAGGTCACGCTGCCGGCCTCCCAGGGGTGCAGCTCCCTGCACGACGCGAGCACCCCCTCGTCCGCCCTCGCCGCCTCTCCACAGCTCGTCCCCTCCGTTCCGACTTCAACGCACACGACGAGCAGCTCCACCGCCCGCGAAGTCTTGACTCTCTGTTCCGACTCCTTCGCCTCGTTCCGACCTTTACTACTCCTTTCTTCCTCGTTCCGACCCCTCGTTCTCGTTCTGCTGACTCTTTCGCTCCGACTTTTACGACTCCTTCGTTCCGTTCTGCTGACGAACACCGTCCTTTTATCCCCCCGTAACTTCGCCTTTGACCCCCTCCCTTTGACCTTTCACCTCGCTCCCCATTGGCCCGAGAAAAAGTGGGCGTGAAGGCTTTTTGATCCACAAATTTGCATATATCGATCGCCCTGGGGCGGGCCATTCGCCCCTCGCTCACCGATTGGACGGCAAAAAGTGGGCGTGTGTCGTTTTGGATCCGTTTTTGAAGCAGAAAATCCGTGATTTTGTACACGCTGTTCAACGTGCGCCCTACACGAGTCCAGCATCGGTGCCCATGAGTGGCGCGAGATGACGGTGATGCGATGGTGGCGAGTTGCGACGGTAAAGGTCATGGCGGTTGTGGTGAAGCGGCGTTGTGGTTGGTGGTTGTTGTTGTGGTTGTGATGGTGGCGATTGGTCCAAAATAAAGATAGTAAAAGAAAAACGGCTATCCTGAAGAGTCGCAGCACGTATAAATGACATGTATTCCCACTAGACAACGGGTTTGGGCCTAACTACACATGCACTTACCGAGATACCTCACCTAAGGGACCTGAATGGTGGTTTGCGAATCTGGTAACCACAACAATATATATATATATATATATATATATATATATATATATATATATATATATATATATATATATATTTAAACTTTGTTATTTAGGTTGTGTAAATTTTAGCATTCTGTTTGGGTGGTGGCTTTTTTGTCCCCCATTTGAGATGACTTTTTTTTCTTCTTTTCTTTCTTGTGCGTTAACACGTGTTCCTCCAGTGTAAATGCGCATTTGTACATTTACGTGTCCCACTCCATAATTTTTCTGTAACTCAGAAACAAACAGTTATGGCAAAGGGTTGTAACAAAAACAATTTTTATTTTTCTAATTGGCACAACTTATGGTTACCCTACACAATTGGGATGCTCAAATGTTTGTTTGTGTTGCCTTTCGTGGAAGAACAGGTACAACATATCCAGCATGTGCACGTTATTGCAGTCTGGTTGAACACGTCACAACACCCTGTAATTTAATCGATTAATGTTTGGTTTCTTGATGTGTTTGATTTTTTTTCACTATTTTCGATATGACCTCTTCTTTACTTGTATATAAACGAGCAAATACAACCCATTGCTCGGCTGACGGGTATTAAGGGGGGCGGGAGTTGATAGAGGAGAGAGAGAGAGGAGTAGGAAGAGGAGGAGGGGGAAGAGAGAGGAAGGGGGGGAGATGGGGGGAGCTATGCCTCACCAAATGTTGCTATACTGTGGGAGGGAGGTGTGAGAGAGAGCGAGGGAGACAGACATATATAACGACACAACTGAGTTTATAATGTAATCCGCTGGCACATCTGCAAAAACTTTTATGTCCCAGTTCCAGAAAATTTGTGGGAAAATGAACCAAAAGTCATCACTGAAAACATGGAAGTACCTACCGCTCATGTACTACCTAATGATCCGATCGAGCGTCAACATCGAAAACAAAGCGTTGCGACCACATATCATACTTGGATACAAAAAAAGAAGGTATTGCTGATTTAGGTGTTAATACCAGTGATTTTGGACTAAACGATGCAGAAATCAAGAAAATGACCAAACACCAAGACCTCAAGAATGAAGTGAGAACATCCTGGAAGTTGAAGAATGCCAAAGTTGTCCCAGTGATAGCTCGACCTGCAGAAATGATGACAAGAACCTCACAGAGATATTAAACGTTGGGGCAATACCCCTGGGTGCTCACCTGGTAATGGCTGGATAAGATAGCCAGGCAACCACTGGTAGGCATGGATGACCCACAAGATATATAATGGAGAATAAAGTAAATACCGATGGATGTTTCTTTTTTTTTTAATGCCATTTACAAACTTTGGTACATCACGGGTGATAAAGGTTGTGGTCAAGTTTCATCAAAATTGTGTGTAGTTTCAGAAAAGGCAAATACATATTTTGAAGGGCAACCCCCCCCCCCGCCCCCTGTAGAACCCCTTGGACCCCAATTTTTTTTTTAATGTCATGAACAAACTTTTGTACATCATTGGTTGTGAAGATGGTAGTCAAGTTTCATCGGAATTGCGTGCAGTTTCTGAGAAGAAAGCAAATACATATTTTGAGGGTAACCCCCCTCCCCCCATAGACTCTCCTGGACCCTAATTTTAAAAAATGTTGTGAACAAACTTTAGTACATTCACAAAGAAGATTGTGGTCAAGTTTCATCGGAATTGTATGTGTAGTTTTGGAGAAGAAAGTAAATACATAATTTGGTGGACAAATCCCCTTGGAGCCAGATTTTTCTGATGTCATGAACAAACTTTGGTACGTCATGGGTGATGAAGGTTGTCATGAAGTTTCATCGGAATTGTATCATTTCTGAGAAGAAAGCAAAGACCTCTTTGGGGGAGCAACCCACTCCCCCCACCCTCCCCATAAATTCCATCTGTAGACCCCTTCAGATCTCTTGTTTTTTTTAATGCCATCATCAGTCATGAAGATTGTGGTCAAATTTCATTGAAATCGTAGGTGTAGTTTCTGAGAAGAAGTTGCAAATATTTACGGACGAACGATGTGCCATCCCATAAGCTCCCCAGAACTACTTTACAGGTGAGCTAAAAACTATCTCTGGGGATATTATTCGAAACGAACTGCAGTTGGAAGCTGCCCATGACTCGGCGACAATCCTGAAGAGAGCCCCCGGCAGCAGGCCAAAAAGTTGAGCAGGCCAAAAGAAATGGCGAATTAATTCCCCATCGAGGGAGAGCGAGGTGGCAGAGGATGCACATGAGAGGATATAATTAAATAAGGCCGTTAATTATCTACAAAATGGGTGTTTTAATTAACCCAAACTCAATTTTCACTCATGCACTCCCTTGGAGTTCCCTTCATATGCATGCAAAGTTTCCGGCTGCTAGGTTTTATGGTTTTGTAGTTGTGGAGAAAACGCACACATGCACACATTGACTGACTGATTGACACACATTGACATTAATTATCATAGATGATCATCTTTGATCAATGATCAGAGCCCCCCCCCCTTCGGTCTGTCTGTATTTCTGTCTGGGAGCAGGATATCTTAAAACGTTATGGACGATGCGGATGAAACTTGTTAGACAGGTTAGGTGAATGACGAGGAATTGATTTGATTTTGGTGAAGATCCGGGGGCTGTGGTGGTGGTGGTGGTGGTGGTGGTGGTGGTGGTGGTGGTGGTGGTGGTGGTGGGTGGTTGGGGAAGAGTTCTGGCCAGATCGGCACTCGGGTGAGGCAGCGTGCCGGATGAGTGCTCGCCGGGTAGACCCGAGTTGGCACTCGAGGGGGGGGTGGCGAGCGGGTTGTTGGAATGTGGCCGATGGGCGCTCGGGTCCCTGTACTGGATCGGCACTCGGGTCACAGACTCTGTCGGCGGGGTTTTTTTTTTGTGAAACAGCAGTGTTGCCTGCCTTTCGTATAGCCACAAGAGTGGCAGCTTTAAAGGTTTTGGTGAACACCTTTTATTTTCATTGAATAATATTCTCCTGATCTTTCTGAAAACGTTTGAGTCTTGTGATTGCAAGACATTATAGGGAGTGGCCAATATACGACTAGGAGTAAATATATCTGGTGTATTCCTTGTTTGGATACTCAGATGATCTTATTGGCATATTCTGACATTGTTGGCTTCAATGATGACACTGTACTATAAATATAGGCTCCAGTATTTTTGCATGGGATAATGGTGGGGATTTATTGCTAGACTGTACTGAGTTGATTGGCAATTTCTCATGACATGATTACTGATTCCTGAAACTTAATTAAGACTGAATAATTTGGAGATGCGTTATGCATATATTTCATGTAGCTGTGTGTTTAAACGTTGCAATGATTTCAAAATGGCCATGAAATGAAGATTGATCTTGAGCATTCTCACATGTAATCAACTGCTGTAATTCAGGCATGAATGTGTCCCCCCCCCTTCTTTATAGGAGCGAGGCTCATGGAAGAGTAAGGTAGAACTGACAGTGGGACAAACGTTAAGGGAATGAACGAACAGGAAAAGAGGAGAAGAGGGAAGTGAGGAGGGGAGGAAACTCTGAAACCAGCAAGTAAGGTGTTTGGGTTCGGAAAGTTTGATGAGGGAAATAAAGGTCATGAACAGCTAGTTTGTCGTATTTCCTGCATCACTCTGCATGGAATTGTAGAATCGCATTTCGGTGTATGTGGAAACGATCATTTATTATTGCTTGAAATTCATGAGAAGGTACAGTGTCTTCAGAAAGTATTCACACCCCTTGACTTTTTCACATTTTGTTGTTACAGCCTGAATTTAAAATTGATTAAATTTTTAAAAAATATATCACCTATTATACACAAAATAACCCATAATGACAAAGTGAAAACATGTTTTTAGAAATTAATTACAAATGAAAAGCTGAAATGTCTTGCATCAAAAAGTGTTCAACCCCATTGCTATGACGCACCAAACTGAGCTCAGGTGCATCCAATTCCCTTTGATCATCCTTGAGATGTCTCTACAATTTGATTGGAGTCCACCTGTGGCCAATTCAATTGATTGGACACGATTTAGAAAGAAACACACCTTCCTATATAAGGACCAACAGTTGACAGTGCATATCGGAGCAGAAACTCCACTATGAAGTCCAAGGAACTGTCCTTAGAACTCTGAGATAGAATTGTTAGGAATCATCGATCTGTGGAAGGGTATATAACAATTTCTGGAGTTGAAAGTTCCCAAGAGCACAGTGAGCTCCATCATGAGGAAATGAAAAGAATATGGAACCACTCAGACTCTTTCTATAGCTGGCCATCTGACCAAAATTGAGCAACTGAGCAAGAAAGATCTTGGTGAGGGAGGTGACCACAAACCCAATGACCACTCTGACAGAACTACAGAGTTCCTTGGCTGAGATAGGAGAACCTGCTAGAAGGACAACAGTCTCTGCAGCACTTCACAAATCTAGGCTTTATGGGAGAGTAGCCAGATCAAAGCCACTCCTGAGAAAAAGGCACATGTAGTCAGGTTCCTTGTGTCCATAATTTGATGTTCGTTGGAATTTTTTGGTGAGTAGCTAACCCCAACATTTTTGGAAAGCTTAAACAATACCAAAACAGAAAATCCATGTTTCACATTTTTTAAATGCATATAATGTGGTCAAATAGGTCGTTTTGGGGGTAAAAACCCGTTTTTTTTTTTTTATTTCAGCTCTGAAAATTCAAAATTAATCGCAAGCAACAAACTGATGATGCATACTTGTTAACTTGAGGACAGTTCTTAATATAGAATACACATATCTGTATTTTGAGCAATGGTTGCCATGGATACGGCTATCATTTTGTCAAATTACCGTTTATTTAATGTATTGCTTTCAAATCTTGAAACAAGTAACTCATGAATATGGTAATCAGTGAAATGTACTTAATGTCAAATATGAGTTTGTAGCCAATTGGCATCACTGTCTCTAATGTCACTAATCATTGCCATCGTCATCATCACTGTCGTGGTCATGCCGGTCAATGTTTGAGTCCTCGTCATTCTCACACCAAGTGCTGCACATGCAAAGATCAGTGCATGTTAAGTTCTTGGCCCTGCAGGAACATCTCTGTGATGAACATTCTGTCTTGCACTGGCACCTTATCATCTCGATAATTGCCTTTGGTGCAGGGAGAATGTCTGTTGTCAGTTTGAGTTGACCACGCGTGTCCTTGTGGAAGCCATTCTTTAATGGATCAAGAAATGTTTGCTGAGAAATTGCTGCTTGACCCCAAAAGTATGCCTGGATATGTACCCGCATGATATGCTGCCTCAGAGCACCGACAGTTGGTGGTAACTTGTCATTCTCAGCCATCTTCTTACAGAAGAGATGCCACCGAAGTTCAGGGATGCTGGAAATATTGACACCACTTGGACAATAACCTGAACAGACAAAGCTTGCTAAAGTTGTGTATAGGTCCTCTGACAGTTCAGCATCCTTACAGAGCATAGCAAAGGCATCTACCATGTCGTCATCGGCCTTCAAGTAGCACTGGAACCACTTTGCCTTACCATGTTGAGCGAACCGCCCAGTATTATCGGCACCTGTGAATGCGTGGAAGGCTGGCAATGCCTGGGCTCTCTCCTCACCAAGGGCCTTCCAGATTGGCTCGATTTTGACAATGCTGGATGCCATTGAGATAGATGTGTGTCTTGGCAGGCGATGATAGTTTGCTATGGCAAGAACCAGAACATCTGTATCAGGTGAGAATATCGTCAGCTCAATATCTCCCTTGTGTTGCTGTAATGCAGCTGTTGCTTGCTGGATCATCAACGTATCGGCCTCCTCATGGTTATTCACCTCAAATTGGAGACTCCTGTTGCTCGACATCCGCCCAGATGCCGAAACGACTACCACCTTTGTTGAATCGCGGTTGTATTCTAGAGTTTTCTCTGCCAAGTACTCTGTCAGATCAGCCTTGGTTTGATCATGGGACAGAAATCGACTCATCGTGATGTGTTTGATACTGGTATCATCCTTGACCTGATTTTGGACTGGTGCCTTTCCTTCACTTCTTGTCAAGCACAAAGTCTTGTCATAGGGATCTGTGGATAACAGAGTGAGTGGTGTGGAGGAGCTTGATGACTCCAGACATACTTTGGGCATTTTTCTCTTTCGACCTTGCCCTTTGGCGATATGCGACCCTGATGATAGTGCCTGATCATAACGAACTCTGGCACAACGAATTTGGTCCTTGTTAGTTGCGTTGGAATAGCAAGTTCGGTGCCAGACAGCCTTCTCCTTTTGCAACAGTTCTGCTGACATCCCCTCAAGTCGTTTATGAATCTGTCCATAATCACCATCCTGTAAAGTGGCTCGCTCCTGTATTGTCTCTATCAAACGGCAGAACGACTCGACTTTTGGTTGCAACACCAAGGACCCTTTCAGGGAAGAATTATCCTGGCACAGGACACATTTTGTCCACTTCGTTGATCCTTTCATCTGGCATGAATCCTTGCCACTCAGTGGTACTTCATCCATCATGTTGTTGGTTCTGCAAATATAAAAATAAATCGTCAGCTCATGAATGTCAAATCTATCATACGTGATACAGCCTATAAAACTCGGGCTGTGCCTATGTCTAGGGCCATATCAAGGGCACAAATAAGATTCATCACCATAAAAAGCAAACGGATGAGAAAAACAACATCCTTACTTTCTTTGACTAATTTATTGACCTAAACTATGTGATTTAAACGGAAGATGCGGGTAAATGTCGCAATGGTAGAACTTTATTAGAATCCAAAATAAAAACCGCTACTAAGACGTAAAATTACCTGAATAAAATAAATAAAAAGCAGAGATGAGTGGGAAATCAACAATACGCGCTATCTACATGCCAGTCAACTAAATAGAAACTCCAAATAGACTCCCTCTGTAATTCCAACCCCTGGGCACAAAGCTAACCTAATCCTATCCTATTATACAGCAGTTAATCTAATGGAACAAAATACGTCAGTCACTGATTACATTGATGGTGACTTTCTTTCCGGATAAATGAAAGAACGAACCAGCACAAAAGGACATATTTAAAGATCAACCCAAAATAATAGAAAAAGGATAAACACACAGCTAAAACATGACGACTGCCTGACTTCCAACTCCTAGCCAAACAGGAAATGCAATTAAAACCTCCAACCCCGTGGCCATTCAAACCATAATCCAACCCCATACAGAAGAACGTAAAATGACAAAAAGGTACATACGCCTCAAAGGCTATCACAACTTACCGAAAAAAGGAAGAAAGGTGTTGAAAACCGAATATGATGAAACGAAGCTCCGAAGTAAACTGTCATGAATAAATCGAGAATAAACGAAGCGAACTGAAAATGACGTCATAGTGCTGCATGTGCTTGGTTGCGCGCCGCGCCACATCAAGATGTCATGCCACGCCCAGCAACCGTAACCTGAGGCGATGGCATGGCATGGCGTCACGACGTGGTGTCACATATGTTCTCTACAAGATCACACTTACAATACATCAAACTACAAAAACTTAAAATCAAACGTTTTACTACTGAAGGTGCTGAAACCTGATATTGAACAACAGACACACCAATGTTTCATTGCACAGATGGCCGTTTCCATGGCAACCAACTGTTCCAATTCTTGAAAATCATAATACTTATGTGTAAGCTAGTCATGGTCACTATATTTACCATCACAAACTTTGTTGCGAAGGTTATGTTTTGATCGCTGTGTATTTATTTATTTATTTGTGAATATGTGTGTTTGTTTGTTTGTTTGTTATTCGCATAACTCCAAAAGTATTGAACTGAATCGCAGCAAATTTGGTGGGATGATTGGTTATTATCCGAGGACCATTTGATTAGATTTTGGAGCGATCGGGTCAAAGGTCAAGGTCATGAAAATGTCAAAATCGTCTTTTTACCATAGCGCGGTCAATTTGTATCCAATGTGCATGCAACTAATGCCAAAATGTTCAGAATTCAATGCCCCATCTTGTGATATGTGACATGACACAATGACGTAATAACCCTTATTAGCGGTTGGGAGTTAAAGGTCAGGGGGGGTCACGACATTGCAAAATGTGCGGTTTTAGTCATAACACGGTCAATTCTTATCCGATTTGCATGAAACCAACACCAAAATGTTGACTGTTCTGTTCCCCACACTCTAATACCAATTACAAAATTAAGAGTGCAAAGGTCAAGGTCGAGGTCATGAAAAGGTCAAAATCGTCATTTTGCCATAGTCGCCATAGTGCGGTCGATTTTTATCCAATTTGCATGCAACCAATGCCAAAATGTTGTGAATTCAATGCCCAATCTTGTGATATACTACATGACACAATGACGTCATTACCTTTGTTAGCGGTTTGGGTCAAAGGTCAGGGGGGTCAACGACCTTTATTATCATAACGCGGTCAATTCTTATACAATTTGCATGTAAGTAGATTCAAAATGTTTACAATTCAATTCCCTGTCCTGTGATGTGTAATATTTGACAGTGACTTTATTGTGAGTTTAAAGCATTGGGGGGGGGGGGGGTGTCACTGAACTTATTTCTTATAATGTGACCAGTTGTCATCAGATTGACATGACACCGACACCCAAAAAGGTCAGGGACTTCATACAGAAATTGTACAATGTACATGAATCAGTGTCAAACAGCAGGAAATTTAATGTTTTTAAGCCATCATAACACATATGAGATGGCAGACGTGGTACGGGATTAAATACCCTCACAATCAACGGTTTCTGGGGGTGGGGGGCGGCAAAATGTAGCGTTGGCGAAGGTATGCGCTCTACTGAGTGCCCGTTCTGGTTAACAATTATTTCGGCCATCCGATGGAAAATATAATTTAAAAATATATATATTAAAAAATGGCAATTCCACTCCAAAAATGCTGTTTGCATGGCATCTGACAGTCAAAATGCAACATTTTATTATCTTATAAAATCCATCATCAGTTGGTTATTTTGTATTGTTTCAGATTTTTTTAAAAATTGAAATTCAAAAAAGCGTTTTTCACCCCAAAACGACCTTTCCAAAAGTTGAAAAAAATGTGAAACATTTTTTTATTTAAATAGATTTTAAACGTCTCAAAAATCTATAGGTTTGCTCCCCTCCAAAAAATTCCAACGAAATTACACAAGGAACCTGACTAATGACAGCACACCTGGAGTTTCCAAAAAGGCACGTGAAAGACTGAGAGCATGAGGCAAAAGATTCTGAAGTCCTGATGAGACGAAAATTGAACTCTTTGCCCTGAATGCAAAGAGCTACGTCTAGCAGAAACCGAGCACAGCTCATCACCCATCTAACACCATCCCTACCGTGAAGCATGGAGGTGGCAGCATCATGCTATGGGGATGCTTTTCAGTGGAAGGGATGGGGAGACTTGTGAGGATAGAGGGAACAATGAATGGAGCCAAATAAAGGCAAATCCTTGAGGAGAACCTGCTTCAGAGTGCAAAAGGCCCCAGACTGCGGCAAAGATTTACATTCCAACAGGACAATGATCTCAAGCATCCAGCCAAAACAATACTGGAATGGCTTCAGAACAAGAACGTGAAAGTCCTTGAGTGGCCCAGCCAAACCCAGACTTGAATCCCATTGAATATTAGTGGAAAGACTTGAAGATTGCTGTTCACTTATGCTCCCCATCCAACTTGACACAGCTTGAGCAAACATGCAAGGAAGAATGGGAGAAAAACCCCAAATCCTGATGTGCAAAGCAGATACAGATATACCCAAGAAGACTCGAAGCTGTATTCATTGCCAAAGTATTGACCCGGGGGGGGGGGGGGGTTTGAATACTTAATGATGGAAGACATTTCAGCTTTTCATCTTTAATTAATTTGTAAAAATCTTAAAAAACACGTTTTCCCTTTGTCAGTATGGGGTATTTTGTGGAGATTGATGACAATTCTTGTTTAAATTTAATCCATTTTATTTCAGGCTGTAACACAACAAAATGTGACAAAAGTCGAGCGGTGCGAATACTTTCTGAAGGTACTGTAAGTGCAAAGTGGGTACCAATGAACCTCTCACTTGATGAAAAGGTAGTTAATGTAGTTTTTGCAACAGAGCTCCTGGAATGCTTTCAGAAAGAGGGAGACTTTCTTGAAAGATGATTGTGACATGTTATGAGAGCTAGGTCAATCATTTATGCTCTCGAGTGAAACTGGACCAGCACGGAGTGGAAACATTCTTTGGTACCACCGCCAAAGGAATTCAAGATTCAGATATTGGCCCTGACTGTCCACTTGTGCAGTCAGAAATTTGCTCCCAATGGAATTTTTCCTCTTCTCTCACCATGGAGGCTGAAGTTTCCTTAGGTGGCATATTGGGTCTTGTTCCTCGTATACCGTGTGACCAAAGCAAACGGTACCCATGCAATTTGATAAACCTTTATTTTTTTTTATTTGGAATGACACATTCTTTCTTACATATTTGCTTCACAAATTGCATGATCATGATGGAAAGTTGCAGATGGATACGTTTGCCATCGATTTGATTCAGGTTGGAGCACATGCTCTAGATGTCGGTCTCTACGCTGCAGGTACTCTTGGATTCGACGGGCAAAATTGTTTATTACGACCTGAATGTGTTGGCCTATCATTATTTTTACTGTTCAAATTTTTCGCAGTGCCGCCTTCTCTAAAACGTTTTAACCAGGCAAATATCCATGTCTTGTTCGGAGCAGTGCAAGTTCGAAACTCCTTCCTGAACTCTCACTTTCTTGAAGGATTTGGTTTTCACATCGATTTTGACTGAAAACCATTTTTCTTTCGTTGTCCACAGCGTGTCGAAAATGGGGGCTCTCTTGACTCGATCAAAATCTTCTGACTTTACACAAAGTCCACTTTGTGTCCCTGGAAAAAGTAACAGGATATCTTTAGCATGGAGGAAGTTGTTAGAAGTAAGGTTGGTACCGTTTTTATTTTGTGGTCACCCTGCACTTCGACGACCTCTTTCATGGTCTGTTAAACCCTCTTAGTTTTTGCAGATGGCTTCACCTTATGCTGTAAAGTAACCCATCCCACTGACGGGCAGACTGCAGCTGCTTCACTTTCTGCTGTTATGGAATTATTTGCATGCTGGTCTCAAAAACAGAATACAATTCATTTTTGGCAAATCTCATCGTCTCACCCTGTTGCTCTCGAAGGATTGTCAAACAAACACAATGCGCTATCAGTTTAAACTGCAAGAAGTCTTGTATGACTCATTACCTGCCACAATTTCTCCAGGACTGACCATGTATCTCCAGGACTGACCACAGACTGAGAATCCTCCATTGTACCAAGTCATTTGTTGAAAAATCAGAAGTACTCTCAGCCTACAAGACTTTGTCTGTCACTCAATGGAATACTCTCACCTATGAGCTGGCACACCCACATCATTTCTCTGTCTCCAGAATTCTGTGGCATCTTAAACATTCCACATCTTTCACATATCCTATGATGGGGAAAATGCACAAGGCATGTTGCGCTCTCATCATAAACAGGTTGATGGCCTTTCTGCTTTTAAAACCGCCATTCCGATGATTTTGCTCACGCTGCTCATTCGCCCCTTCCAGTCCCTTCAAGATGCACATCTTTCATTAATGCTGTCCTGGTTGAACTCTCAAAAATGCAAACTTACTGCCCACTTTCACTCTTTTGTTCCTCTTTTCTTCTGTTTGTGGAACATTCCTGAGGATTTTCAATCCCACTATTCCCTCTAAGCCTAGGGCTTTGTTTGTAGTGTATCCCCCCCCCCCCAAATCCCAAGTTACATCCTTCTTCTCCTCGCCAACAAACTTCTGCAGATGTCATTCAGTCCAAGGAGGCCAAAGTAGTGAGAGCTTCGTTTACCATGAATCACATGAGTCCTAATGATGATCCCATTGGACTATTTATCTGATATTCCAAGACTGCAATGCCCGGGGCTCTCATGGGATTACAAATGGCAGTCATTTCCACGTGGTGTGATTCGTGCATACTTTAAAATCTTGGATAAATGTTCGTCAAATGAGTGCAACATCGCCATGGAAAAATTGTTAAGCGCAAGAGAACGCCGAATGATTCATCATGGCATAAAACTCTGGTAGCATTACTCCCAAATATTATCCCAGCCTTAAGCTGCGTCACTCGAGCAAAGGTTTCAGTTGTTTTAACGGAAACTGAAAGAATTGATCCACTCTTTTTTTTTTTTAGTACTTTGCTTGGAATTGCATATCCAATCAAGAAATCATCATCGATAATGAAATGTCGATTCATTTTGATCCATCCTCTGAAAAATACGTATTGCAATCCATTAAATGAAGTGTTTTCGTGTTATTTTGTTTTTTTCACTTTGAAAGTAAGTGGGCAGTGGAGCATATGTGCCCTTCCCAAGTTCATCTGAGAAGTTGTTTGATCTTATTTATTTTGAAATTTCCAACCCTTTTGCGGATGTTTTGTCTATGATGGTATTTGGTAAGGCATTCCAGGAATTCCCTCCAACTCCGATGCAGTTCTTGATACATGTCCAAGTCAAGATGTTGAGTAGCTTGAAGGACAGCGTGATAATGCTTCAGTACAAGTTATAAGCCTGGTGTTGGCTTGGTGGTTAGGGTGGCGGCTTGGGATGGCGGCTTGGGATCCGAGGGTCCTGAGTTCAAGCAAGCCCCGTTGACTGCTGAATTAAAATACACCAGGAGGTTGACTCAGCCTGTCATCCTTCCGAAGTCGGCAAAATGAGCACCAGTGTACTGGTAAGGGGGACACTGCATCAGCGGCATAGCCGCATCCCAACCAATGATGCAACCAGCAGCCACAGGCTGCACTCGATAGAGATAGAGAGACAGAGACAGAGTCAGAGACCAAGAACAAGTTATTTTGTGTACCAATTCTTCCAGCATATTTTCCTAATTGTGCTTTGCTTTTTTTTGTCTGAACATCGTTCAGAATGTTTTGACTGGTGAACAGTTTGAAAATCGTTTGTCTCAACTTACACCTAAAATATGGATGTCAGTGACGATAAATGGATGAACTCTTTATTCCTCAGGATGCTGTTGGTTGTCTTGATGCACAATCAGGTTTTAATGTGTTTCGTGAGATACAGGCAGCTTCACAACATTTCGATTTGAGTGTGATGATAGTTTTATGTCGTCAGGAGTAGCAATATATACAGTCCACAAGAACACACATGGAACTTTGGTGCAGGCGGAGGCCATTTGGCCCATCATGCCCGCGCTACACTAACACCAAGTACTATCACCCATCCCACACGCAAGCCGCCGACAAGTCCTGCCAATATCCTCATATCCCTCTATCTCCAATGCATCCAGGTACCTAAGTAATTCCAATTTAAACTTGTACTCAACAATATACCCTTCACCGCCACTACCTTCCATGGAGATCATTCCATGCATTAACCACTCTGACTGAAAAACGCACCCTGCCTTAAAACTGTCCGAACTCTCATCTTTACCCTCACGTTATGGCTCCTGGTCCTAACACCGTCCACTCTGCTCTAAGATGTGGATACTGACTGATGGAAACGAGTTGTAAACATGCTGATGGGCACTTATTTTGCATTTATTACTCTGTTTGAGGAAATACAATGTCTCATTTATGGAGGAAAAACAAGTTGGGGCATAACCCCTGTTTTTCATATCCTGCAACTTCTGTCTGAACATGTTTGTTTTACTTTTGGGTGCAATTCAAACTCCACCTTGTGTTCCCTCATTGTGTTGGTGCCGACGTCATTCTGGCCTTGAGGGATATTGTAAGACATGAAAGCGGACCGAAAGTTTCTTTTTATTTTTTTACTGGTCAAATGTTTTTTTTTTTGTTTTTTTTTTTGTCGACTGAGCTCGATTTCTCCCATATCACATTTGCACAAATGTTGACGTCTCATTGTAGCCGAATGTGTTCTGCCTGTCCAAGATGACGTTGCGAATTGGAGTACAATGAGAACGCCAAATAGCCAAAAAGCTCGACTTTAAAATCCGGGAGGAACGGTGGCATGACACAATTGAGCCGAATTTGGAGTTGGCATTGGGAAGATTCCGACAAACAACTAGATGGAGGCCAACGTAACACCAGATTGGACAAGGAAACCGATTGAATAGGCGAGACATCTTGGAAAATATTTCACCCTCTACCATGCACCAAACAATTGTCTCCTCTGTCACTGCTTACACGAGATGTAGGAAAACCACTCGGAGCGTACTAGGAAAAAGGATAATAAAAAAACAGAAAAATCAAATAAAACAGGTGAAAATGAAAATAAAGAATCTATTGTGCAAACAATTGATGCAGCATGAGATAGATTTGGGGGGATTGTAAAGGAGCGTTGTTTAGTATCTCTTTACACAGCCCTGGTTCGTGTGTGACTCACTTCCTTAGCCTTTGCTCACTCCAATAAATGAGCTCTTTACACACATGCCACTACCCCCATGGATGCAGAATTCCTTTGTGGCTGTTTTTCTGGTTTTCTGGGATGGAAAATGCTGCAATGCTGAATCACTGTGTCCTTATCTCAGTGTGTCTTCATTTTCATGTTTGACCTTTGGCCTTCCCAGATTTTGGTCCATTTGAACAGTGTTGGAATGGAGTGTCGAAAGACATTTCGCAGCCGTCCCTTTATGTTGATGCAAAGTCGGATGCCGCGATGTCCATCAGGTGATCTCGACGCACGCGTGCGTGTGTGCTCAGATGTCAACACTATGTTGCATTTTCAGGTTTTTTTTTTCTTTCTGCTTATTTGTTTTATTGTTTTGAGTTTGACATTTCTTTTCTTTCTTGTCTCACTGTTGTCATATGCTCCTTGATTAGAGAGCCTCACCTTGCACAAATAATTTGAGTGGTGGTCTTGTGTCATAGGGTGTATTTGCCTTAATGATTGCACTTTATAGGTTGGTTCCATTGCCGATTTCAAAACTTTGGGAAAAACGGAAGTGCATGCTTTGTACAGTGTCTGACACAAATACAGAATTGGTTCTTTAAATGAAAATACAATGAACTTCAATGCACGAGAAAGCCATTTGGTCCTTCATGCCTGCCAACAACAATGTTGATTCAATCTATCATTGCGACTCAAATTTTCTCGGGTGTGGGGTGAGGGCAGGGGAGAGTAGAGAGGAGAACAATGGTCGTAGGCACAGGGACATCACCAGGGTGCTATATATGCATGTATGTGCACCTTTTCTTTTAATTTTCTTGTGTGGTGGCGGGGTGAGCAAACGCTGACATCATATTCACCTTTTGACAAGATCCTCTTACAGACATCACAACACCTGTGTACAATCACCTATCCTACCTCCCAGTCCATGTACCACTCTATTCCTAATCCTTGGATTTACCCATCTAATCACAGTTTAAACGATGCTGTTTCTGCTGACTGCTACTTTTCTAGGGAGACCATTCCATGCAATATGTCTGTGATTGAGACCCTTGCCTTGCTACCATCATTAAAGATCATCTTCTTTACTCGAAGACTTTGACCTCCTGTCACTGTCCATTCTGCTAAAAAAAAATACTTCTGCATTTATTTTGTCGATACCCTTCATTATCTTTCACACACGTATCATATCTTCTCGTAATCGCTTTCTTAATAATGAATAGAGTCCGGTGTCCTTCATCCGCTCATAGCTTAGATCTACCGAGCCCTGAAATATATCTTGTAGCTCTACTCCAAACCCTTTTTTGGCAGCTTTGTTCTTCCTCAGATGTTGTGACCAAAACTGAAAACAATATTCTCAATGAGGCCTCATTAAATTCCTGTACAATGCTAACACCATCTCCTTTGATTTATTAATGACCCCCCTCCAAATACAACCGAAAACCCGATTTGTTTACCTGTAGCTGCCTGGCATTGTGCTGCCTGCTTACCTCCCATATCTTTTACCACCCAGAGATCATTCTCCTGTGTGACATGCTCCAAAATTACCCCTTGCATCCTGTAATCTCTATTCCATTTTTCTTGTCCATCCCCACACTGTATATTTCTTTATGTTAAATTGCATCTGCCATTCTTTTGCCCAGTCTATGAAAGTATCAATACTTTCATGAATCTGACCCCCGCCCTCCCCTTCTCTGCTAGCCACCTGACCTCCAAACTTTGTGTCATCTGCAAATTTGGAAAACATACTCTTCACCCCACTATCCAAATCGTTGATGCAAGCTATAAATTAAGGAAGTTCAGGACTTCTTGACAAAGTTCAGTCTCTCAAACTCCTGGGTCTCACAGAAAGTCATGATCTTTCTTGGACGAACCACATTTCAAAGTTGGTCTCCAATGCCAGCCACTGACTGTGCATCCTCCATTGCACAAAGTCCTTCCTTGACAAACCTGAACTCCAATCCACCTACAAGACCTTCATCCACATCTTGATGGAGTACTGACTGCTCTCCCCTCTGGACTGATCTCTGCAGATCTGGGTAAAATCGTTGAACATCTCCACTCATGGCTCGCAGAGACTGGCTCCCCTGTCTCACATCTTGTCACTTTGACGCTGTTAGAAACCAAGGCTTTCAAGATTGATGGAATCTCCCGTGCTGAAGCTGAATCGATGGGCCGATCCATTTGCCAACTCAGACAGGTCGGTAGCCTATCTATCTTCTACTACCTCCTTTCTGGTCTTGCACCCTCTGCTCTTTCCGTGGTTTATCCCCGTCCCACCCCCCCCCCCCCAGGTTTCCCATCATTAACCCCCTTCTGGTGAAACCAACTAAATCCAGGATCACTGCTCACCTCCACCCATTCATTCCTCTTTTTCCCCACCTGTGGAACTAACTTCCACATTCTCTCCAGTCTCGTTCTTCACTCCAGGTCTTCAAGACAGCGAATCACCACCATCTCAGATCGTCCCCAATCCAAAATCATAATCTTTTCTCCCCTCATTAAACCCTGCCACCTCACCCCAACCAAGCCCTCCTCCTTCCAAATTTCTAGTTTTTCCTTCCTGAATGTTTCCTTCTGTATCCATACTGTCCACCCCAAGCGTCCCTTCCTGCCCCCTCCCCATTAAAACCCATCCGTGGGAATACCTCCTGTGCTGCTGCTCTTCACAGGGCAGCTCACTGGATGATGGGATTGGGACAAAGCCTTCAGGACCCCCATTCTTTGATGATAGGAGGAAAGATGGTGACTTGGACAAACAATTCCTTGATGTGTTGGTCTCCATGGGTCTGGAACTGTGAGCCCGAATAGCAATAAGTTCCTTGAGTTTGCAAAAGTCATGGACTTAGGGTGGCTGGTTCATCGTTTCAACACCCACAGGCTCATCGCTGGACTTGGTATTCCAATGCTGATGGTGTGGCAAAGGAGATTGACCATGTACTCGTTGATGGTCACTGGAGAATGATCCAGAACTGCAGGGTCTCCTGGAGTGCTCAGTTCCTCAATATTGACCATTGGCTTGTTGTCGCAACTTTTAAGTTGTGGCCTAAATCTGGGAGAATGGTACCATCCCAGCCGAGTCTGGATGATGGCAAGCTCAGGGATGAGAGGGTAGCTGAAGAGTTTGCGAACAGGCTGAATGGGAATTTTGGGGGTCTGAGTGCTTTGGGAAATCCTGAAGATTTGTAGAGTGCCGTGAAAACCACCATCCTTGATGTTGCCGGTGGATGTCTTGGAACTCATCGCCAGGCGAAGAAGAAATTTGTCTCACGGGACACTGAATACCATTGATCAGTCACAGGGCCAGGCTGAATGGCAGAGCTGAGCTGTTCAGGGAGTTTAGGCGTAAAACTGTACATGCACTGAGGGAGGACGAGGAGGCCAATATGTGAGGAATCTGTGAGGGGGTAGAGCATCACTTGTGGTTAAGTGATTCTCTTCCTGCTTACAGGGAAATTTGCGCATTGCATCCTTCCAAGACTGTCCCTCGGTGTACTGCATTTAGAGGAGAAGGTGGTGGGCTCTTGGCAGAGGAGTCCAAAGTGAAGGTCTGCTCGGCTGGTTACTTTGAGCGGCTGTACCAGGCTGACCCACCAGCTGTTGAGTTGGATGTCAGGGGTGTTACTATCTCTATTGCTGACCCTCCAATCAACTGTGATCCACCTTTGTTTGTGGAAACACAGGCTGTGGTGAACCGGTTGAATCTTCTGGGTTTCTGTGGCATCCATACTGAACTCTGCAAGGCTGGTTGAAATGCTGGACTTGTCATATCATTGCATGTCGTTCTGTGCTCTGCCTGGAACCCAACTGACTGGACGAGGGGCCTTGTTTGTCCCTCTCTAGAAAGGGAAGGGTGATTGCCAGGACTGCAACAACGACTGAGGGGTGACTCTGCTCTAGGTCTTTGTTCGGATGATTCTTGATAGGGTTCGCCACCATCTGCTTGAGCACCAGCGCCCAGAGCAGTCAGGTTTTACACCAAAAAGGTCAACGATTTACTGTATCCTTGCTCTTCAGGTCTTCACCGAACGCTTACCTTCAGGTCACTTACCTTGGCAGTTATATTCATATCTCTGCTGGCTGTAAGCCAGAGGTCAATAGACGTCTGGGTCTGGCCTGAGGAGTCATGGATTCACTGGATCATGGGGTGTGGCACTGTCAGTACCTGTGCAGGAGGACGAAAGTCCACGTGTTCAGGTCCTTGGTGCTTCCAATCTTGCTCTCCGGATATGAAACTTGAATTCTGACCAGGGATCTGAGATGGAGACCTAATTCTATTGGTAGCAGTTCTTTTCGGATAATCCTTGGCTATTGCTGGTTAGACTTTGTGTCCATCGAGCAGTTGCTTGGAGAGACTGAAATGAGATTTGTTACCTGCATCGTCCATGAGCATCAGTTGTGGCTGTGTGAACATGTGGCTCGTTTTCCTGACGCTGATCCTGCTCACCAGATTATCTCAGCGAGGGAGCTTCGTCAGTGGATGAGGCCAATTGCCTCGTGGTTTTAGCACATTGATCAGCATCTCAAGGAGATGGGGATGGGCCAGCATCTGCCTGGGGGATGGCCAGACAGACGCCCCTCGAGTACCGGTGGAAAGTGGACGCAGCAGTGTCTGTTCCAGCGCATGCTCCCATTCCTGACCTGACCCATTCCTGCCCATACTCATTGTTTGTCCAAGTCACCATCTTTCTTGCCCTTCAACAATACTGTTGATGTCCTCCCAACTCCCCCTTTCTCCTCCACTACTGTTCCTTTTGCCCTTTTTTACATCCTGATCCGTTCAGTGTACTAGTACTCGCCCTTCCACGAGCCTCAATTATTATACAAAAAGAAGTGGTCCTTTATTTGTTAAATGAGTGTCTTTGTGAGTGTGATTTGGTCACAATTTTTTGATGCAGATAAAGCTGTGCCTCACAGAATGCATTCACCAATTCCACACACGTATCATTCTCAAATATTTTAATAAAAGTATAAAAATCATATTTTTGAAAGGGTCTTTTATACTTACATCAAACTAATCTTTCATATGTTGGCCAAGTCCAATGTGGAATTACTCAAATTATTTTGAATTGCTATATACCAGTCACATGAAGGTGTTTGAAATTTACAATGGATCATCATGTGTTATGTACTGCATGATGACATCGGTGTGTATATGCAGTGCCTATAGAAAATCCACTCCCCCTTTCAATTGCCTTATA
Source organism: Eptatretus burgeri (assembly GCF_056783735.1). Lineage (NCBI taxonomy): Eukaryota > Metazoa > Chordata > Myxini > Myxiniformes > Myxinidae > Eptatretus > Eptatretus burgeri. The sequence continues at coordinate 50,867,291 of NC_140970.1, read as the reverse complement.
GCCTGAAATTTAGTTGCATTAAATCGGACTTTTTTCACTTGTATTTACACATCGTAACCCACAACTTACCAGTCAAAAACAAATTTTGCAAATTCCAGAAAATTAATTGAAACTAGAACTGCCACTTTATAACTGCTGGCAGTGATGACCGGGTACCCAGTCCGTCCGCCTTTGACACAACTGACACAACGTGAGACTTAAATCATAGTCGCAAAGTTTCGCATTTATCGGATAAGCGGTGCCAGAGAAAACATTATTTAATGGTGATACAAACACAGGCCTGCTTCGAGACGGCGCGGAACAGACGAGTTACGAACCAGGCAGCACAAAGCGTTCAATTTCCTTATTACTGGCGACCAGATTCAAATAATTAAATAATTCTGGCTGCCAAACCACACGGCCGATCAGGTTGAAATTTTAAACTTTTGTTTCCCATGTAGCCTAAATTATAAATATGAAGTTTCGCATATATAGAAGTAGTGGTTCCAGAGTAAACATGAATTAATATTTATCCTTCAATCTAAGATGGCGGCCAAACCATGTGACTTGTGACCTCATAATGTTTACCATGTATGCAGATATCATGGACGATGACAGACGCAAATTTTCGCTTCGATAGGTTAAGCAGTTCCAGAGAAAACATTATTTAATATTTTTCTTAAATTCAACATGGCTGCCAAACCATGTGACCTATCAATTAGAAATTAACAAACTTGTATTCCCTACTCATGTGCAATAGGGGTGTGAAGTTTCCCCTTGATCAGATCAGGTGTTCTGGAGAAGAAGATGTTTGAAGGTTTTAAGGTAAATTCAAGATGGCCGCCAAACCATGTGACCAATCAAGAACAAATTAACAAACTTGAGAAAGGACCTCATGGGGAATATATGTGTGAAGTTTCGGCTTAATCTGTCTTGCCTTTCTGGAGAAGAAGATTTTTAAAATTTATTCATTTTCAATCCAAGATGGCTGACGAACCATGTGACCTATGACATCAGAAATTTATATTCTGCTTCCAACTGGGTATTGGAACACGTTTGTAAAGTTTCGTGTTAATCGGTAAAGGTGCGTTTTTCTATCCAAGATGGCCGCCAAACCATGTGACGTGTGATGTCATAATTTTTACCATGCGTGCATACACGATGGTAGATGATAATTACAAATTTTCGATTCGTTTGGTTCAGCGGTTCCAGAGAAAACATTATTTAATATTTTTCTTAAATCCAAGATGGCGGCCAAACCGTCTAACGTATCAATTCGAAATTAACAAACTTATATCGCCTACGTGTCCCGAATATAGTTCTGAAATCTCCCCTTCATCCGACCAGCGCTTCTGGAGAAGAAGATGTTTGAAGGTTTTAGGGTTTTTTCAAGATGGCCGCCGAACCATGTGACCGATCAAGAACAAATTAACAAACTTGAGAAAGGACCTCATGGGGAATATATGTGTGAACTTTCATCTTCATCTGTCTTGCCCTTCTGGAGAAGAAGATTTTTAAAATTTATTCATTTTCAATCCAAGATGGCTGCCGAACCTTGTGACCTATGATATCATAAATTTAAATTCTGCTTTCTATTGTCGACCCGAACAAGTGTGTGAAGTTTCGTGTAAATCGGATAAAGTCTATTTTTCTATCCAAGATGGCCGCCAAACCATGTGACTTCTGAGGTAAAATTTTTTTACCATGTATGCAGACTTGAGGGAGGAAGGCACTTGCAAATTTTCGCTTTGATGGCTTATGAAATACCAGAGAAAACATTATTTAATATTTTTCTTAAATCCAACATGGCGGCCAAACCATGTGACCTATCACTTTGAAATTAACAAACTTGCATCGCATACATGTCACGAATATAGTTCTGAAATCTCGCCTTCATTGGACCAGCGCTTCTGGAGAAGAAGATGTTTGAAGGTTTTAAGGTTTTTTCAAGATGGCCGCCAAACCATGTGACGTATCAACAACAAATTAACAAACTTGAAAGAGGACCTCAGGGGGAATGTGCCTGTAAAGTTTCGCCTCAATCTGCACAGCCGTTCTGGAGAAGAAGATTTTAAAAAAAAAAACACAAAAAAACAAGATGGCGGCCGAATTACGTCACTGATGACGTCAAAATATTTTTTTTCTACGATGAATTTTTGTGTAGATGATGCTCAAGAAATTTCAAATTTTTGCCATGTGGCGTTCTACTTGACGAATTTTTACTGGGATACCTCTTCACTGATGACGTCACGAAAAATCACACGTATTCCCGAGAGGGAGCTTGTTCAAATGTATCAAGCGAAATTTTTTTACACTAGAAGGTTTCCGAGATACAGAGGTCCAAAGTTGATCTGTTTTTTCAAGATGGCGCCCGTACTACGTGACCTATGACGTCATAATTATCAATTATGTATGCTATCAAAAAAGATACATATCTGGTGAAAATTTTGTGTCGATTGGTCTTACCATTTCTGAGAAAATGGCATTTAAAGCGAAAAAAACTGGAAATTTTGCAAATTTACGGCGGAAGAAAAATAATAATAACTAGAACTGCCACTTTATAACTGCTGGCAGTGATGACCGGGTACCCAGTCCGTCCGCCTTTGACACAACTGACACAACGTGAGACTTAAATCATAGTCGCAAAGTTTCGCATTTATCGGATAAGCGGTGCCAGAGAAAACATTATTTAATGGTGATACAAACACAGGTCTGCTTCGAGATGGCGCGGAACAGACGAGTTACGAACCGGGCAGCACAAAGCGTTCAATTTCCTTATTGCTGGCGACCAGATTCAAATAATTAAATAATTCTGGCTGCCAAACCACACGGCCGATCAGGTTGAAATTTTAAACTTTTGTTTCCCATGTAGCCTAAATTATAAATATGAAGTTTCGCATATATAGAAGTAGTGGTTCCAGAGTAAACATGAATTAATATTTATCCTTCAATCTAAGATGGCGGCCAAACCATGTGACTTGTGACCTCATAATTTTTACCATGTATGCAGATATCATGGAGGATGACAGACGCAAATTTTCGCTTCGATAGGTTAAGCAGTTCCAGAGAAAACATTATTTAATATTTTTCTTAAATTCAACATGGCTGCCAAACCATGTGACCTATCAATTAGAAATTAACAAACTTGTATTCCCTACTCATGTGCAATAGGGGTGTGAAGTTTCCCCTTGATCAGATCAGGTGTTCTGGAGAAGAAGATGTTTGAAGGTTTTAAGGTAAATTCAAGATGGCCGCCAAACCATGTGACCAATCAAGAACAAATTAACAAACTTGAGAAAGGACCTCATGGGGAATATATGTGTGAAGTTTCGGCTTAATCTGTCTTGCCTTTCTGGAGAAGAAGATTTTTAAAATTTATTCATTTTCAATCCAAGATGGCTGACGAACCATGTGACCTATGACATCAGAAATTTATATTCTGCTTCCAACTGGGTATTGGAACACGTTTGTGAAGTTTCGTGTTAATCGGTAAAGGTGCGTTTTTCTATCCAAGATGGCCGCTTAACCATGTGACGTGTGATGTCATAATTTTTACCATGCGTGCATACACGATGGTAGATGATAATTACAAATTTTCGATTCGTTTGGTTCAGCGGTTCCAGAGAAAACATTATTTAATATTTTTCTTAAATCCAAGATGGCGGCCAAACCGTCTAACGTATCAATTCGAAATTAACAAACTTATATCGCCTAGGTGTCCCGAATATAGTTCTGAAATCTCCCCTTCATCCGACCAGCGCTTCTGGAGAAGAAGATGTTTGAAGGTTTTAGGGTTTTTTCAAGATGGCCGCCGAACCATGTGACCGATCAAGAACAAATTAACAAACTTGAGAAAGGTCCTCATGAGGAATATATGTGTGAAGTTTCGTCTTCATCTGTCTTGCCCTTCTGGAGAAGAAGATTTTTAAAATTTATTCATTTTCAATCCAAGATGGCTGCCGAACCTTGTGACCTATGATATCATAAATTTAAATTCTGCTTTCCATCGTCGACCCGAACAAGTGTGTGAAGTTTCGTGTAAATCGGATAAAGTCGATTTTTCTATCCAAGATGGCCGCCAAACCATGTGACTTCTGAGGTAAAAATTTTTTTACCATGTATGCAGACTTGAGGGAGGAAGGCACTTGCAAATTTTCGCTTTGATGGCTTATGAAATACCAGAGAAAACATTATTTAATATTTTTCTTAAATCCAACATGGCGGCCAAACCATGTGACCTATCACTTTGAAATTAACAAACTTGCATCGCATACATGTCACGAATATAGTTCTGAAATCTCGCCTTCATTGGACCAGCGCTTCTGGAGAAGAAGATGTTTGAAGGTTTTAAGGTTTTTTCAAGATGGCCGCCAAACCATGTGACGTATCAACAACAAATTAACAAACTTGAAAGAGGACCTCAGGGGGAATGTGCCTGTAAAGTTTCGCCTCAATCTGCACAGCCGTTCTGGAGAAGAAGATTTTTTAAAAAAAACACAAAAAAAACAAGATGGCGGCCGAATTACGTCACTGATGACGTCAAAATATTTTTTTTCTACGATGAATTTTTGTGTAGATGATGCTCAAGAAATTTCAAATTTTTGCCATGTGGCGTTCTACTTGACGAATTTTTACTGGGATACCTCTTCACTGATGACGTCACGAAAAATCACACGTATACCCGAGAGGGAGCTTGTTCAAATGTATCAAGCGAAATTTTTTTACACGAGAAGGTTTCCGAGATACAGAGGTCCAAAGTTGATCTGTTTTTTCAAGATGGCGCCCGTATCACGTGACCTATGACGTCATAATTATCAATTATGTATGCTATCAAAAAAGATACATATCTGGTGAAAATTTTGTGTCGATTGGTCTTACCATTTCTGAGAAAATGGCATTTAAAGCGAAAAAAACTGGAAATTTTGCAAATTTACGGCGGAAGAAAAATAATAATAATAATAATAATAATAAACAGAAGAAAAACAATAGGTTATCCAGTCCATTTGACTGGATACCCTAACTAGAACTGCCACTTTATAACTGCTGGCAGTGATGACCGGGTACCCAGTCCGTCCGCCTTTGACACAACTGACACAACGTGAGACTTAAATCGTAGTCGCAAAGTTTCGCATTTATCGGATAAGCGGTGCCAGAGAAAACATTATTTAATGGTGATACAAACACAGGCCTGCTTCGAGACGGCGCGGAACAGACGAGTTACGAACCGGGCAGCACAAAGCGTTCAATTTCCTTATTACTGGCGACCAGATTCAAATAATTAAATAATTCTGGCTGCCAAACCACACGGCCGATCAGGTTGAAATTTTAAACTTTTGTTTCCCATGTAGCCTAAATTATAAATATGAAGTTTCGCATATATAGAAGTAGTGGTTCCAGAGTAAACATGAATTAATATTTATCCTTCAATCTAAGATGGCGGCCAAACCATGTGACTTGTGACCTCATAATTTTTACCATGTATGCAGATGTCATGGAGGATGACAGACGCATATTTTCGCTTCGATAGGTTAAGCAGTTCCAGAGAAAACATTATTTAATATTTTTCTTAAATTCAACATGGCTGCCAAACCATGTGACCTATCAATTAGAAATTAACAAACTTGTATTCCCTACTCATGTGCAATAGGGGTGTGAAGTTTCCCCTTGATCAGATCAGGTGTTCTGGAGAAGAAGATGTTTGAATGTTTTAAGGTAAATTCAAGATGGCCGCCAAACAATGTGACCAATCAAGAACAAATTAACAAACTTGAGAAAGGACCTCATGGGGAATATATGTGTGAAGTTTCGGCTTAATCTGTCTTGCCTTTCTGGAGAAGAAGATTTTTAAAATTTATTCATTTTCAATCCAAGATGGCTGACGAACCATGTGACCTATGACATCAGAAATTTATATTCTGCTTCCAACTGGGTATTGGAACACGTTTGTAAAGTTTCGTGTTAATCGGTAAAGGTGCGTTTTTCTATCCAAGATGGCCGCCAAACCATGTGACGTGTGATGTCATAATTTTTACCATGCGTGCATACACGATGGTCGATGATAATTACAAATTTTCGATTCGTTTGGTTCAGCGGTTCCAGAGAAAACATTATTTAATATTTTTCTTAAATCCAAGATGGCGGCCAAACCGTCTAACGTATCAATTCGAAATTAACAAACTTATATCGCCTACGTGTCCCGAATATAGTTCTGAAATCTCCCCTTCATCCGACCAGCGCTTCTGGAGAAGAAGATGTTTGAAGGTTTTAGGGTTTTTCAAGATGGCCGCCGAACCATGTGACCGATCAAGAACAAATTAACAAACTTGAGAAAGGACCTCATGGGGAATATATGTGTGAAGTTTCGTCTTCATCTGTCTTGCCCTTCTGGAGAAGAAGATTTTTAAAATTTATTCATTTTCAATCCAAGATGGCTGCCGAACCTTGTGACCTATGATATCATAAATTTAAAATCTGCTTTCCATCGTCGACCCGAACAAGTGTGTGAAGTTTCGTGTAAATCGGATAAAGTCTATTTTTCTATCCAAGATGGCCGCCAAACCATGTGACTTCTGAGGTAAAAATTTTTTACCATGTATGCAGACTTGAGGGAGGAAGGCACTTGCAAATTTTCGCTTTGATGGCTTATGAAATGCCAGAGAAAACATTATTTAATATTTTTCTTAAATCCAACATGGCGGCCAAACCATGTGACCTATCACTTTGAAATTAACAAACTTGCATCGCATACATGTCATGAATATAGTTCTGAAATCTCGCCTTCATTGGACCAGCGCTTTTGGAGAAGAAGATGTTTGAAGGTTTTAAGGTTTTTTCAAGATGGCCGCCAAACCATGTGACGTATCAACAACAAATTAACAAACTTGAAAGAGGACCTCAGGGGGAATGTGCCTGTAAAGTTTCGCCTCAATCTGCACAGCCGTTCTGGAGAAGAAGATTTTTTTAAAAAAACACAAAAAAACAAGATGGCGGCCGAATTACGTCACTGATGACGTCAAAATATTTTTTTTCTACGATGAATTTTTGTGTAGATGATGCTCAAGAAATTTCAAATTTTTGCCATGTGGCGTTCTACTTGACGAATTTTTACTGGGATACCTCTTCACTGATGACGTCACGAAAAATCACACGTATACCCGAGAGGGAGCTTGTTCAAATGTATCAAGCGAAATTTTTTTACACTAGAAGGTTTCCGAGATACAGAGGTCCAAAGTTGATCTGTTTTTTCAAGATGGCGCCCGTATCACGTGACCTATGACGTCATAATTATCAATTATGTATGCTATCAAAAAAGATACATATTTGGTGAAAATTTTGTGTCGATTGGTCTTACCATTTCTGAGAAAATGGCATTTAAAGCGAAAAAATTTGGAAATTTTGCAAATTTACGGCGGAAGAATAATAATAATAATAATGCGTAATAATAAACAGAAGAAAAACAATAGGGTACCCTGTACTCACAGGGTACCCTAACTAGAACTGCCACTTTATAACTGCTGGCAGTGATGACCGGGTACCCAGTCCGTCCGCCTTTGACACAACTGACACAACGTGAGACTTAAATCGTAGTCGCAAAGTTTCGCATTTATCGGATAAGCGGTGCCAGAGAAAACATTATTTAATGGTGATACAAACACAGGCCTGCTTCGAGACGGCGCGGAACAGACGAGTTACGAACCGGGCAGCACAAAGCGTTCAATTTCCTTATTACTGGCGACCAGATTCAAATAATTAAATAATTCTGGCTGCCAAACCACACGGCCGATCAGGTTGAAATTTTAAACTTTTGTTTCCCATGTAGCCTAAATTATAAATATGAAGTTTCGCATATATAGAAGTAGTGGTTCCAGAGTAAACATGAATTAATATTTATCCTTCAATCTAAGATGGCGGCCAAACCATGTGACTTGTGACCTCATAATTTTTACCATGTATGCAGATGTCATGGAGGATGACAGCCGCATATTTTCGCTTCGATAGGTTAAGCAGTTCCAGAGAAAACATTATTTAATATTTTTCTTAAATTCAACATGGCTGCCAAACCATGTGACCTATCAATTAGAAATTAACAAACTTGTATTCCCTACTCATGTGCAATAGGGGTGTGAAGTTTCCCCTTGATCAGATCAGGTGTTCTGGAGAAGAAGATGTTTGAATGTTTTAAGGTAAATTCAAGATGGCCGCCAAACAATGTGACCAATCAAGAACAAATTAACAAACTTGAGAAAGGACCTCATGGGGAATATATGTGTGAAGTTTCGGCTTAATCTGTCTTGCCTTTCTGGAGAAGAAGATTTTTAAAATTTATTCATTTTCAATCCAAGATGGCTGACGAACCATGTGACCTATGACATCAGAAATTTATATTCTGCTTCCAACTGGGTATTGGAACACGTTTGTAAAGTTTCGTGTTAATCGGTAAAGGTGCGTTTTTCTATCCAAGATGGCCGCCAAACCATGTGACGTGTGATGTCATAATTTTTACCATGCGTGCATACACGATGGTCGATGATAATTACAAATTTTCGATTCGTTTGGTTCAGCGGTTCCAGAGAAAACATTATTTAATATTTTTCTTAAATCCAAGATGGCGGCCAAACCGTCTAACGTATCAATTCGAAATTAACAAACTTATATCGCCTACGTGTCCCGAATATAGTTCTGAAATCTCCCCTTCATCCGACCAGCGCTTCTGGAGAAGAAGATGTTTGAAGGTTTTAGGGTTTTTTCAAGATGGCCGCCGAACCATGTGACCGATCAAGAACAAATTAACAAACTTGAGAAAGGACCTCATGGGGAATATATGTGTGAACTTTCATCTTCATCTGTCTTGCCCTTCTGGAGAAGAAGATTTTTAAAATTTATTCATTTTCAATCCAAGATGGCTGCCGAACCTTGTGACCTATGATATCATAAATTTAAAATCTGCTTTCCATCGTCGACCCGAACAAGTGTGTGAAGTTTCGTGTAAATCGGATAAAGTCTATTTTTCTATCCAAGATGGCCGCCAAACCATGTGACTTCTGAGGTAAAAATTTTTTACCATGTATGCAGACTTGAGGGAGGAAGGCACTTGCAAATTTTCGCTTTGATGGCTTATGAAATGCCAGAGAAAACATTATTTAATATTTTTCTTAAATCCAACATGGCGGCCAAACCATGTGACCTATCACTTTGAAATTAACAAACTTGCATCGCATACATGTCACGAATATAGTTCTGAAATCTCGCCTTCATTGGACCAGCGCTTCTGGAGAAGAAGATGTTTGAAGGTTTTAAGGTTTTTCAAGATGGCCGCCAAACCATGTGACGTATCAACAACAAATTAACAAACTTGAAAGAGGACCTCAGGGGGAATGTGCCTGTAAAGTTTCGCCTCAATCTGCACAGCCGTTCTGGAGAAGAAGATTTTTTAAAAAAAACACAAAAAAACAAGATGGCGGCCGAATTACGTCACTGATGACGTCAAAATATTTTTTTCTACGATGAATTTTTGTGTAGATGATGCTCAAGAAATTTCAAATTTTTGCCATGTGGCGTTCTACTTGACGAATTTTTACTGGGATACCTCTTCACTGATGACGTCACGAAAAATCACACGTATACCCGAGAGGGAGCTTGTTCAAATGTATCAAGCGAAATTTTTTTACACTAGAAGGTTTCCGAGATACAGAGGTCCAAAGTTGATCTGTTTTTTCAAGATGGCGCCCGTATCACGTGACCTATGACGTCATAATTATCAATTATGTATGCTATCAAAAAAGATACATATTTGGTGAAAATTTTGTGTCGATTGGTCTTACCATTTCTGAGAAAATGGCATTTAAAGCGAAAAAATTTGGAAATTTTGCAAATTTACGGCGGAATAATAATAATAATAATAATGCGTAACTAGAACTGCCACTTTATAACTGCTGGCAGTGATGACCGGGTACCCAGACGTGTCGGCCTTTGATACAACATGGGACTTTCTGCAGATGACAGTCGCAAAGTTTCGCATTGAAAGGATAAGCGGTGCCAGAGAAAACATTATTTAATAGTGATACAAACACAGGCCTGCTTCGAGAGGGCGCGGAACAGACGAGTTCTGAACCGGGCAGCACAAAGCGTTCAATTTCGTTATTACTGGCTTCTAGATTCAAATAATTAAATAATTCTGGCTCCCAAACCGCGTGACCGATCAGGTTGAAATTTTAAACTTTTGTTTCGCATGTCACCTGAATTATAAATGTGAAGTTTCGCATATACAGAGGAAGCGGTTCCAGAGTAAACATTAATTAATATTTATCCTTCAATCCAAGATGGCGGCCAAACCATGTGACTTCTGATGTCATAATTTTCACCACATGTGCAAACACAATTGTAGACGATAAGTGCAAATTTTCGCTTCGCTAGGTTAAGCAGTTCCAGAGAAAACATTATTTAATATTTTTCTTAAAACCAACATGGCTGCCAAACCCTGCGCCCGATCCCGTTGAAATTTCAAACCCTCATTCCGCATGACTGTTGCACCATAAAGGTGATGCTTCACATTTATTGATGCAGTAGTACCAGAGTAAACATTAATTAATATTTTTCCTTCAATCCAATATGGCTGCCAAACGTTGCGTCGTACCTCAAAAGGGGTTGGAACTTTTTATTCGTCAAGGAGAGGCGGTCATAGTGGTCGAGTTTCGCCTGGATCTGTTCAGCCGTTTCAGAGAAAAAGACGTTTGAAGATATTGTTTTTCAATCCAAGATGGCTGACGAACCATGTGACCTATGACATCAGAAATTTATATTCTGCTTCCAACTGGGTATTGGAACACGGTTGTGAAGTTTCGTGTTAATCGGTTAAGGTGCGTTTTTCTATCCAAGATGGCCGCCAAACCATGTGACGTGTGACGTCATAATTTTTATCATGCGTGCATAATGCCCTCTCGATGATAATTACAAATTTTCGATTCGTTTGGTTAAGCGGTTCCAGAGAAAACATTATTTAATATTTTTCTTAAATCCAAGATGGCGGCCAAACCATGTGACTTATCAATTCGAAATTAACAAACTTATATCGCCTTACTCTCCCGAATATAGTTCTGAAATCTCCCCTTCAGTGGACCAGCGCTTCTGGAGAAGAAGATGTTTGAAGGTTTTAGGGTTTTTTCAAGATGGCCGCCAAACCATGTGACCGATCAAGAAGAAATTAACAAACTTGAGAAAGGATCTCATGGGGAATATATCTGTGAAGTTTCGTCTTAATCTGTCTTGCCCTTCTGGAGAAGAAGATTTTTAAAATTTATTCATTTTCAATCCAAGATGGCTGCCGAACCTTGTGACCTATGATATCATAAATTTAAATTCTGCTTTCCATCGTCGACCCGAACAAGTGTGTGAAGTTTCGTGAAAATCGGATAAGGTCTATTTTTCTATCCAAGATGGCCGCCAAACCATGTGACTTCTGAGGTAAAAAATTTTTACCATGTATGCAGACTTGAGGGAGGAAGGCAATTGCAAATTTTCGCTTCGATGGCTTATGAAATACCAGAGAAAACATTATTTAATATTTTTCTTAAATCCAACATGGCGGCCAAACCATGTGACCTATCACTTTGAAATTAACAAACTTGCATCGCATACATGTCCCGAATATAGTTGTGAAATCTCGCCTTCATGGGACCAGCGCTTCTGGAGAAGAAGATGTTTGAAGGTTTTAGGGTTTTTTCAAGATGGCCGCCAAACCATGTGACGTATCAACAACAAATTAACAAACTTGAAAGAGGACATCAGGGGGAATGTACGTGTAAAGTTTCGCCTTAATCTGTCCAGCCCTTCTGGAGAAGAAGATTTTTTTTTAAAAAACACTAAAAAACAAGATGGCGGCCGAATTACGTCATCGATGACGTCAAGAAAAACATTTTCCGCAGCAATTTTAGGCGTAGATGATGATCAGAATTTTTCAGATTTTTCCTATATGGCGTTCTACTTGACGAATTTTCACTGGAATATCGCTTCACCTATGACGTCACGAAAAATCACACGTGTTCCCCATAGGGAGCTTAGTAAAATGTATCAAGCGAAAAAATTTTCCATTGCACGGTTTCCGAGATACAGATGTCCAAAGTTTATCGCTTTTTTCAAGATGGCGACCGTACCACGTGACCAATGACATCATAATTATAACGTGATTGTGCTATCAAAAAAGATACATACTGTGGTGAAAATTTTGTGTCGATCGGACTTAGTATCCCAGAGAAAATGGTTTTTAAAGCGAAAAAGGGTGCAAAATGCCGGCGGAAAAAGAAAAATAATAATAATAATAATAATAAACAGAAGAAAAACAATAGGGTACCCTGTACTCACAGGGTACCCTAATAATAAACAGAAGAAAAACAATAGGGTACCCTGTACTCACAGGGTACCCTAACTAGAACTGCCACTTTATAACTGCTGGCAGTGATGACCGGGTACCCAAACGTGTCCGCCTTTGACACAACTGATACAACATGAGACTTAAATCATCGTCGCAAAGTTTCGCATTCATCGGATAAGCGGTGCCAGAGAAAACATTATTTAATGGTGATACAAACACAGGCCTGCTTCGAGACGGCGCGGAACAGACGAGTTACGAACCGGGCAGCACAAAGCGTTCAATTTCGTTATTACTGGCTTCCAGATTCAAATAATTAAATAATTCTGGCTGCCAATCCGCGTGACCGATCAGGTTGAAATTTTAAACTTTTGTTTCGCATGTCGGCTAAATTACAAATGTGAAGTTTCGTATATATAGAAGCAGCGGTTCGAGAGTAAATATTAATTAATATTTATCCTTCAATCCAAGATGGCGGCCAAACCATGTGACTTGTGACGTCATAATTTTCACCACGTGTGCAAACACGATCGGAGACGACAACTGCAAATTTTCGCTTCGCTAGGTTAAGCAGTTCCAGAGAAAACATTATTTAATATTTTTCTTAAAACCAACATGGCTGCCAAACCCTGGGCCCGATCCCGTTGAAATTTCAAACCCTCATTCCGCATGAGCGTTCCACCATAAAGTTGATGTTTCACATTTATTGATGCAGTAGTTCCAGAGTAAACATTAATTAATATTTTTCCTTCAATCCAATATGGCTGCCAAACGTTGCATCATACCTCAAAAGGGGGTGAGAACTTTTTATTCATCATGGAGAGGCGGTCATACTGGTGGAGTTTCGCCTGGATCTGTTCAGCCGTTTCAGAGAAAAAGACGTTTGAAGATATTGTTTTTCAATCCAAGATGGCTGACGAACCATGTGACCTATGACATCAGAAATTTATATTCTGCTTCCAACTGGGTATTGGAACACGTGCGTCAAGTTTCGTGTTAATCGGTAAAGGTGCGTTTTTCAATCCAAAATGGCCGCCAAACCATGTGACGTGTGACATCATAATTTTTACCATGCGTACATACTGCCCTCTCGATGATAATTACAAATTTTCGATTCGTTTGGTTAAGCGGTTCCAGAGAAAACATTATTTAATATTTTTCTTAAATCCAAGATGGCGGCCAAACCATGTGACTTATCAATTCGAAATTAACAAACTTATATCGCCTTCCTGTCTCGAATATACTTCTGAAATCTGCCCTTCATCCGACCAGCGCTTCTGGAGAAGAAGATGTTTGAAGGTTTTCGGGTTTTTTCAAGATGGCCGCCAAACCATGTGACCGATCAAGAACAAATTAACAAACTTGAGAAAGGACCTCATGGGGAATATATGTGTGAAGTTTCGTCTTCATCTGTCTTGCCCTTCTGGAGAAGAAGATTTTTAAAATTTATTCATTTTCAATCCAAGATGGCTGCCGAACCTTGTGACCTATGATATCATAAATTTAATTTCTGCTTTCCATCGTCGACCCGAACAAGTGTGTGAAGTTTCGTGTAAATCGGATAAAGTCCATTTTTCTATCCAAGATGGCCGCCAAACCATGTGACTTCTGAGGTAAAAATTTTTTACCATGTATGCAGACTTGAGGGAGGAAGGCACTTGCAAATTTTCGCTTCGATGGCTTATGAAATACCAGAGAAAACATTATTTAATATTTTTCTTAAATCCAAGATGGCGGCCGAACCATGTGACCTATCACTTTGAAATTAACAAACTTGCATCGCATACATCTCACGAATATAGTTCTGAAATCTCGCCTTCATTGGACCAGCGCTTCTGGAGAAGAAGATGTTTGAAGGTTTTAAGGTTTTTTCAAGATGGCCGCCAAACCATGTGACGTATCAACAACAAATTAACAAACTTGAAAGAGGACCTCAGGGGGAATGTGCCTGTAAAGTTTCGCCTCAATCTGCACAGCCGTTCTGGAGAAGAAGATTTTTTAAAAAAAACACTAAAAAACAAGATGGCGGCCGAATTACGTCATCGATGACGTCAAGAAAAACATTTTCGTCAGTGATTTTTGGCGTAGATGATGCTCAGAATTTTTCAGATTTTTCCTATATGGCGTTCTACTTGACGAATTTTCACTGGTATATCGCTTCACCTATGACGTCACGAAAAATCACACCTGTTCCCCATAGGGAGCTTAGTAAAATGTATCAAACGAAAAATTTTTCCATTGCAGGGTTTCTGAGATACAGAGGTCCAAAGTTTATCGTTTTTTTCAAGATGGCGCCCGCACCACGTGACCAATGACGTCATAATTATAACGTGATTGTGCTATCAAAAAAGATACATACTGTGGTGAAAATTTTGTGTCGATCGGACTTAGTATCCCAGAGAAAATGATTTTTAAAGCGAAAAAGGGTGCAAAATGCCGGCGGAAAAAGAAAAATAATAATAATAATAATAATAAACAGAAGAAAAACAATAGGGTACCCTGTACTGACAGGGTACCCTAACTAGAACTGCCACTTTATAACTGCTGGCAGTGATGACCGGGTACCCAGTCCGTCCGCCTTTTGATACAACATGGGACTTTCTGCAGATGACAGTCACAAAGTTTCGTTTTGATCGGGAAAGTGGTTCCAGAGAAAACATTATTTAAGAGTGATACAAATACAGGCCTGCTTCGAGACGGCGCGGAACAGACGAGTTACGAACCGGGCAGCACAAAGCATTCAATTTCGTTATTACTGGCTTCCAGATTCAAATAAATAAATAATTCTGGCTCCCAAACCGTGTGACCGATCAGGTTGAAATTTTAAACTTTTGTTTAGCATATCACCTGGATTATAAATTTGAAGTTTCGCATATATAGAGCCAGCGGTTCCAGAGTAAACATTAATTAATATTTATCCTTCAATCCAAGATGGCGGCCAAACCATGTGACTTGTGATGTCATAATTTTCACCACGTGTGCAAACACGATGGTGGATGATAACTGCAAATTTTCGCTTCTCCAGGTTAAGCAGTTCCAGAGAAAACATTATTTAATATTTTTCTTAAAACCAACATGGCTGCCAAATCCTGGGCCCGATCCCGTTGAAATTTCAAACGCTCATTCCGCATGAGCGTTCCACCATAAACTTGATGTTTCACATTTATTGATGCAGTATTTCCAGAGGAAACATTAATTAATATTTTTCCTTCAATCCAATATGGCTGCCAAACGTTGCGTCGTACCTCAAAAGGGGGTGAGAACTTTTTATTCGTCATGGAGAGGCGGTCATAGTGGTGGAGTTTCACCTGGATCTGTTCAGTCGTTTCAGAGAAAAAGACGTTTTAAGATATTATTTTTCAATCCAAGATGGCTGACGAACCATGTGACCTATCACATCACAAATTTATATTCTGCTTCCAACTTGGTATTGGAACACGTGTGTGAAGTTTTGTGTTAATCGGTAAAGGTGCGTTTTTCTATCCAAGATGGCCGCCAAACCATGTGACGTGTGACGTCATAATGTTTACCTTGCGTGCATAGACGATGATAGATGATAATTCCAAATTTTCGATTCGTTGGGTTAAGCGGTTCCAGAGAAAACATTATTTAATATTTTTCTTAAATCCAACATGGCGGCCAAACCGTGTGACTAATCAATTCGAAATTAACAAACTTATATCGCCTACCTGTCCCGAATATAGTTCTGAAATCTCCCCTTCCTCGGACCAGCGCTTCTGGAGAAGAAGATGTTTGAAAGTTTTAGGGTTTTTTCAAGATGGCCGCCAAACCATGTGACCGATCAAGAACAAATTAACAAACTTGAGAAAGGACCTCATGGGGAATATATGTGTGAAGTTTCGTCTTAATCTGTCTTGCCCTTCTGGAGAAGAAGATTTTTAAAATTTATTCATTTTCAATCCAAGATGGCTGCCGAACCTTGTGACCTATGATATCATAAATTTAAATTCTGCTTTCCATCGTCGACCCGAACAAGGGTGTAAAGTTTCGTGTAAATCGGATAAGGTCTATTTTTCTATCCAAGATGGCCGCCAAACCATGTGACTTCTGAGGTAAAAATTTTTTTACCATGTATGCAGAGTTGAGGGAGGAAGGCACTTGCAAATTTTCGCTTCGATGGCTTTTGAAATTCCAGAGAAAACATTATTTAATATTTTTCTTAAATCCAACATGGCGGCCAAACCATGTGACCTATCACTTTGAAATTAACAAACTTGCATCGCATACATGTCACGAATATAGTTCTGAAATCTCGCCTTCATTGGACCAGCGCTTCTGGAGAAGAAGATGTTTGAAGGTTTTAGGGTTTTTTCAAGATGGCCGCCAAACCATGTGACGTATCAACAACAAATTAACAAACTTGAAAGAGGACCTCAGGGGGAATGTACCTGTAAAGTTTCGCCTTAATCTGTTCAGCCCTTCTGGAGAAGAAGATTTTTTTTTAAAAAACACTAAAAAACAAGATGGCGGCCGAATTACATCATCGATGACGTCAAAAATAACATTTTTGACGATGAATTTTGGTGTAGATGACGCTCAGAATTTTTCAGATTTTTCCTATATGGCGTTCTACTTGACGAATTTTCACCGGTATATCGCTTCACCTATGACGTCACGAAAAATCACACGTGTTCCCCATAGGGAGCTTAGTAAAATGTATCAAACGAAAAATTTTTCCATTGCACGGTTTCCGAGATACAGATGTCCAAAGTTTATCGCATTTTTCAAGATGGCGACCGTACCACGTGACCAATGACGTCATAATTATAACGTGATTGTGCTATCAAAAAAGATACACACTATGGTGAAAATTTCCTGTCGATCGGACTTTGTGTTCCAGAGAAAATGATTTTTAAAGCGAAAAAGGGTGCAAAATGCCGGCGGAAAAATAATAATAATAATAATGCGTAATAATAAACAGAAGAAAAACAATAGGGTACCCTGTACTCACAGGGTACCCTAATAAACAGAAGAAAAACAATAGGTTATCCAGTCCATTTGACTGGATACCCTAATAATAATGCGTAATAATAAACAGAAGAAAAACAATAGGGTACCCTGTACTCACAGGGTACCCTAATAATGCGTAATAATAATAAACAGAAGAAAAACAATAGGGTACCCTGTACTCACAGGGTACCCTAATAACTAGAACTGCCACTTTATAACTGCTGGCAGTGATGACCGGGTACCCAGTCCGTCCGCCTTTGTCATCTGCAGAAAGTCCCATGTTGTATCAGTCGCAAAGTTTCGCATTGAAAGGATAAGCGGTGCCAGAGAAAACATTATTTAATAGTGATACAAACACAGGCATGCTTCGAGACGGCGCGGAACAGACGAGTTACGAACCGGACAGCACAAAGCATTCAATTTCGTTATTACTGGCTTCCAGATTCAAATAATTAAATAATTCTGGCTCCCAAACTGCGTGACCGATCAGGTTGAAATTTTAAACTTTTATTTCGCATGTCACCTGAATTATAAATCTGAAGTTTCGCATATATAGAGGCAGCGGTTCCAGAGTAAACATTAATTAATATTTATCCTTCAATCCAAGATGGCGGCCAAACCATGTGACTTGTGATGTCATAATTTGCACCACGTGTGCAAACACGATGGTGGATGATAACTGCAAATTTTCGCTTCTCCAGGTGAAGCAGTTCCAAAGAAAACATTATTTAATATTTTTCTTAAAACCAACATGGCTGCCAAACCCTGGGCCCGATCGCGTTGAAATTTCAAACCCTCATTCCGCATGAGCGTTCCACCATAAACTTGATGTTTCACATTTATTGATGCAGTAGTTCCAGAGTAAACATTAATTAATATTTTTCCTTCAATCCAATATGGCTGCCAAACGTTGCATCGTACCTCAAAAGGGGGTGGGAACTTTTTATTCGTCATGGAGAGGCGGTCATAGTGGTCGAGTTTCGCCTGGATCTGTTCAGCCGTTTCAGAGAAAAAGACGTTTGAAGATATTGTTTTTCAATCCAAGATGGCTGACGAACCATGTGACCTATGACATCAGAAATTTAGATTCTGCTTCCAACTGGGTATTGGAACACGTTTGTGAAGTTTCGTGTTAATCGGTAAAGGTGCGTTTTTCTATCCAAGATGGCTGCCAAACCATGTGACGTGTGATGTCATAATTTTTACCAGGCGTGCAGACACTATGGTAGATGATAATTACAAATTTTCGATTCGTTTGGTTCAGCGGTTCCAGAGAAAACATTATTTAATATTTTTCTTAAATCCAAGATGGCGGCCAAACCGTCTAACGTATCATTTCGAAATTAACAAACTTATATCGCCTACGTGTCCCGAATATAGTTCTGAAATCTCCCCTTCATTGGACCAGCGCTTCTGGAGAAGAAGATGTTTGAAGGTTTTAGGGTTTTTTCAAGATGGCCGCCAAACCATGTGACCGATCAAGAACAAATTAACAAACTTGAGAAAGGACCTCATGGGGAATATATGTGTGAAGTTTCGTCTTAATCTGTCTTGCCCTTCTGGAGAAGAAGATTTTTTAAATTTATTCATTTTCAATCCAAGATGGCTGCCGAACCTTGTGACCTATGATATCATAAATTTAAATTCTGCTTTCCATCGTCGACCCGAATAAGTGTGTGAAGTTTCGTGTAAATCGGATAAAGTCTATTTTTCTATCCAAGATGGCCGCCAAACCATGTGACTTCTGAGGTAAAATTTTTTACCATATATGCAGACTTGAGGGAGGAAGGCACTTGCAAATTTTCGCTTCGATGGCTTATGAAATACCAGAGAAAACATTATTTAATATTTTTCTTAAATCCAACATGGCGGCCAAACCATGTGACCTATCACTTAGAAATTAACAAACTTGCATCGCATACATGTCACGAATATACTTGTGAAATCTCGCCTTCATGGGACCAGCGCTTCTGGAGAAGAAGATGTTTGAAGGTTTTAGGGTTTTTTCAAGATGGCCGCCAAACCATGTGACGTATCAACAACAAATTAACAAACTTGAAAGAGGACATCAGGGGGAATGTACGTGTAAAGTTTCGCCTTCATCTGTCCAGCCCTTCTGGAGAAGAAGATTTTTTAAAAAAAACACTAAAAAACAAGATGGCGGCCGAATTACGTCATCGATGACGTCAAGAAAAACATTTTCGTCAGTGATTTTAGGCGTAGATGATGCTCAGAATTTTTCAGATTTTTCCTATATGGCGTTCTACTTGACGAATTTTCACCGGTATATCGCTTCACCTATGACGTCACGAAAAATCACACGTGTTCCCCATAGGGAGCTTAGTAAAATGTATCAAACGAAAAATTTTTCCATTGCAGGGTTTCTGAGATACAGAGGTCCAAAGTTTATCGTTTTTTTCAAGATGGCGCCCGCACCACATGACCAATGACGTCATAATTATAACGTGATTGTGCTATCAAAAAAGATACATACTGTGGTGAAAATTTTGTGTCGATCGGACTTAGTATCCCAGAGAAAATGATTTTTAAAGCGAAAAAGGGTGCAAAATGCCGGCGGAAAAAGAAAAAGAATAAATAAAAATAATAATAAATAAACAGAAGAAAAACAATAGGGTACCCTGTACTCACAGGGTACCCTAATAATAATAATTAAAACTGGTAAACCAGTAATCCCGGGCTTCAAGGCGTGCCTCCATTTTAACAAATTTCAACACCATCACCCTGTCACATGATATGGGTTTTCCGAGTTAGAAAGTTAGTTCAAGTCTGCAATGTGGCCCAGCTACGGGGTCCCTCAAGTTATATCGATGAAGGATTGAAAAGCCCATAGCAATACATGATAGAGAAAGAAACTTCACGTTGGACAAATCGAGGCTGGACAAATTTTCAAGTCCTCAAAAAAGTCCAATAACTCCACATTTGCATATTAATGTAAATGGCGAACTTGTAGAACGTTAAAATATCTTCCAGAAGTTGTGGTCACTTTTTGTCTATCTTCTTTGGTTTTCATTTTACGACATGTCAAAAATGGGTGATTCTAAACTTTGGGGGGCTCTGGGGCCTCACTGGGGTAAAATACAGACATAGCGTAAACATATTTGGAGTCCCCTCTTCAAGGCCTATCAGAATCTGTCATTAAATTTTTTCAACTCTCATTTGCATATTTGGCATATTTAATGAGGCGAATCGGCATCATTTTAATCATATAAATTATGCAACGATTTCGACGAAATTAACAACTTAACATTGCAATGGAACCTCGCAAATATGTGCAAAAGTTTGAGGCTGTCGTATTACCCCTTCCGGAGAAGAAGATGTTTTTAGGTTTTGGAGAAAATCCAATATGGCCGCCAGACCACGTGACCTACGTCATCAAAATTTTCAAAATATAAACTTCAGGTGGAGAGTTATTCAATGTATAAGTTTCATTGAATTTCATCCAAGCGTTGTTTTTCATTTTATGACATTTCAAAAATTGGTCATTTTCAACTTTGGGGGGCTCTGGGGGCTCACTGGGGTCAAATACAGACATAGTATAAATATATTGGGAGTCCCCTGTTTATGTGCTATCTAAATTTGTCATTAAATTTTTTTAACTCTCATTTGCATATTTTGCATATTTAATGAGGCGAATCGGCATCATTTTAAATCATATTAATTATGTAACGATTTCGACGAAATTAACAAATTCACATTAACATCGAACTTAGCAAATGTTTGCAAAAGATTGAGGCTGTCAGATTATCCCTTCTGGAGAAGAAGATGTTTTTAGGTTTTGGATAAAATCCAATATGGCCGCCAGACCACGTGACCTACGTCATCAAAATTTTTAAAACATAAACTTCAGGTGGAGAGTAATTAAATTGATAAGTTTCATTGAATTTCATCCAAGTGTTGTTTTCATTTTATGACATTAAAAAATGGGTCATTTTCAACTTTGGGGGGCGCTGGGGGCTCACTGGGGTCAAATACAGACATCGTATAAATACATTGGGAGTCCCCTCTTCATGTACTATCTAAATCTGTCATTAAATTTTTTCAACTCTCATTTGCATATTTTTCATATTTAATGAGGCGAATCGGCATCATTTAAAATCATATTAATTATGCAACGATTTCGACGAAATTAACAAATTCACATTAACATCGAACTTAGCAAATGTGTGCAAAAGATTGAGGCTGTCTGATTATCCCTTCTGGAGAAGAAGATGTTTTTAGGTTTTGGAGAAAATCCAATATGGCCGCCATACCACGTGACCTACGTCATCAAAATTTTTAAAGTATAAACTTCAGGTGGAGATTAATTAAATGGATAAGTTTCATTGAATTTACTCTAAGCGTTGTTTTCATTTTATGACATTTCAAAAATGGGTCATTTTCAACTTTGGGGGGCGCTGGGGGCTCACTGGGGTCAAATACAGACATAGTATACCTATATTGGGAGTCCCCTGTTTATGTACTATCGAAATCTGTCATTAAATTTTTTCAACTCTCATTTGCATATTTTGCATATTTAATGAGGCGAATTGGCATCATTTTAAATCATATTAATTATGTAACGATTTCGACCAAATTAACAAATTCACATTAGCATCGAACTTAGCAAAGGTGTGCAAAAGATTGAGTCTGTCTGATTATCCCTTCTGGAGAAGAAGATGTTTTTAGGTTTTGGATATAATCAAATATGGCCGCCATACCACGTGACCTACGTCATCAAATGTTTCATAGTATAAACTTCAGGTGGTGAGTAATAATCCTGTTAAGTTTCGTTGAATTTCATCCGACAGTTTTCCCTCCAGATCCGCCACAAAATCGGTCAGTAGAACATAAAACCCGTTATAATAATAATAATAATAATAACTAGAACTGCCACTTTATAACTGCTGGCAGTGATGACCGGGTACCCAGAAGTGCCTTTGACACAACTGATACAACATGAGACTTAAATCAGAGTCGCAAAGTTTTGCATTGACAGGATAAGCGGTGCCAGAGAAAACATTATTTAATGGTGATACAAACACAGGCCTGCTTCGAGAGGGCACGGAACAGACGAGTTACGAACCGGGCAGCACAAAGCATTCAATTTCGTTAGAACTGGCTTCCAGATTCAAATAATTAAATAATTCTGGCTCCCAAACCGCGTGACCGATCAGGTTGAAATTTTAAACTTTTGTTTCGCATGTCACCTCAATTATAAATCTGAAGTTTCTCATATATAGAGGCAGCGGTTCCAGAGTAAACATTAATTAATATTTATCTTTCAATCCAAGATGGCGGCCAAACCATGTGACTTGTGATGTCATAATTTTCAACACATGTGCAAACACGATGGGAGACGATAAGTGCAAATTTTCGCTTTGCAAGGTTAACCAGTTCCAGAGAAAACATTATTTAATATTTTTCTTAAAACCAACATGGCTGCCAAACCCTGGGCCCGATCGCGTTGAAATTTCAAACCCTCATTCCGCATGAGTTTTCCACCATAAAGGTGATGTTTCACATTTATTGATGCAGTATTTCCAGAGTAAACATTAATTAATATTTTTCCTTCAATCCACTATGGCTGCCAAACGTTGCGTCGTACCTCAAAAGGGGGTGAGAACTTTTTATTCGTCATGGAGAGGCGGTCATAGTGGTGGAGTTTCGCCTGGATCTGTTCAGTCCTTTCAGAGAAAAAGACGTTTAAAGATATTATTTTTTAATCCAAGATGGCTGACGAACCATGTGACCTATGACATCACAAATTTACATTCTGCTTCCAACTGGGAACTGGAACACGGTTGTGAAGTTTCGTGTTAATCGGTAAAGGTGCGTTTTTCTATCCAAGATGGCCGCCAAACCATGTAACGTGTGATGTCATAATTTTTACCATGCGTGCATACACGATGGTAGATGATAATTACAAATTTTCGATTCGTTTGGTTCAGTGGTTCCAGAGAAAACATTATTTAATATTTTTCTTAAATCCAAGATGGCAGCCAAACCGTCTAACGTATCAATTCGAAATTAACAAACTTATATCGCCTACATGTCCCGAATATAGTTCTGAAATCTCCCCTTCATCCGACCAGCGCTTCTGGAGAAGAAGATGTTTGAAGGTTTTAGGGTTTTTTCAAGATGGCCGCCGAACCATGTGACCGATCAAGAACAAATTAACAAACTTGAGAAAGGACCTCATGGGGAATATATGTGTGAAGTTTCGTCTTCACCTGTCTTGCCCTTCTGGAGAAGAAGATTTTTAAAATTTATTCATTTTCAATCCAAGATGGCTGCCGAACCTTGTGACCTATGATATCATAAATTTAAATTCTGCTTTCCATCGTCGACCCGAACAAGTCTGTCGATTTTCGTGTAAATCGGATAAAGTCTATTTTTCTATCCAAGATGGCCGCCAAACCATGTGACTTCTGAGGTAAAAATTTTTTACCATGTATGCAGACTTGAGGCGAGAAGGCACTTGCAAATTTTCGCTTCGATAGCTCATGAAATTCCAGAGAAAACATTATTTAATATTTTTCTTAAATCCAACATGGCGGCCAAACCATGTGACCTATCACTTCAAAATTAACAAACTTGCATCGCATACATGTCACGAATATAGTTCTGAAATCTCGCCTTGATTGGACCAGCGCTTCTGGAGAAGAAGATGTTTGAAGGTTTTAGGGTTTTTTCAAGATGGCCGCCAAACCATGTGACGTATCAACAACAAATTAACAAACTTGAAAGAGGACCTCAGGGGGAATGTACCTGTAAAGTTTCGCCTTAATCTGCCTAGCCCTTCTGGAGAAGATTTTTTTAAAAAAACACTAAAAAACAAGATGGCGGCCGAATTACGTCATCGATGACGTGAAAAATAACATTTTTGTCGATGAATTTTGTTGTAGATGACGCTCAAAATTTTTCAGATTTTTCCTATATGGCGTTCTACTTGACGAATTTTCACCGGTATATCGCTTCACCTATGACGTCACGAAAAATCACACGTGTTCCCCATAGGGAGCTTAGTAAAATGTATCAAACGAAAATTTTTTCCATTGCACGGTTTCCGAGATACAGATGTCCAAAGTTTATCGCTTTTTTCAAGATGGCGACCGTACCACGTGACCAATGACGTCATAATTATAACGTGATTGTGCTATCAAAAAAGATACACACTATGGTGAAAATTTCCTGTCGATCGGACTTAGTATTCCAGAGAAAATGATTTTTAAAGCGAAAAAGGGTGCAAAATGCCGGCGGAAAAATAATAATAATAAAAATAACTAGAACTGCCACTTTATAACTGCTGGCAGTGATGACCGGGTACCCAGTCCGTCCGCCTTTGATACAACATGGGACTTTCTGCAGATGACAGTCGCAAAGTTCCGCATTGAAAGGATAAGCGGTGCCAGAGAAAACATTATTTAATAGTGATACAAACACAGGCCTGCTTCGAGAGGGCGCGGAACAGACGAGTTACGAACCGGGCAGCACAAAGCGTTCAATTTCGTTATTACTGGCTTCCAGATTCAAATAATTAAATAATTCTGGCTTCCAAACCGCGTGACCGATCAGGTTGAAATTTTAAACTTTTGTTTCGCATGTCACCTGAATTATAAATGTGAAGTTTCGCATATATAGAGGCAGCGGTTCCAGAGTAAACATTAATTAATATTTATCCTTCAATCCAAGATGGCGGCCAAACCATGTGACTTGTGATGTCATAATTTGCACCACGTGTGCAAACACGATGGTGGATGATAACTGCAAATTTTCGCTTCTCCAGGTTAAGCAGTTCCAGAGAAAACATTATTTAATATTTTTCTTAAAACCAACATGGCTGCCAAACCCTGGGCCCGATCCTGTTGAAATTTCAAATCCTCATTCCGCATGAGCGTTCCACCATAAACTTGATGTTTCACATTTATTGATGCAGTAGTTCAAGAGTAAACATTAATTAATATTTTTCCTTCAATCCAATATGGCTGCCAAACGTTGCGTCGTACCTCAAAAGGGGGTGAGAACTTTTTATTCGTCATGGAGAGGCGGTCATAGTGGTCGAGTTTCGTCTGGATCTGTTCAGCCGTTTCAGAGAAAAAGACGTTTGAAGATATTGTTTTTCAATCCAAGATGGCTGACGAACCATGTGACCTATGACATCAGAAATTTATATTCTGCTTCCAACTGGGTATTGGAACACGTTTGTGAAGTTTCGTGTTAATCGGTAAAGGTGCGTTTTTCTATCCAAGATGGCCGCCAAACCATGTGACGTGTGATGTCATAATTTTTACCATGCGTGCATACCCGATGGTAGATGATAATTACAAATTTTCGATTCGTTTGGTTCAGCGGTTCCAGAGAAAACATTATTTAATATTTTTCTTAAATCCAAGATGGCGGCCAAACCGTCTAACGTATCAATTCGAAATTAACAAACTTATATCGGCTACGTGTCCCGAATATAGTTCTGAAATCTCCCCTTCATCCGACCAGCGCTTCTGGAGAAGAAGATGTTTGAAGTTTTAGGGTTTTTTCAAGATGGCCGCCGAACCATGTGACCGATCAAGAACAAATTAACAAACTTGAGAAAGGACCTCATGGGGAATATATGTGTGAAGTTTCGTCTTCATCTGTCTTGCCCTTCTGGAGAAGAAGATTTTTAAAATTTATTCATTTTCAATCCAAGATGGCTGCCGAACCTTGTGACCTATGATATCATAAATTTAAATTCTGCTTTCCATCGTCGACCCGAACAAGTGTGTGAAGTTTCGTGTAAATCGGATAAAGTCTATTTTTCTATCCAAGATGGCCGCCAAACCATGTGACTTCTGAGGTAAAAATTTTTTACCATGTATGCAGACTTGAGGGAGGAAGGCACTTGCAAATTTTCGCTTCGATGGCTTGTGAAATTCCAGAGAAAAGATTATTTAATATTTTTCTTAAATCCAACATGGCGGCCAAACCATGTGACCTATCACTTTGAAATTAACAAACTTGCATCGCATACATGTCACGAATATAGTTCTGAAATCTCGCCTTCATTGGACCAGCGCTTCTGGAGAAGAAGATGTTTGAAGGTTTTAAGGTTTTTTCAAGATGGCCGCCAAACCATGTGACGTATCAACAACAAATTAACAAACTTGAAAGAGGACCTCAAGGGGAATGTACCTGTAAAGTTTCGCCCCAATCTGCACAGCCGTTCTGGAGAAGAAGATTTTTTTAAAAAAAACACTAAAAAACAAGATGGCGGCCGAATTACGTCATCGATGACGTCAAAAATAACATTTTTGACGATGAATTTTGTCGTAGATGACGCTCAAAATTTTTCAGATTTTTCCTATATGGCGTTCTACTTGACGAATTTTCACCGGTATATCGCTTCACCTATGACGTCACGAAAAATCACATGTATTCCCCATAGTCAGTTTAGTAAAATGTATTAAACGAAAAATTTTTCCATTGCACGGTTTCCGAGATACAGAGGTCCAAAGTTTATCGTTTTTTTCAAGATGGCGCCCGCACCACGTGACCAATGACGTCATAATTATAACGTGATTGTGCTATCAAAAAAGATACATACTACGGTGAAAATTTCGTGTCGATCGGACTTTGCGTTCCTGAGAAAATGATTTTTAAAGCGAAAACAGGCCGCAAAATGCCGGCGGAAAAATAATAATAATAAATAAACATAAGAAAAACAATAGGGTACCCTGTACTGACAGGGTACCCTAATAACTAGAACTGCCACTTTATAACTGCTGGCAGTGATGACCGGGTACCCAGTCCGTCCGCCTTTGTCATCTGCAGAAAGTCCCATGTTGTATCAGTCGCAAAGTTTCGCATTGAAAGGATAAGCGGTGCCAGAGAAAACATTATTTAATAGTGATACAAACACAGGCATGCTTCGAGACGGCGCGGAACAGACGAGTTACGAACCGGACAGCACAAAGCATTCAATTTCGTTATTACTGGCTTCCAGATTCAAATAATTAAATAATTCTGGCTCCCAAACTGCGTGACCGATCAGGTTGAAATTTTAAACTTTTATTTCGCATGTCACCTGAATTATAAATCTGAAGTTTCGCATATATAGAGGCAGCGGTTCCAGAGTAAACATTAATTAATATTTATCCTTCAATCCAAGATGGCGGCCAAACCATGTGACTTGTGATGTCATAATTTGCACCACGTGTGCAAACACGATGGTGGATGATAACTGCAAATTTTCGCTTCTCCAGGTGAAGCAGTTCCAAAGAAAACATTATTTAATATTTTTCTTAAAACCAACATGGCTGCCAAACCCTGGGCCCGATCGCGTTGAAATTTCAAACCCTCATTCCGCATGAGCGTTCCACCATAAACTTGATGTTTCACATTTATTGATGCAGTAGTTCCAGAGTAAACATTAATTAATATTTTTCCTTCAATCCAATATGGCTGCCAAACGTTGCATCGTACCTCAAAAGGGGGTGGGAACTTTTTATTCGTCATGGAGAGGCGGTCATAGTGGTCGAGTTTCGCCTGGATCTGTTCAGCCGTTTCAGAGAAAAAGACGTTTGAAGATATTGTTTTTCAATCCAAGATGGCTGACGAACCATGTGACCTATGACATCAGAAATTTAGATTCTGCTTCCAACTGGGTATTGGAACACGTTTGTGAAGTTTCGTGTTAATAGGTAAAGGTGCGTTTTTCTATCCAAGATGGCTGCCAAACCATGTGACGTGTGATGTCATAATTTTTACCAGGCGTGCAGACACTATGGTAGATGATAATTACAAATTTTCGATTCGTTTGGTTCAGCGGTTCCAGAGAAAACATTATTTAATATTTTTCTTAAATCCAAGATGGCGGCCAAACCGTCTAACGTATCATTTCGAAATTAACAAACTTATATCGCCTACGTGTCCCGAATATAGTTCTGAAATCTCCCCTTCATTGGACCAGCGCTTCTGGAGAAGAAGATGTTTGAAGGTTTTAGGGTTTTTTCAAGATGGCCGCCAAACCATGTGACCGATCAAGAACAAATTAACAAACTTGAGAAAGGACCTCATGGGGAATATATGTGTGAAGTTTCGTCTTAATCTGTCTTGCCCTTCTGGAGAAGAAGATTTTTTAAATTTATTCATTTTCAATCCAAGATGGCTGCCGAACCTTGTGACCTATGATATCATAAATTTAAATTCTGCTTTCCATCGTCGACCCGAATAAGTGTGTGAAGTTTCGTGTAAATCGGATAAAGTCTATTTTTCTATCCAAGATGGCCGCCAAACCATGTGACTTCTGAGGTAAAATTTTTTTACCATATATGCAGACTTGAGGGAGGAAGGCACTTGCAAATTTTCGCTTCGATGGCTTATGAAATACCAGAGAAAACATTATTTAATATTTTTCTTAAATCCAACATGGCGGCCAAACCATGTGACCTATCACTTAGAAATTAACAAACTTGCATCGCATACATGTCACGAATATACTTGTGAAATCTCGCCTTCATGGGACCAGCGCTTCTGGAGAAGAAGATGTTTGAAGGTTTTAGGGTTTTTTCAAGATGGCCGCCAAACCATGTGACGTATCAACAACAAATTAACAAACTTGAAAGAGGACATCAGGGGGAATGTACGTGTAAAGTTTCGCCTTCATCTGTCCAGCCCTTCTGGAGAAGAAGATTTTTTAAAAAAAACACTAAAAAACAAGATGGCGGCCGAATTACGTCATCGATGACGTCAAGAAAAACATTTTCGTCAGTGATTTTAGGCGTAGATGATGCTCAGAATTTTTCAGATTTTTCCTATATGGCGTTCTACTTGACGAATTTTCACCGGTATATCGCTTCACCTATGACGTCACGAAAAATCACACGTGTTCCCCATAGGGAGCTTAGTAAAATGTATCAAACGAAAAATTTTTCCATTGCAGGGTTTCTGAGATACAGAGGTCCAAAGTTTATCGTTTTTTTCAAGATGGCGCCCGCACCACATGACCAATGACGTCATAATTATAACGTGATTGTGCTATCAAAAAAGATACATACTGTGGTGAAAATTTTGTGTCGATCGGACTTAGTATCCCAGAGAAAATGATTTTTAAAGCGAAAAAGGGTGCAAAATGCCGGCGGAAAAAGAAAAAGAATAAATAAAAATAATAATAAATAAACAGAAGAAAAACAATAGGGTACCCTGTACTCACAGGGTACCCTAATAACTAGAACTGCCACTTTATAACTGCTGGCAGTGATGACCGGGTACCCAGTCCGTCCGCCTTTGTCATCTGCAGAAAGTCCCATGTTGTATCAGTCGCAAAGTTTCGCATTGAAAGGATAAGCGGTGCCAGAGAAAACATTATTTAATAGTGATACAAACACAGGCATGCTTCGAGACGGCGCGGAACAGACGAGTTACGAACCGGACAGCACAAAGCATTCAATTTCGTTATTACTGGCTTCCAGATTCAAATAATTAAATAATTCTGGCTCCCAAACTGCGTGACCGATCAGGTTGAAATTTTAAACTTTTATTTCGCATGTCACCTGAATTATAAATCTGAAGTTTCGCATATATAGAGGCAGCGGTTCCAGAGTAAACATTAATTAATATTTATCCTTCAATCCAAGATGGCGGCCAAACCATGTGACTTGTGATGTCATAATTTGCACCACGTGTGCAAACACGATGGTGGATGATAACTGCAAATTTTCGCTTCTCCAGGTGAAGCAGTTCCAAAGAAAACATTATTTAATATTTTTCTTAAAACCAACATGGCTGCCAAACCCTGGGCCCGATCGCGTTGAAATTTCAAACCCTCATTCCGCATGAGCGTTCCACCATAAACTTGATGTTTCACATTTATTGATGCAGTAGTTCCAGAGTAAACATTAATTAATATTTTTCCTTCAATCCAATATGGCTGCCAAACGTTGCATCGTACCTCAAAATGGGGTGGGAACTTTTTATTCGTCATGGAGAGGCGGTCATAGTGGTCGAGTTTCGCCTGGATCTGTTCAGCCGTTTCAGAGAAAAAGACGTTTGAAGATATTGTTTTTCAATCCAAGATGGCTGACGAACCATGTGACCTATGACATCAGAAATTTAGATTCTGCTTCCAACTGGGTATTGGAACACGTTTGTGAAGTTTCGTGTTAATCGGTAAAGGTGCGTTTTTCTATCCAAGATGGCTGCCAAACCATGTGACGTGTGATGTCATAATTTTTACCAGGCGTGCAGACACTATGGTAGATGATAATTACAAATTTTCGATTCGTTTGGTTCAGCGGTTCCAGAGAAAACATTATTTAATATTTTTCTTAAATCCAAGATGGCGGCCAAACCGTCTAACGTATCATTTCGAAATTAACAAACTTATATCGCCTACGTGTCCCGAATATAGTTCTGAAATCTCCCCTTCATTGGACCAGCGCTTCTGGAGAAGAAGATGTTTGAAGGTTTTAGGGTTTTTCAAGATGGCCGCCAAACCATGTGACCGATCAAGAACAAATTAACAAACTTGAGAAAGGACCTCATGGGGAATATATGTGTGAAGTTTCGTCTTAATCTGTCTTGCCCTTCTGGAGAAGAAGATTTTTTAAATTTATTCATTTTCAATCCAAGATGGCTGCCGAACCTTGTGACCTATGATATCATAAATTTAAATTCTGCTTTCCATCGTCGACCCGAATAAGTGTGTGAAGTTTCGTGTAAATCGGATAAAGTCTATTTTTCTATCCAAGATGGCCGCCAAACCATGTGACTTCTGAGGTAAAATTTTTTTACCATATATGCAGACTTGAGGGAGGAAGGCACTTGCAAATTTTCGCTTCGATGGCTTATGAAATACCAGAGAAAACATTATTTAATATTTTTCTTAAATCCAACATGGCGGCCAAACCATGTGACCTATCACTTAGAAATTAACAAACTTGCATCGCATACATGTCACGAATATACTTGTGAAATCTCGCCTTCATGGGACCAGCGCTTCTGGAGAAGAAGATGTTTGAAGGTTTTAGGGTTTTTTCAAGATGGCCGCCAAACCATGTGACGTATCAACAACAAATTAACAAACTTGAAAGAGGACATCAGGGGGAATGTACGTGTAAAGTTTCGCCTTCATCTGTCCAGCCCTTCTGGAGAAGAAGATTTTTAAAAAAAAACACTAAAAAACAAGATGGCGGCCGAATTACGTCATCGATGACGTCAAGAAAAACATTTTCGTCAGTGATTTTAGGCGTAGATGATGCTCAGAATTTTTCAGATTTTTCCTATATGGCGTTCTACTTGACGAATTTTCACCGGTATATCGCTTCACCTATGACGTCACGAAAAATCACACGTGTTCCCCATAGGGAGCTTAGTAAAATGTATCAAACGAAAAATTTTTCCATTGCAGGGTTTCTGAGATACAGAGGTCCAAAGTTTATCGTTTTTTTCAAGATGGCGCCCGCACCACATGACCAATGACGTCATAATTATAACGTGATTGTGCTATCAAAAAAGATACATACTGTGGTGAAAATTTTGTGTCGATCGGACTTAGTATCCCAGAGAAAATGATTTTTAAAGCGAAAAAGGGTGCAAAATGCCGGCGGAAAAAGAAAAAGAATAAATAAAAATAATAATAAACTAGAACTGCCACTTTATAACTGCTGGCAGTGATGACCGGGTACCCAGTCCGTCCGCCTTTGACACAACTGACACAACGTGAGACTTAAATCGTAGTCGCAAAGTTTCGCATTTATCGGATAAGCGGTGCCAGAGAAAACATTATTTAATGGTGATACAAACACAGGCCTGCTTCGAGACGGCGCGGAACAGACGAGTTACGAACCGGGCAGCACAAAGCGTTCAATTTCCTTATTACTGGCGACCAGATTCAAATAATTAAATAATTCTGGCTGCCAAACCACACGGCCGATCAGGTTGAAATTTTAAACTTTTGTTTCCCATGTAGCCTAAATTATAAATATGAAGTTTCGCATATATAGAAGTAGTGGTTCCAGAGTAAACATGAATTAATATTTATCCTTCAATCTAAGATGGCGGCCAAACCATGTGACTTGTGACCTCATAATTTTTACCATGTATGCAGATGTCATGGAGGATGACAGCCGCATATTTTCGCTTCGATAGGTTAAGCAGTTCCAGAGAAAACATTATTTAATATTTTTCTTAAATTCAACATGGCTGCCAAACCATGTGACCTATCAATTAGAAATTAACAAACTTGTATTCCCTACTCATGTGCAATAGGGGTGTGAAGTTTCCCCTTGATCAGATCAGGTGTTCTGGAGAAGAAGATGTTTGAATGTTTTAAGGTAAATTCAAGATGGCCGCCAAACAATGTGACCAATCAAGAACAAATTAACAAACTTGAGAAAGGACCTCATGGGGAATATATGTGTGAAGTTTCGGCTTAATCTGTCTTGCCTTTCTGGAGAAGAAGATTTTTAAAATTTATTCATTTTCAATCCAAGATGGCTGACGAACCATGTGACCTATGACATCAGAAATTTATATTCTGCTTCCAACTGGGTATTGGAACACGTTTGTAAAGTTTCGTGTTAATCGGTAAAGGTGCGTTTTTCTATCCAAGATGGCCGCCAAACCATGTGACGTGTGATGTCATAATTTTTACCATGCGTGCATACACGATGGTCGATGATAATTACAAATTTTCGATTCGTTTGGTTCAGCGGTTCCAGAGAAAACATTATTTAATATTTTTCTTAAATCCAAGATGGCGGCCAAACCGTCTAACGTATCAATTCGAAATTAACAAACTTATATCGCCTACGTGTCCCGAATATAGTTCTGAAATCTCCCCTTCATCCGACCAGCGCTTCTGGAGAAGAAGATGTTTGAAGGTTTTAGGGTTTTTTCAAGATGGCCGCCGAACCATGTGACCGATCAAGAACAAATTAACAAACTTGAGAAAGGACCTCATGGGGAATATATGTGTGAACTTTCATCTTCATCTGTCTTGCCCTTCTGGAGAAGAAGATTTTTAAAATTTATTCATTTTCAATCCAAGATGGCTGCCGAACCTTGTGACCTATGATATCATAAATTTAAAATCTGCTTTCCATCGTCGACCCGAACAAGTGTGTGAAGTTTCGTGTAAATCGGATAAAGTCTATTTTTCTATCCAAGATGGCCGCCAAACCATGTGACTTCTGAGGTAAAAATTTTTTACCATGTATGCAGACTTGAGGGAGGAAGGCACTTGCAAATTTTCGCTTTGATGGCTTATGAAATGCCAGAGAAAACATTATTTAATATTTTTCTTAAATCCAACATGGCGGCCAAACCATGTGACCTATCACTTTGAAATTAACAAACTTGCATCGCATACATGTCACGAATATAGTTCTGAAATCTCGCCTTCATTGGACCAGCGCTTCTGGAGAAGAAGATGTTTGAAGGTTTTAAGGTTTTTTCAAGATGGCCGCCAAACCATGTGACGTATCAACAACAAATTAACAAACTTGAAAGAGGACCTCAGGGGGAATGTGCCTGTAAAGTTTCGCCTCAATCTGCACAGCCGTTCTGGAGAAGAAGATTTTTTAAAAAAAAACACAAAAAACAAGATGGCGGCCGAATTACGTCACTGATGACGTCAAAATATTTTTTTTCTACGATGAATTTTTGTGTAGATGATGCTCAAGAAATTTCAAATTTTTGCCATGTGGCGTTCTACTTGACGAATTTTTACTGGGATACCTCTTCACTGATGACGTCACGAAAAATCACACGTATACCCGAGAGGGAGCTTGTTCAAATGTATCAAGCGAAATTTTTTTACACTAGAAGGTTTCCGAGATACAGAGGTCCAAAGTTGATCTGTTTTTTCAAGATGGCGCCCGTATCACGTG
The DNA here is from genome assembly GCF_056783735.1 of Eptatretus burgeri. Taxonomy (NCBI): domain Eukaryota; kingdom Metazoa; phylum Chordata; class Myxini; order Myxiniformes; family Myxinidae; genus Eptatretus; species Eptatretus burgeri. The sequence goes on along the minus strand of NC_140970.1, from coordinate 50,833,112 downwards.
ACCTATGACGTCATAATTATCAATTATGTATGCTATCAAAAAAGATACATATTTGGTGAAAATTTTGTGTCGATTGGTCTTACCATTTCTGAGAAAATGGCATTTAAAGCGAAAAAATTTGGAAATTTTGCAAATTTACGGCGGAAGAATAATAATAATAACTAGAACTGCCACTTTATAACTGCTGGCAGTGATGACCGGGTACCCAGTCCGTCCGCCTTTGACACAACTGATACAACATGAGACTTAAATCATAGCCGCAAAGTTTCGCATTTATCGGATAAGCGGTGCCAGAGAAAACATTATTTAATGGTGATACAAACACAGGCTGCTTCGAGACGGCGCGGAACGGACGAGTTATGAACCGGGCAGCACAAAGCGTTCAATTTCCTTATTACTGGTGAACAGATTCAAATAATTAAATAATTCTGGCTGCCAAACCGCGTGACCGATCAGGTTGAAATTTTAAACTTTTGTTTCGCATGTCGGCTAAATTACAAATGTGAAGTTTCGTATATACAGAAGCAGCGGTTCCAGAGTAAACATTAATTAATATTTATCCTTCAATCCAAGATGGCGGCCAAACCATGTGACTTGTGACGTCATAATTTTCACCACGTGTGCAAACAGGATCGGAGACGATAACGGCAAATTTTCGCTTCGCTAGGTTAAGCAGTTCCAGAGAAAACATTATTTAATATTTTTCTTAAAACCAACATGGCTGCCAAACCCTGGGCCCGATCCCGTTGAAATTTCAAACCCTCATTCCGCATGAGCGTTCCACCATAAACTTGATGTTTCACATTTATTGATGCAGTAGTTCCAGAGTAAACATTAATTAATATTTTTCCTTCAATCCAATATGGCTGCCAAACGTTGCATCGTACCTCAAAGGGGGTGAGAACTTTTTATTCATCATGGAGAGGCGGTCATCGTGGTCGAGTTTCGCCTGGATCTGTTCAGCCGTTTCAGAGAAAAAGACGTTTAAAGATATTGTTTTTCAATCCAAGATGGCTGACGAACCATGTGACCTATGACATCACAAATTTATATTCTGCTTCCAACTGGGTATTGGAACACGTTTGTGAAGTTTCGTGTTAATCGGTAAAGGTGCGTTTTTCTATCCAAGATGGCCGCCAAACTATGTGACGTGTGAAGTCATAATTTTTACCATGCGTGCAGACTGCCCTCTCGATGATAATTACAAATTTTCGATTCGTTTGGTTAAGCGGTTCCAGAGAAAACATTATTTAATATTTTTCTTAAATCCAAGATGGCGGCCAAACCATGTGACTTATCAATTCGAAATTAACAAACTTATATGGCCTTCCTGTCCCGAATACAGTTCTGAAATCTCCCCTTCATTGGGCCAGCGCTTCTGGAGAAGAAGATGTTTGAAGGTTTTCGGGTTTTTTCAAGATGGCCGCCAAACCATGTGACCGATCAAGAACAAATTAACAAACTTGAGAAAGGACCTCATGGGGAATATATGTGTGAAGTTTCGTCTTAATCTATCTTGCCCTTCTGGAGAAGAAGATTTTTAAAATTTATTCATTTTCAATCCAAGATGGCTGCCGAACCTTGTGACCTATGATATCATAAATTTAAATTCTGCTTTCCATCATCGACCCGAACAAGTGTGTGAAGTTTCGTGTAAATCGGATAAGGTCTATTTTTCCATCCAAGATGGCCGCCAAACCATGTGACTTCTGAGGTAAAAATTTTTTTACCATGTATGCAGACTTGAGGGAGGAAGGTATTTGCAAATTTTCGCTTCGATGGCTTCTGGAATACCAGAGAAAACATTATTTAATATTTTTCTTAAATCCAACATGGCGGCCAAACCATGTGACCTATCACTTTGAAATTAACAAACTTGCATCGCATACATGTCGCGAATATAGTCCTGAAATCTCGCCTTCATTGGACCAGCGCTTCTGGAGAAGAAGATGTTTGAAGGTTTTAGGGTTTTTTCAAGATGGCCGCCAAACCATGTGACGTATCAACAACAAATTAACAAACTTGAAAGAGGACCTCAGGGGGAATGTACCTGTAAAGTTTCGCCTTAATCTGTCCAGCCCTTCTGGAGAAGAAGATTTTTTTTAAAAAACACTAAAAAACAAGATGGCGGCCGAATTACGTCATCGATGACGTCAAGAAAAACATTTTCGTCGGTGACTTGAGGCGTAGATGATGCTCAAAATTTTTCAGATTTTTCCCATACGGCGTTCTACTTGACGAATTTTCACCGGTATATCGCTTCACCTTTGACGTCACGAAAAATCACACGTCTTCCCGATAGGGAGCTTAGTAAAATGTATCAAACGAAAAATTTTTCCATTGCACGGTTTCCGAGATACAGATGTCCAAAGTTTATCGCTTTTTTCAAGATGGCGACCGCACCACGTGACCAATGACGTCATAATTATAACGGGATTGTGCTATCAAAAAAGATACATACTATCGTGAAAATTTCGTGTCGATCGATCTTAGGGTCCCAGAGAAAATGATTTTTAAAGCGAAAAAGGGTGCAAAATGCCGGCGGAAAAAGAAAAATAATAATAAACAGAAGAAAAACAATAGGGTACCCTGTACTCACAGGGTACCCTAACTAGAACTGCCACTTTATAACTGCTGGCAGTGATGACCGGGTACCCAGTCCGTCCGCCTTTGATACAACATGGGACTTTCTGCAGATGACAGTCGCAAAGTTTCGCATTCATGGGGAAAGTGGTTCCAGAAAAAACATTATTGAAGAGTGATGCAAACAGAGGCATGCTTCGATATGGCGTGGGACTGAAGAGCTGCGAACCGGGCAGCAAAAAGCATTCAATTTCCTTATTACTGGCGAACAGATTCAAATAATTAAATAATTCTGGCTGCCAAACCGTGTGACCGATCAGGTTGAAATTTTAAACTTTTGTTTCTCATGTCGGCTAAATTAGAAATTTGAAGTTTCGTATATATAGAAGCAGTGGTTCCAGAGTAAACATTAATTAATATTTATCCTTCAACCCAAGATGGCGGCCAAACCATGTGACTTGTGATGTCATAATTTTTACCACATGTACAAACACGATCGCAGACGATAAGTGCAAATTTTCGCTTCGCAAGGTTAAGCAGTTCCAAAGAAAACATTATTTAATATTTTTCTTAAAACCAACATGGCTGCCAAACCCTGGGTCCGATCCCGTTGAAATTTCAAACCCTCATTCCGCATGACTGTTCCACCATAAAGGTGATGTTTCACATTTATTGATGCAGTAGTTCCAGAGTAAACATTAATTAATATTTTTCCTTAAATCCACTATGGCTGCCAAACGTTGCGTCGTACCTCAAAAGGGGGTGAGAACTTTTTATTCGTCATGGAGAGGCGGTCATAGTGGTGGAGTTTCGCCTGGATCTGTTCTGTCGTTTCAGAGAAAAAGACGTTTTAAGATATTATTTTTCAATCCAAGATGGCTGACGAACCATGTGACCTATGACATCACAAATTTATATTCTGCTTCCAACTGGGTATTGGAACAAGATTGTGAAGTTTCGTGTTAATCGGTAAAGGTGCGTTTTTCTATCCAAGATGGCCGCCAAACCATGTGACTTGTGACATCATAATTTTTACCAAGCGTGCACATACTATAGTAGATGATAATTGCCAACTTTTGATTCGTTAGGTTAAGCGGTTCCAGAGAAAACATTATTTAATATTTTTCTTCAATCCAAGATGGCGGCCAAACCGTGTGACTTATCAATTCGAAATTAACAAACTTATATCGTCTACCTGTCCCGAATATAGTTCTGAAATCTGCCCTTCATCCGACCAGCGCTTCTGGAGAAGAAGATGTTTGAAGGTTTTAAGGTTTTTTCAAGATGGCCGCCAAACCATGTGACCGATCAATAACAAATTACCAAACTTGAGAAAGGACCTCATGGGGTATATATTTGTGAAGTTTCGTCTTCATCTGTCTTGCCGTTCTGGAGAAGAAGATTTTTAAAATTTATTCATTTTCAATCCAAGATGGCTGACGAACCATGTGACCTATGACATCAGAAATTTATATTCTGCTTTCCATCGTCGACCCGAACAAGTGTGTTAAGTTTCGTGTAAATCGGATAAGGTCTATTTTTCTATCCAAGATGGCCGCCAAACCATGTGACTTCTGAGGTAAAAATTTTTTACCATGTATGCAGAGTTGAGGGAGGAAGGCACTTGCAAATTTTCGCTTCGATGGCTTTTGAAATTCCAGAGAAAACATTATTTAATATTTTTCTTAAATCCAACATGGCGGCCAAACCATGTGACCTATCACTTTGAAATTAACAAACTTGCATCGCATACATGTCACGAATATATTTCTGAAATCTCGCCTTCATTGGACCAGCGCTTCTGGAGAAGAAGATGTTTGAAGGTTTTAGGGTTTTTTCAAGATGGCCGCCAAACCATGTGACGTATCAACAACAAATTAACAAACTTGAAAGAGGACCTCAGGGGGAATGTACCTGTAAAGTTTTGCCTTAATCTGTTCAGCCCTTCTGGAGAAGAATATTGTTTTAAAAAAAACACTAAAAAACAAGATGGCGGCCGAATTACATCATCGATGACGTCAAAAATAACATTTTTGACGATGAATTTTGGTGTAGATGACGCTCAGAATTTTTCAGATTTTTCCTATATGGCGTTCTACTTGACGAATTTTCACCGGTATATCGCTTCACCTATGACGTCACCAAAAATCACACGTGTTCCCCATAGGGAGCTTAGTAAAATGTATCAAACGAAAAATTTTTCCATTGCACGGTTTCCGAGATACAGATGTCCAAAGTTTATCGCATTTTTCAAGATGGCGACCGTACCACGTGACCAATGACGTCATAATTATAACGTGATTGTGCTATCAAAAAAGATACACACTATGGTGAAAATTTCCTGTGGATCGGACTTTGTGTTCCAGAGAAAATGATTTTTAAAGCGAAAAAGGGTGCAAAATGCCGGCGGAAAAATAATAATAATAATAATGCGTAATAATAAACAGAAGAAAAACAATAGGGTACCCTGTACTCACAGGGTACCCTAATAATGCGTAATAATAAACAGAAGAAAAACAATAGGGTACCCTGTACTCACAGGGTACCCTAATAAACAGAAGAAAAACAATAGGGTACCCTGTACTCACAGGGTACCCTCATAATGCGTAATAATAAACAGAAGAAAAACAATAGGGTACCCTGTACTCACAGGGTACCCTAATAATACGAACGAATTCAATAGGGCTTCAGCACTTGCTTGAAGCCCTAATTAAAACTGGTAAACCAGTAATCCCGGGCTTCAAGGCGTGCCTCCATTTTAACCCCCTGTCACATGATATGGCTTTTCCGAGTTAGAAAGTTAGTTCAAGTCTGCAATGTGGCCCAGCTACGGGGTCCCTCAAGTTATATCGATGAAGGATTGAAAAGCCCATAGCAATACATGATAGAGAAAGAAACTTCACGTTGGACAAATCGAGGCTGGACAAATTTTCAAGTCCTCAAAAAAGTCCAATAACTCCACATTTGCATATTAATGTAAATGGCGAACTTGTAGAACGTTAAAATATCTTCCAGAATTTGTGGTCACTTTTTGTCTGTCTTCTTTGGTTTTCATTTTACGACATGTCAAAAATGGGTGATTTTCAACTTTGGGGGGCTCTGGGGCCTCACTGGGGTAAAATACAGACATAGCGTAAATATATTTGGAGTCCCCTCTTCAAGGCCTATCAGAATCTGTCATTAAATTTTTTCAACTCTCATTTGCATATTTGGCATATTTAATGAGGCGAATCGGCATCATTTTAATCATATAAATTATGCAACGATTTTAACGAAATTAACAACTTAACATTCCAATGGAACCTCGCAAATGTGTGCAAAAGTTTGAGGCTGTCCTATTACCCCTTCTGGAGAAGAAGATGTTTTTTGGTTTTGGATAAAATCCAATATGGCCGCCAGACCACGTGACCTACGTCATCAAAATTTTTAAAGTATAAACTTCAGGTGGAGAGTAATTAAATTGATAAGTTTCATTGAATTTCATCCAAGCGTTGTTTTCATTTTATGACATTAAAAAAATGGGTCATTTTCAACTTTGGGGGGCGCTGGGGGCTCACTGGGGTCAAATACAGACATCGTATAAATACATTGGGAGTCCCCTCTTCATGTACTATCTAAATCTGTCATTAAATTTTTTCAACTCTCATTTGCATATTTTTCATATTTAATGAGGCGAATCGGCATCATTTAAAATCATATTAATTATGCAACGATTTCGACGAAATTAACAAATTCACATTAGCATCGAACTTAGCAAATGTGTGCAAAAGATTGAGGCTGTCTGATTATCCCTTCTGGAGAAGAAGATGTTTTTAGGTTTTGGAGAAAATCCAATATGGCCGCCATACCACGTGACCTACGTCATCAAAATTTTTAAAGTATAAACCTCAGGTGGAGATTAATTAAATGGATAAGTTTCATTGAATTTACTCTAAGCGTTGTTTTCATTTTATGACATTTCAAAAATGGGTCATTTTCAACTTTGGGGGGCGCTGGGGGCTCACTGGGGTCAAATACAGACATAGTATAACTATATTGGGAGTCCCCTGTTTATGTACTATCGAAATCTGTCATTAAATTTTTTCAACTCTCATTTGCATATTTTGCATATTTAATGAGGCGAATCGGCATCATTTTAAATCATATTAATTATGTAACGATTTCGACCAAATTAACAAATTCACATTAGCATCGAACTTAGCAAAGGTGTGCAAAAGATTGAGTCTGTCTGATTATCCCTTCTGGAGAAGAAGATGTTTTTAGGTTTTGGATAAAATCAAATATGGCCGCCATACCACGTGACCTACGTCATCAAATGTTTCATAGTATAAACTTCAGGTGGTGAGTAATAATCCTGTTAAGTTTCGTTGAATTTCATCCGACAGTTTTCCCTCCAGATCCGCCACAAAATCGGTCAGTAGAACATAAAACCCGTTATAATAATAATAATAATAATAATACGAACGAATTCAATAGGGCTTCAGCACTTGCTTGAAGCCCTAATAATAAACAGAAGAAAAACAATAGGTTATCCAGTCCATTTGACTGGATACCCTAAATACAAAACTAGAATATCTTGGTTGGATAAGTGTCCACCCCCCTGAGTTAATAAATGGTGGAAGTACCTTTGACAGCAATTACAGTTGTGAGTATGTTGGGATCGGTCTCTATCAACTTTCACATCTTGATTGGGCAATATTTTCACATTCTTCTGTACAAAACTGTTCAAGCTCAGTCAAGTTGCGTGGGGAGCGTTGATGGACAGCAATCTTCAAGTCATGTCACAGATTTTCGATTGGATTTAGGTCGGGGCTCTGACTGGGCCACTCAAGGACATTTATCGTTTTGTTCCTTTTCCACTCCAGTGTAGCTTTGGCTGCGGGTTTCGGGTCATTGTCATGCTGAAAGGTGAACTTCCGTCCCAATTTCAGCTTTCTTGCAGAGGGCAACAAGTTTTCCTCTCGGATTTTTCTGTATTTTGCTCCATCCATTTTCCCTTCTATCCTGATGAGTACCTCAGTCCATGCTGATGAGAAACATCCCCATAGCATGATGCTGCTACCACCATGCTTCACAGTAGGGATGGTGTTCTTTGGGTGATGTGTTGGGTTTGCACCAAACGTAACGTTTTAAATTTCGGCCAAAACGTTCTATCCCGGTTTTGTCAGACCACAAAAGATTTTGCCAAATGGCTTCAGAGTGGTTTTTTGCACACCTTAAACGGGAGTCAAGGTGTGCTTTTTAAAGTTATGGCTTCTTTATTGCCACCCTACCATACAGGCCAGACTTGTGGAGTGCTTGGGATGTTGTCACATGCACAGTGTCATAATGTCAGGTCAGGTTCGATCTGTGACCTGCTACAGGTACCATGGAAACCTGTACTAACCTGTTCCATGGTCGGGTTGTCGGCGACTAAACCGTCTCCCCCACCAGGTTTTCTGGTGAGGAGGGTGTTTGGATATGGACACCCAGCAGGATTAAAAACAAAACCTGCAAAGGGCGGAGGAGCTCCTTGTGAGCCAACGGCCATCCATATCTAGTGCCCAACTGTGTCTGCGGACGTCCTCCTGCAGTTGGGTCACTTCTTATTAGGAGGTTGGTGGCAGGATTTGCACTCCGGCCACCGTAAAACCCTTCATTCCGCAAAACGCAAAAAAATCTGAAAACCCACTCCGTGGGAGTACCTCCTGTGCAGCTTCCCTTCGCAGGGCAGCTCACCGGATGACGGGATTGGGGCAAAGCCTTCGGGACCCCCAATCTTTGATAGGAGGGAAACCACGGGGTAACATCCCTGGGTCAGATTGCGGGAGAGTGTGTCGGAGTGGTGCTGAGGTGTCGTCCACCAGACGGCGGTCTCCTTGGGCTAACCTGAGGCGGTCCCTTCGGGTGGGTGCCTGGAATGTCCTATCCCTAAGAGAGGATGATCACCTGTCTCTGTTATCATCTGAGCTCAAGCGTTTGGACATCGGGATTGCAGCTCTCTCTGAGGTTCGGAGACCGGATTGCGGCGAGATAATGGTGGGTGGTTACACCTACTATTGGTCTGGTCGCTCTGATGGTTACCATACCCAAGGAGTTGCTGTAGCCGTGTCCAATAAGCTGACCCCAATGATAATTGAGGTAACACCGGTCAACGAGTGTATTATGAGATTAAGGATTCGTCACTCCTTAGGTGTCATTTCCCTGGTCTCTGTTTATGCTCCGACTGAGGCGAGTGATCTCACCGTGAAGGATGCATTCTATGCCACACTCGAGTCTGTGGTTGATCAGTGCCCCAGACGAGATACACTTCTAGTCTTGGGGGATTTCAATGCATCGACTGGAACTGATAGGGACGGTTATGAGGTGTGTGTTGGTCCCCATGGGTCAGGAACTATGAACCAGAATAGCACTAAGTTCCTTGACTTTGCAAGAAGTCATGGACTTAGGGTGGCTGGTTCATGGTTTCAGCGCCCACAAGCTCATCGCTGGACTTGGTATTCCAACGCTTGTGGTGTGGCAAAGGAGATTGACCATGTCCTCATTGACGGTCGTTGGAGGATGATCCAGAACTGCAGGGTCTACCGGAGTGCTCAGTTCCTCAATACTGACCACAGGCTTGTTGTAGCAACTATAAAACTGCACCTTAAATCCTGGAGAATGGTACCATCCCAGCCGAGGCTGGATGTTGCCAAGCTCAGGGATGAGAGAGTAGCTGAGGAGTTTGCGAACAGGCTGAGTGGACACTTGGGGGGTCTGGGTGCTTTGGGGGGTCCTGAAGAGTTGTGGAGCGCCTTCAAGACCACCGTCCTTGATGTTGCCGGTGGATGCCTTGGAGCTCACCGCAGGGCAAAGAAGAATTTTGTCTCTCAAGGGACACTGGATACCATTGACCAGAGTCGCAGGGCCAGGCTGAATGGCAGAGCTGAGCTGTTCAGGGAGCTGAGGCGTAAAACTGTATGTGCACTGAGGGTGGACAAGGAGGCCTATGTGCGAGGAATCTGTGAGGGGGTAGAGCATCACCTGTGGACAGGTGATTCTGGTCCCGCTTACAGGGGAATTCGCGCATTACGTTCATCCAAGCCCATCCCTCGGAGCACTACAGTTCGAGCAGAGAGTGGTAGGCTCTTGACAGAGGAGTCTGAAGTGAAGGCCCGCTGGGCCGGTTACTTTGAGCGGTTGTACCAGGCTGATCCCCCAACTGTCGAGTTGGACGTCAAGGGTGTTACAATCCCTGTTGCTGACCCTCAAATCAATTGTGGTCCACCTACGCTTGTGGAAACACGGGCTGCGGTGAACCAGTTGAAACGGGGCAAAGCTCCAGGGATTTGTGGCATCCATGCTGAACTTCTCAAGGCTGGTGGAAATGCTGCACTCGTGTCGTTGCATGCAGTTTTGTGCTCTGCCTGGAACACAGGCATCATCCCAACTGACTGGAAGAGGGGCCTTGTTGTCCCTCTCTGGAAAGGGAAGGGTGATCGCCAAGACTGCAACAACTACCGAGGGGTGACGCTGCTCTCAGTGCCGGGCAAGGTCTTTGCTCGGATAATTCTCGATAGGGTTCGCCACCATCTGCTTGAGCACCAGCGTCCAGAGCAGTCAGGCTTTACACCAAAGAGGTCAACGATTGACCGTATCCTTGCACTTCGTGTCCTCACCGAACGCAGACGAGAGTTTCGGCAGGGGCTGCTTGCAGCCTATGTTGATCTCTGTAAAGCATTCGATTCAGTGAATCCGGATGTCCTCTGGAGGATTCTTGGTCTTCGTGGGGTGCCACCAAAACTGATCGATCTGATGTCTGAACTCTACTCTGGTACTGAGAGTGCTGTGAAGTGTGGTAGTACCATCTCTGACTTATTTCCAGTTGTTACTGGAGTTCGTCAGGGATGTGTACTTGCCCCCACACTTTTCAGCACTTGTATGGATTGGATTCTAGTTAGGATGTCGGAGAGATCAAGTTGCGGTGCGTCATTTGGGAATTTCAAGATCTCGGACCTTGACTTTGCAGATGATGCAGTCATCTATGCGGAGACTTTAGACATCCTCTTGGGGGCCCTCGAGGTGCTGAATGAGGAGTCGGAGCCGTTGGGATTACGGGTTTCTTGGGTCAAAACTAAGATCCAGGCTTTCGGTGACATCTTGGATGCTGCTGTCCTGTCTGTGTCTGTTTGTGGTGAGGATGTTGAGATCGTGGAGAGATTCACTTACCTTGGCAGTGATATTCATGTCTCTGCTGGCTGCGAGTCAGAGGTCAATAGACGTCTGGGTCGGGCCTGGGTAGTCATGGATTCACTGGATCATGGGGTGTGGCGCTGCCGGTACCTGTGCGGGAGGACGAAAGTCCGAGTCTTCAGGTCCTTGGTACTTCCAGTCTTGCTCTATGGGTGCGAGACTTGGACTCTGACCAAGGATCTGAGACGGAGACTTAATTCCTTTGGTACCAGGTCTCTTCGGAGAATCCTTGGCTATCGCTGGTCGGATTTTGTGTCCAACGAGCGGTTGCTGAGAGAGACTCGGATGAGATTTGTTACCTGCATAGTCCGTGAGCGTCAGTTGCGGCTGTATGGACATGTGGCTCGTTTTCCTGACTCTGATCCTGCTCACCAGATTCTCTCAGCGAGGGAGTCTCATGAGTGGAGGAGGCCAGTGGGTCGACCACGTACCTCATGGTTGCAACAGGTTGACCATCATCTCAAGGATATGGGGATGGGCCTGGCATCTGCCTGGGGGATGGCCAGACGGAGGCCCCTGGAGTACCGGCGGAAAGTGGACGCAGCGACGTGCTGTTCTGGCACATGCTCCCATACCTGACCTGACCTGCACAGTGACCAAGGCCAAAAAAACAAAATGTTGCATTGGCGTAACGGGTCACTGAAAAATAGGGTAGGTCGGTCGGGATCTTTTTTTTTTTTTTTTTTTTTTTTCCTAATAAATCCCTCCCAAAATCTCCCCCGGCTCGAGTACCACCCTTTTTGTCGGCGGGTTCTGTCCGAAACACTTCCGGGTTTTTGCGATCGCGAGCGCAATCAACAATATACTTGAAAACGATAGCAAAACAACAAAAATAGCAATAAAATAGGGTCGGCAAAATTTTTCGATAGCAAAAAACAAAAAAAAAACGTAGGGTCGGCGGAATTTTTAGGGTCGGGCGTGTTACGCCAATGCAACATTTTTTTTTTTTTTTTTTTGGCCCAATCTTTGCCATCAAGGCCTGTAGCTCTTTCAAAGTTGCCATTGGCCTCTTGGTGGCCTCTCTGATCAGTTTCCTCCTTGCTTGGTCATCCAGTTTGGAGGGACAGCCTCATCTAGGCAGGGTCTTGTTGGTCCCATATGCCTTCCACTTCTTAATGATTGTCTTGACTGTGCTACAAGGGATACTCAAAGCCTTTGAAATATTTTTATTCCCATCCCCTGATCCGTGCCTTTCCACAACTTTATCACGGAGGTCTTTTGAAAGCTCCTTGGTGCTCATGGTTGAGTCTTTGCTGTGAAAATGCACTACTCAGCAGAGGAAACCCACAGAAACAGCTGATTTTATTCTGAAATTATCAGAATCACTACAATTTAACACAGATGGAGGCGAATTAACTTGGTGTGTGATTTTAAGGTGGTTGGTTACACCTGAGCTAATTTACAATTGCTATTATAAAGGGGGGTGGACACTTATCCAACCAAGATATTCTAGTTTTGTAGTTTTTGTTTTGTAGTTTTGTTGGAGTGGAATATGCAGGATCTTAAGTTTGGATGAAGTAAATTGTGTGTGGATAGTCATGCTTTGTATGTGAGTACAATACATATTTAGGGACAAAGTTAAAAATAGAAATAAATAATAAAGTGTTATATTTATGGGGGAGGGGGTAGTAGTATATGAAGGCTACTGTATACGTTTTGTATATTATTGTGTAATTTTTGAACTTCTTATCTTGTGTTGTATTTTTAAGGTAAGGAGTTGATGGAAAGTGTTCCCTGCAAAGGAGACAGGAGGTTGTGCCTGCAGAGATAGTTGGGCTTTGGTATTTCATCTCATGTTCTTCTTTGTAAAACTGGGTGGGGCCAGCAGTGTGGGGGAGAGGGGCACACATTATGTTCCACCTACCAACAGAACAGAATGATTCAACTCCTTCCCCGCAGTTGTCTCACTGCAGGTGAGGCAGAGATTTTCCTTTTTGTCGCACAAACGTTCTGGTTCATTTGGGCTCCCTGCAGGTACTTTTTTATTTTTATTTTTGGAACTTTGGTAAGTGGTGTGGGAATAGCTTCGCAATTTCACAAGTCTGCAGCAACCTCTCAACCACAGTGGCGGATTAACGCACAGGCACACAGGGCCCCGGAGAGAGGCAGCATCAGGGCCATGCAACCCATACAATTGCAAGGGGCCCCACACAACCGATCGTGATTCACAATCTTTCGAGACGGTTCCCCCGTGGGTGGGGTCTCGCTTTCCCCGACAAAACATCAACTTGTGAGTGGTGATAAACACAGTGCAAAGGGAAAGCTCCATCACAAGGAAAGAAACCACTGTGATGTAATAGATCGATTAAAAACGTGTTTTCTCTGATGTTTAACAAGACAGAACTATGACAAGATTATGGGGTGAGATTAGGTTAGAATTGAAAGCAAGTGGAATAATAACTATATTGAATGTTTACAAATGCAACAAAAATCAAAATAAAATTTGTATAATTCCATCGATATTGTTTTACAAATCCACACTGCAATATCTTGTATGATCACAAAACACCTCTCATTAGTAAATGGACTAACCCATGCACACCGCGGAACATTGTAGTTTTTAAAATTGGAGCACCTGTCCCAAGGATCAAACAAAATGACCTCAGCGGTGCTGAAAAGCGAAAAAAGCTCAACAAAAGGGGAAAATTACCAGAAATTAACTTTTTTTTTTTTTGTTACACAAGTGGCAGAACCAGAAAAAAGGCCCTCTGTCTCGCACATGTGCTGAGGTGTGTTCATTTACCAGTCAGCTTATCGTTCGCCAAGCAAGCCGTTTCTTATCAACAGTTTAGTTGGACTGCTTACTTGAGTGCTTAAGCCACTTGGTGAGCTTTTTTTGAAAGTCAAAAATATTTTGAAAAACAAAAATAGTGAGGTCATGACTGAAGCAAGGCAGCCCAGGTAATGCACATGTCATGATGTCATTAATGAATAGAATGATCTTGGAAAGGTGTTAGCAGTTGTGACAGTCTGGAGCAGTTTCTCAACCGGGGTTCCCCGGAACCCTAGGGTTCCGCAAGAGGTCGCTAGGGGTTCCGCGAGAAACAGTAATAAATAGGCTAATGTATTTTTGAGTAGTTTTTGTTTGATTTAATATTCGTAATTTTACTATACATATATGGCATATTGTTGGAAACTCCTTGGTTATTAGCTCGCCTGTTCGAAGAACAGAGATCTATAGCGATACCCCCGGCGTGAGCGTGGGCGTGAGCGTGAAAATGTTAAAGTTTTTGGTGCAAGTTATTTAGAAGCTTGCCATTCATTTAATATGTGTACTAGGATGCTGATATTTGGCATGGAGGTTCCTTTGAGGTATAATTATTAATTAATTATTGATGTTGTGAAGTTGAAATTAAAAAATAATTTCAAATGTTTTAAATTTTTGACCTGTTTTGAACTTAACTTTTTTGTAGCACATCAACGTTAACGTTTTTGGTGCAAGTTATTTAGAAGCTTGCCATTCATTTAATATGTGTACTAGGATGCTGATATTGTGTGTGGAGGTTCCTTTGGGGTATACTATTGGTGTGGTGAAGTTGAAATTAAAAAATAATTTTTAATTTCAACCTAAGATGGTGTCAAAGCCACCCAATGTTCGCCTGTTTATACGAGACGCTTGCCATTCATTTAATATGTGTACTAGTTTACTCATCACAATATACAAATATATATCTTGCTTTTAAATTATTTGGATCAGACTTCACTGCAATGCTTTATGAAAAATATTATTAGACTAGTCTTTTAAAAACGATAAATGTATAAACAGACGAGCATTGGGTGGCTTTGACACTCACTCTGGTTTTTAATATTGCCGGGTGTCCACTCACCCTCCTCACTATATGGGTCTAGTGTGGAAGCCAGTTTAGTCGCCGACCACTCGACCATGCGGCAGGTAGTACTGGGTTACATGTTACCAGTAGCAGGTCAACCACGACCTGACCTAAAATTGTGACCTGTCGGCAACAAACGGACAAACAGAATCACAAAATTGACTGACCCAATATACTTGAAAAATCTTCGATTTTGAAAGTAACAGACAGACAGACATAACACACAAGACCAACCAATATACAGTACTTGAATCTTAGATTTTGCAAGTAACAAACAGACAGAGGTGAAAACATAACCTCCATCCACCTTCAGTGGTGGAAGTAATGATCACTTTCTGATAAGATTATGAAGATCATTGACAGATGTAAGAGTTGAAAGAGGAGTGGACATCTTTGGTGACCATCAGTTACTGGCTGCACATCTGGAACTCAAACTAAAAAACTGGGGCACCTGCCCGAATGGGGAGGAGATATGATGTTGATAAACTCAAGAGACAGGGAAGTAAGAGAGAAATATAACACAGAGGTTGAAAATAGTTTTCCAGCACTGAAGGAAGGCAATTCACATTGACTTTTAAGTGATAGATGAAGCATGCTATTTAATTGATGTGTACAAATAAGCTGATGGGAAATTCATTGGAACTCGATGTACGAAAAACAACTAAAAAAGACATAAAATATGTCATAGCAACCGTTGTTTTAGTAATTTTGCTGTACGGAGTTAAAGGGCTCGCCCATATTTATGTACAACTAAAATGGCTGCCAATCTACCAGTCTGCCATCTTTTATCAGGTTGGAAAATTAAAGTGAGGGGCATGTGGATGCCATCATGTACTGTGTTTGTGCCAAGTTTGAACAAAATCGGACCATGCATGTCTGAGAAATGTTTGGGGACACATTTAAGTAACAAAATGGCCTCCAGTCGGCCATGTTGGATCTGATGTCAAAAAAAAAAAAATGGCTTGCATATGTAAAGGTGCTGTCACACCTTGACGATTTAGCCAGCGTATGCCGATTTATGAAAAATTTGTCTAAAACGCTGGCACACGTCGAATACGTTATGGGTACGTTTTGTATACGTTAAGAGCATGCTGAAAAACACTGCCATACGTCGTAGTACGCTGGCTTTAAACGTTGTACTTTTGGGTAGTCCTCAAATTTTTGCATGCTTGAAATTTTACGACGTATGCCGGCGTATGACTCGCGCGTTCCGCTACGCTGGCCATAATTTGCAGGCATGTTATGCGATCGTTGACACACGTCGACACACGTTACTTGTAAGTTACTCATAAGTCGAAACACATCGAGGTAATGTTTAGCGTACCCGAAACTTATTTCTAACCGATGAGTAACGTTTCGTAAGCACGCTACCCGAACGTTGTTCACACTTCGCAACACGTTACTTGAAAGTTCCTCATACGTCGAAGCACGTCAAAGTAATGTTTTGGGTACCCGTGACTTATTTATAACCTATGAGTAACGTGCTTGGGAATTATTTGTAAAGCATGTCCGACACACAAATACGTATGTCGACGTATTTGACGTCTTCAGGATGACCACAGAACTTACTGAACGCGTTTCTAACTTACAGATACCGTATAATGGCATATTGGCAGCGATTAGGGGAATTGGTATATAAAAATTACCCCTGTGCGGGAGTGACGGTCATCTCTGTGAGAAATAATACCACAAGTTCTCAATGTTCAGTTATGACCGATGACTACTGCGCAGCTCCACTGCGCAGCCCCACTGCGCAGCTCGAACTGCGCAGTTTGGTTAAAGATGACTCGGCATTTTGGCGCGCGTGCACTAAATTATATTTTGAAAATAAATGCCGACGTTTACATTTCGGGTTTTGAAACTTTTGCACTTTCGGCGGAAAATGTATAAATATAATATACAAGGTCAGCTGCTATGCAATGACACCATTCACTAACTTTT
Source organism: Eptatretus burgeri (assembly GCF_056783735.1). Lineage (NCBI taxonomy): Eukaryota > Metazoa > Chordata > Myxini > Myxiniformes > Myxinidae > Eptatretus > Eptatretus burgeri. The sequence continues at coordinate 50,816,547 of NC_140970.1, read as the reverse complement.
ACCATGCCCAGTCGAGAATATATAGCCTCCTGAAGGTAGGGCAGTTTTTGCAAACTTTGAAGTCACGTGACGTGAAAACGAAAGCGAAATTCGAAAATCCGGCCCGACCAAATTAAGATATTGTCCCATAGATTCATATGCCACAATCAAATTCAAGATTGCTTGAGAAATGTAGGAGATAGATTTTGAAAATCGTCATTTTTCCATTTTTTGCCAACTTTGAAGTCACGTGACACGAAAACGAAAGCGAATATCGAAAATCTGGCCTGATCAAAATTTAGATATTATCCCATAGATTCATTTGCTGCAATCAAATTCAAGATCGCTTGAGAAATGGCGGAGGAGATTGAATTTGAAAATCGTCATTTTCGCAACTTCAAAGGCCTCGTGACCTTGACCTTGACCTTCAGTGACTTTGAAAGTCATACCATCCTGTACGTCTCATCGACCTCTATCATGATTACTAATGACCAGATCTCCCGCTTCAACTTCATTGTGAACGGACGGATCGAAGGACATCGACACCCATGAAATTAAGTCATGCTCGAAGAGATGACCTAAAAAGGGGCTTCGCAGGAGGAACCCATCTTTTTTTTTTTTAGCTCGCCTGTTCGAAGAACAGAGAGCAATAGCGATACCCCTGGCGTGAGCGTCAGCGTGAGCGTGAAAATGTTAAATTTTTTGTATTACGGAAAAACTCCTCACGGATTTCGACGAAACTTGGTGGGGGGTTAGGTATGGTCCAAGAATCATGCCATTAGATTTTGGACTTGGTCCCCCCTCCCCCAAAAAAATTGTTAGAGAAAATTATTTTTTTTTGCATTTCAACATGTTTTAAGTGATTTCCAACCCCCCCCCAAAAAAAAAGTTGTTGGAGAAAAAATTTTTTTGCAACTTTTTTTTTCAACAAAATTTTGATTTCTTTTTTTTGCATTTCTTCATGTTTTTAGTGATTTCCAACCCCCCGCCCCCAAAAAAAATTGTTGGAGAAAATTTTTTTTTGCAACTTTTTTTTCAACAAAATTTTGATTTCTTTTTTTTGCATTTCTACATGTTTTAAGTGATTTCCAACCCCCCCCCCCCACAAAAATGTTGGAGAAAAGAACTATAACTGTCAGCACTGTTGACATATTTAATGAATAATTTATAAGGTTCACTTGAGTGACCCAGCAGTATTGGCGGCGGAGGTTTTGCACTCTCCCGAGTGCTCCCCCTCTAGTTTCCTTTCTAATGTTTTTATCTACCACACTATTTTTTTTTATACGCCCGAGATATATATATATATATATATATATATATATATATATATATATATATATATATATATATATATATATATATATATATATATATATATCGGGGCGTATTATGTGATACCGTCCGTCCGTCCGTCCGTCTGTCCGTCTGTCCGTCTGTCCGTCTGTCCGTCTGTCCGTCTGTCTGTCTGTCTGTCTGTCCGTCCGTCCGTCCGTCCGTCCGTCCGTCCGTCCGTCCGTCCGTTCCTGTCCGCACTCAAACTCCCAAAGTTTTCAACTTTCATATTTCATATTTGGTACATAGGTACAGACTGTGGAGATGGTGTGTCTTGACATACGTTCATCATCTAAAGTGGTTGCCATGGCAACCAGGATGCTGTTTTCCATGTAGTAGCACAATTCTGTATATACCTTCTTGTTAGGGCGTATATTGTGCTCACTTGCGCTCTTGTTACCGATTACAACATACAAATACATATATTGCTTTATAATTATACTTCACTGCAATGCTTTATAAAAAAATATTAATTATTAGACTCGTCTTTTAAAAACGATAAATGTATAAACAGGCGAGCATTGGATGGCTTTGACACCAACTCTGGTTAGACTTCGTGGTGAGTACATGTCCATGTCATTCCGAGAGATGGAGGATACGGCAAGGCTGAGACGACAATACCGACCTGTCCTCGAACATCAACATGACCTCATCGAGTTGACACTGCACCAGTTGCGTGCCAATAGAGCCAGGAGAAGAAGACGTGAACGGAGGAGAAGGAACTGGGTCAGACCATGGATCGGGAGGCGACGCCATTACGGCATATATGACCAGCTCATGGTGGAACTCCAGAACGAACACCATGCATCCTTCATCAACTTCCTGCAAATGCCCCCAGCGATGTTCGACGAGCTGCAAGCCAGAGTGGGTCCAAGGATAACCAAGCCGTACACCTTCTACAGGGATCGGCATGAGGCTGGCACTGAGCCTGCTGCTGTTGGTGCCGTGACTGCAGTGCTGTGGAAGCGATTTAACTCGTTCAATGAAAACTATTTCAATTGCTGAGCACCAGCATCCAAAAACAATAGGCGAGTGACAGGCATTTATTAAAAGTGAAGTTGCAGCCTATGAATCGAAAACCTCACGTAATCGTCGACGATACGCTGCCACGCTATGCAAACGTTAGACTATCGTTGGGTATAGGTTGTGGATGTCTAAAACGCACTCATCAATCGTTGGTATAACTTATCTACAAGTTATCGAAGCGTTCTGTGTTCATTACTAGTACATTATGCATTTGTCCAAGTCGTTTTGAATACTTTAAAAACTGAAACAAAAAAAATAGTTCATCGTGGGAATGAGAAAAAAAAATTAGCCGAAAAGAACATCGAACAATGGTGCAAAGTATTCTCCTATTCGTGGACGCAACAAGGATCCATCATCACCCACACCCTCCCCATCACGCTCACCTACTACTACTGACATGGACTTACTACTACTACTACTGACACGCTCACCTAATACTACTACTACTACTGACATTGACATCTACTCAACATGGAGTCTGGAACACTGACGGGTTCCTCTTGTGAAGCCCATTTGTATATACCAATTCCCTTAAACGCTGCCAAATCGCCATTATACGGTAGATGCAAGTTAGAAACATGTTCAGTAAGTTCTGTGGTCGTCCGGAAGACGTCAATCAAATTCGTCGACATACGACAATGTGCGTTTGAGATACGTTACACATAGGTTCAAAGTACGCGACACATAGGTTCAAAGCACACTACTCATAGGTTCAAAGCACGTTACTCATAGGTTAAAAATTAAGTTTCGGGTATGCTAAACATTACCTCGACTTGTTTCGACTTATGAGTAACTTACAAGTAACGTGTGTCCGACGTGTGTCAACGATCGCGGAGCGTGCCGAGAAGTTATGCCAGCGTATGCGGAACTTGTGAGCCATACGTTGAGTACGTCGTAAAATTTTCAGCATGCTTGAAATTTCACGACGTACTCGACGTACCACGGAATATGACAGCGTACTTCATTGTTTTTCAGCATGCTCCTAACGTATACACAACTTACCCATACCGTATTTGACGTGTGCCAGCGATTTCGACACATTTTTCATAGGTCGGCATACGCTGGCTAAATCGTCAAGGTGTGACTGCGATGTTGACACTTCCAATTTTCAGGCGGTTATGATTTAAATCGGCGAGCGGCAGGTTTTTAACAGAGAATGCCACGAGTTCGTCGGCGATATGTGCAGCGCGCTATGCCGAAGTTAAACTATCGTTGGGCATAGGTAGTGAACGCCGACAACAGGCTAAGCATTCGTTGGTATAAGTTATCTATAAGACAACAAAACGTTCTGTGCCCATTACTAATATGTTATGCATACGACCAACACGTTATGAATATGACCAAAACTTTAAAAAAAACCTCAAAACTTCAGCGTACGCCAACGTTTTATATCCATTTTTATACGTTGCCATTGCTGGCTAAAACGTCAAGGTGTGACAGCGCCTTAAAAGCCATCATTCTTTATCTGGGTGCCAAGTTTGAACAACATCGGTAAATGCATGTCCGAGAAATGGTTGAGGACATGTTCTACACCACGTTTTATTTGCAACTAAAATGGCTGCCAGTTGGCCATATTGGATCTGATGTCGAAATAAAAATTATGTGCATATGTATACCATCATGTGTTGTCTTTTGCCAAGTGAGAATAAAATCAGTCCGTACGTGTCCAAGATATGGTTGCAGATGCACTCACAGACACGATATTCAAGACCAAATCCATACCCCCCCCCCCCCGTTTCAGACCAAGTCCAACGGGGTATAATAAACCATGGATTTCCACCCAAATGTGGAATCTAATTTCGGATAGGAAGAAGTTGAAGCTGGAGTTGGAAGGGTGTAAAATACAGGTGAAGGGAAGGACTGTAAAATAAATGCACCAATAAAGACAAAGCTGTGAAAAATATCTGTGTGGAAGGATAAAATAAATTGCATTGGGAACACTTGCTGAAGAAGCAGAGACAGCAGTTGAGGAAGGAGACATGACAACCGTTTCCAAAATAACTGGCAGCTGACTTCAGACTTAAAGGGAGGGGAGAAAAGCCAGTAATGCACAAACAAGGGAATATACTTACTTGAGAGAGAGGGAGCAGATGGAAATATGGGCAGAACACTTCAAGGAAGTTTTGAATGGAGGGATGTAATGGATGACAGTTTGTGATAGAAGAACAGACCGGACAAATGAAGTAGTCTGAAGTACAAGATGCTATCAAAAGTTTGAGGAACCGTAAAGCACTATGGGTGGATAACTTAAATGCAGAGCTGTACAAATGTGGTGTGGAAGCATCAACAAGTCCCCTACCCAGTCTAATAAATGAGACATGGAAGCAGGGAGATGTGCTTGAGTCGTTGGAATGTGCTTTAATAACAACACTACGAAAGGAAGGAAACATAACCTAATCTGGGAACTGGCGAGGAATGATCATACTTTGCATCGCCTGCAAAATGCTTTGCAAGATAATGCTGAACAGAATGCAAAAGGCTGTTGACTTTACTTTCAGGAAAGAACAAGCTGTGTTCAGAAGAAACAGAGGATGTGGGGATTAGATCTTCACATTAAGAACAATAATACTGTATAACAATTTAATAGCTGGTGTTGGCTTCGCGGTTGGGGTGGTGGCTTGGGATCCTAGGGTCCTGAGTTCAAGCCCCGTTGGCCGCTGAATTAACACCTGTGGGGGTGACTCAGCCTGTCATCCTTCTGAGGTTGATGAAATGAGTACCAGTGTTGCAGCCAAAAGGCTGCTCACGAACGGAAGGGGTATTGACAGATTTATTAAAAATCTGGTATTGGTGTGGCGCAGGCATGATGACCCGAATAGCCTCCTCCTGTGCAAAATTTATTTGTAACTGCTTGTAAAAAAAAAACAAACAAACAATGCAATCAATGGCATGCAAGCCATTACCCATCATTCATTTGCTTTGAAAAGGTTTTGTGAATCGAGAGGCAATGTTGAAGATGCCGAGACTCTATGGAGTTGCAGGTAACCTTTTATGGATGATAAGGAATACCTACAATCGATACAATGAAGTGTCATTTGCAACAATAATTTGCCTCCTAAATTTAAGGTTACTGCAGGGGTAAGACAAGGTTGCACGTTGTCTCTGATGCTTTTTTTTTGTCTGGTGGTTGACTGAGCGTGGTATGCTGTATGCTGTATGCTGCTGAGCAGGGAAGGAGCAGGTAACTGTAGAGAAACCAATATGAACAGCTGGAGGATCTCAGCTTTGCAGATGACATCTGCCTTGTGTAACAGTATTTACACAACATGCAGGAGAAAGTAAATAGGCTGCAGGAGTGTGCATTGCAAGTGGTGCTAAAAATAAACAGACAAAACAGAAAGCATGAGCATGCATGCCACTCGTCGTCGTCGTCGTCGTCGTCGTCGTCGTCGTCATCATCCATCCCAATTGGAGAGGTTGACAGGTTTACCTATCTGGGGTCCATGGTTACTACAACAGGAGGGGGAGATGCAGATGTACTCCAATGTATACAAAAAGTGAGGGGTACCAGGGAAATCTGGAAATCCAAAAATACAACACCAAAACCAAGCTGAAGATTTTTGACAACAACATGAGGTCAGTGTTACATTTGTGAATGTGAATCCTGGAAAACCACCGAAGTAATAGCACACAAACTGGAGTCTTTCATATCCATCAGCCATAAGAAATTCATGAGAATCTTCTGGTCAGAAAGTAAGAATGAGGTGGAAAGATTTGCAGGGAGGAAAAACGTCATAATTAGGATGTGGAGATGGATCGGGCATTTGCTACGCGTGGACAATAAAAAAAAATGCTGGAAAGAGCAATACGCTAGGCACCTGACGGGAAGAGAATGGTTGGACGGCCAAGAGAGACCTGCTGCTGCACCGTTGAGAAGGAAATGAAAGAGCTGAAGGTCATGTGGGTAGAAATCAAACGGTGGGCCCAAGAATAGCGAGAGTTTGTTAGAAGCTCCAAATGTCATACGGCTTGATTGGATAATAAGTAAGCAAATGGGGGGCGAGTGCATGTGCTCGAAGGAGCGAATGTACATATAACAAGTGGTGTCAGAAAGATTCCTAATATTCAGGCCAAGACTGCCATGAACATCGATTTCACCTCTGTGCTACGAACATTGATTTAACTTGACACCAAAAAGTTCTTGCAATAAACACGTGTAATGAAATTGAGATTCATGTAATTAAAGAAAACGGGTAGTGTGGGGAACAGGAGGATGACTCAATATTGCTTTGTTATAGAGTAGAGAGAAGGGGTTACAAGAGGTTTTTGACATCTTGGCTCCCTGGAGAGTCTAAAAATTACATTGTTTTTGATAAGAGTCCATACGTTATATTTGTAACGCTCTTTGCATCGTCAGTTGCGTTTTTCTTTTCTCTCCTCGATAGGCGTTGAGTTTTCTGGTTCTTGCAGCAATGGCTTCGCGTGTGCAACTGAAACAAGAGCTCATGCGGCAGCAACTGCAAGACGAAGAGCGACGGGCTCGGGTTATTGCAGCCAATACAAGCATTCAACAGCACGCCCAGTCAAGCTCAGCTATCCAAGTGCAGCTACCTGCTGCACTTCCCAGTGCACAAGTACCCATCCGTGTGCTTAAGGTCAGTGAGATGGGGCCATGATTGGGTATTGAGCAACAATTGTGTGACTTTTCTGATGAATAACTACCTATGTGTTGTAATTCCTTTTCCCAAACAAAAGTGATGGTATAAATTATCTGCTGCCTTATTCAAGGTTTCTTTTCTTCTTGTTGCTTTTTCAGTATAACACAGCACCCTTGAATTGCCGTTTGCTACAGTAATGATTGCTGTAGGTTGTTACGCTGGAGTAGTGATTTGCAGTGCAATGTCGAGCTATTTTTTTTTTCCAAGTTGTGGTTTTTGAAGACTCACAGATCCACAGAGAGAGAACGATTTCAAATAATAGATAACTTGTGGTTATGATCCTTATCCAATATTACATTTTTCCTCATTGTAAGAGATAAATTGCTTTGGAAAATACATTTTGTTTTTTTGGACGAAAAACTTGCTTTTGAACGTCATTCCCCTGGAAAAGTGATGAGCAATGTGTTAACTGTTTGAACCCTGAGCTCCTTGGACTTTTGGCTCCCCCACCCTGGGCTCCCTGGAGAAAAGTATGGCCACTCAGGTATATGGAGGTTTGAATAGCGGCTCGTAAAATGGCCACTATGGTTCAAAGAGGTAAAAAACAAACATTTTAAGGTGATCTATCTTGTGATGCAAGGAAAATGGTTGCAACCCTTTGAAGTTGCAGCCATTTTCCTTGCTATATAAGTGACAAAACTAGTTATGAAGTGTGGACGTATTGATCCTGTTCATAGCTTAATTTCTTGCAAGAAAAGAACTGGCATATTTTCTCATTCATACGTCAACAAGATTGCTTCTTGAGCTGTTCTGTTCTTGGAGGCTCAAATGAAAGAAGTAATCAAAATAATGTGATCCAGCAACATTTCTCAATAGATGAGCCAATTTTACGATTTAAAGAGACAGTTGAAAAACTTGTGAATGTAGACTAGCCTGTTCACAGAAGTATTACCATCACTCTCGATGGTTGACCACTTCACGGGTGATTTAAATATTTATTTATTTTTAAAGAAGCTCTTTTGAGACAAACTACAAACCCCCATTAATTGGACACCCATACCACTAGACACATACACACCAAAATGCCGATGAGACTTGCTGCACATTACCAATGGTATCGTTTGGGTTGTCCATCAAGTGCTCTAATGTTGACCAAACAAGCACCTATTAATGTAGGTGTTCTCATGAACTTTGGAGCAGAAGTTTTGTGAGACTTGGTGTATTCACAAATAATGCTTTCAGTACCTTAGTGCAAATCTGGCCTCCAAAGTCATCCATGGCATATGCATCATCCATTGTTCCAAGTCATTTCTTGGAAAATCAGAACTACTCACAGCCTACAAGGCCATTTTCCCTTTGCTCAATGGGAATGAGGCCGAAACACAAGGCCTGTTGCTGTCATGTCACAGACAGATCAGTTGCGTGTTTTCTTTTACTGCCTCTCCTCTGGTCTTCTTGTCACTATTCTCTCAGGCATCTGACCCTCCTCAGCTCCTCCAGGATGTACACATTCTTCCAACAACCACCTTCTGCTTAAACTTTCAAAATCATGTTAGTTTTGTACCCACCTCCAATCTTTTGTTCCTTTTCTCTTGTATGTGGAACTGCCTTCTGGAGACTTAATTACATTCTTCCCTCCAGGTCTTCAAGCAAGTGGTGCTCTGCCATCTCATGTCACCTCCCATCCCTACCTGCAATATTTTTAACCCCTATTAATGCAACCCTCTTACTTACTGTTTACTGTGTTTCCTCTCCCCTCCTCTCTTCTTCCCCTTGTTTGTTGTGTCCAACTGCCGCATTGTCATTACGTTGCCATTTTACCCATTGGCTCCTCGCTCTTCCATGAGCCTCTTTTTAAAAAATTTTCGTCATACAAATAGTCTTATTCCAGGCTGAGGATTGCAGATTGCTTTTGTGTCCTTTTACTTAACTACTTTTGTATTTTGATGTTTTAACTGGCGTATTTTCTCATTCATCATCCTCGGTTGTACTTTCTCGAAAGTTTGTAGCATGGCATGTTGTATTTGCCACCACTGTCCATTGTGGTCCATATATCTTGGTACTGCTGCCAGCAAATATTATTCTGTTGTCATTTTTTTGTTTATAATATTAATTTGTGTCATGATTAAAAACAGTAGTACAGTACATGTATGTTGTTGTGATTCTTTCACTGGAGTAAATTTTAATATTGTTTAAAAAACAACAACATGGAATAACAGGAACTATATTTCCCACAGGTACAATCACACTTGGAGAACCCTACTATATACCATGTGCGGCAGGCTCAGCAACAACAGGTGAAGCAGTACTTGTCCACAACACTGGGGAATAAGGTAGCAAGCCAAGTTCTCTGCCGTACCCATTCCCCAGCACCTCATGCTGCTGCCATTGGCCCGAGTTCTGCACCAGCGCTAATTGGAGCACCTCTAGTCCAACAGCCAGCTGTTGTTCCCCATCCAGTTACCGTCTCCCCACTTGGCTCGACATCAAGCCATGTCGTCAGCTCAGCACCCAACAGCCCAATGGCCATGCTCAACTTGAGCTCCAATAATGAGAAGGAGGTAGGCCTCTTTATTTAGTCAATGCATTTTTGACATTTTAAAATCTTATTGATATTTAAAGAAAAACTGATAGGTGGGTACAAAAAGCCATAACTGATGGATTTGATGGATTGAGAGTTGACGTAGATACAATAAAAAGGTTTTTAGCCATCTCATGGTCTTCTGGCAATCAGGCCGATGGTGCTCTCCTCTTTCAGGAGGGCATTTAATATCAATGCACATGGCCTTGATCATTGATGAAAGCCATTGTGGCTGAAACATTGGACTTGCTGAACCTTTTTGTGTTCTTTTTGGCAAAAACATAATTGGTTGTGCTTTTGGGTTTTCCACTCGGCAATTCGTATTTTTGTGTCGATAGAAACCCATGTCCCTTAAAGTCCCTCATAGTGGGCGTCTCATGAAGAAACTTGAACAGGTATCACTTACAGGACAAGGACATTCTACTGTTCGGTTATGTGGAGGTTTGAATTAGGATTCGTCGCTCCTTGGGTGTCATTTCCCTGGTCTCTGTAAATGCTCCAACTGAGGCGAGTGATCTCACCGTGAAGGACGCATTCTATGCCACGCTCGAATCTCTGGTTGACCAGTTCCCCAGGTGAGATACTCTTCCAGTCTTGGGGGATTTCAATGCATCGACTGGAATTGATGGGCATGGTTATGAGACATGTGTTGGTCCCCGTGGGTCTGGAACTGTGAACCAGAATAGCAACAAGTTCCTTGACTTTGCAAGAAGTCATGGACTTAGGGTGGCTGGTTCATGGTTTCAGCACCCACAGGCCTATCGCTGGACTTGGTATTCCAACGCTGGTGGTGTGGCAAAGGAGATTGACCATGTGCTCATTGATGGTTGCTGGAGGATGATTCAGAACTGCAGGATCTACCGGAGTGCTCAGTTCCTCAATAATGACCACAGGCTTGTTGTAGCAACTCTGAAGTTTCAGCTTAATCCAGGAGAATGGTTCTATCCCAGCCTTGGCTGGATGTTGGCAAGCTCAAGGATGAGAGGGTAGCTGAAGGGTTTGCGAACAGGCTGAGTGGGGATTTGAGGGGGTGAAAGCATCTGGGTGCTTTGAGGAATCCTCAAGAGGAATCCTGAAGCGAAGCATGGCCAGGCCTGGTTTTTAGGTTGATGCAATACGAGAGAGGGCCTCATCTGATCGTTCGCATTTTAGCTTGCTCATGTCTGATCTGACTAGTTTGTTCCCCATTGTAGGTTAACACAAATAGAGCGGTTGCCCTGGCGCAATGCGAGCAAGGGGTGCTGGATGTTGGAGCATGCTATCCTTCACAGATGGGCACTTTAATGCTGGCTGCATTTAAATTCTGGACATTAATGATCCCATGGTGTATCTCAAAGAGTATAGGTTATTATTATCTGCTACCCTGACTAAATGTTCTTCTCGAAGGATAAATAAAATAGGATATGTGGGAAAGGTATAAAAGGGATGTAGATGTCAAGCTCAAGTAAGATGTGACGTGGGTTGATACATGGATACATTGGTTAAACAGAGTGTATATAAATCATAGGTATGTGTTTGAAGGGCCCATTGGCCTCCTCCTGTGGTCTTTCACTCTCTACATCCTCATGTAAACTTAAATTCCTATTTCCTTCTGCCCTGACCACTTAATGAGAAAAGGTCCATGTGTTTTTTTAATTAATTTTGTTTTTGGTAATTATTTGAGATCATATCAATACTATTATTGTTGCTTCATTATTGTTGGTTGAAAAATATTGTTTGGATGATTGCAGATGGAGGATGTCATAGATGACATAATCAGCTTGCAGTCGAGCTTCAATGATGATGCACTTGGTGTTGTACTTGAGCCTACGGTCACATTGCCTCTCTCCAGCACGGTGCGTTTTGTTCGGCGGCGTTCCATACGCCGAATGTCATCGTTTTCTTGAATAGTTTGACAATGAATGTTCACCTTAAGCCATAATACTTGCGGAGAATTTTGCCTAACCATGGGTATAATTTCTCTACCATATTTGACAAGTTTGGAGCAAAAGAAAACACAACAAAGAGAGGAACAGAAATTCAAGCCCTGCATTGGATTATTTCATGCCATTGAAAAGACTGCAAGGCTAAACTTCACTATGTAGAACTATTTCAACTCTAACTACACTGTGATCTCTTGTCAAGCAGTTGAAATGTTTAAATGTTTATCAACATGATTTTAAACATTTCACAACAATTTGCTAAATGTTTAAACAACCATTTTTAAATTTGAGTGTTGACACTCATGGAAGAGTTTGTTCCAATAAGTTGTAAGGCCCGAGTGTTTGGACTCTGCAAACTAATTGGATGAAGTTGACTTTTCCACATTTGCAGATATCTTCTGAGGCACAAATTGGCGATAATTTTCTGCTTCCTCCAACTAGGTAGATGGGAGTATCGCTTAAGGCCCAGTCACACCTTGACGTTTTAGCCAGCAATGGCAACATCTCAAAATGTATGTAAAACGCTGGCTTACGCTGAACTTTTGATGTTTTTTTTTTTAAAGATTCGGACGTATTCATAACGAGTTGGTCGTATGCATAACATATTAGTTATGGACACAGAACGTTTCGTTGTCTTATAGATAACTTATACCAACGAATGCTTAGCCTGTTGTCGGCGTTCACAACCTATGCCCAACGATGGTCTAACTTATGCATAGCGCGCTGCACGTATCGCCGACGATCACGTGGCCGAGCCTATTAAAAGGCTGCCGCACAATGATTCAAATCAACTGCCAGAGAAATGGAAGTGTCAACATCGCAGTCACACCTTGGCGATCTTGCCAGCGTATGCCGACCTCTGAAAAATGCATCTAAAACGCTGGTGCACGTCGAATACGGTATGGGTAAGTTTGGTATACGTGAATAGAACGCTAAAGTACGCTATCATACGTCGTAGTAAGTGGAGTACGTCTTGAAATTTTAAACGTGTTAAAATTTTACGACGTACTTGCCGTTTGCCTCACATGTTCCGCATGCCATGGGAATAAGTTGTACGCACGATATGCGATCGTTGGCACACATCGACAAAAGTTACTTGTAAGTTACTCATAAGTCGAAACACGTCGAGGTAGTGGTTAGCGTCAGTGTTCCAGACTCCCTCTTTTTTGTTTTTTTTCTTCGGTATGACGGTGATGTTGACATTTCGATTTGTAGTGCGGTGATAATATAACATAATTAATAAGCTGCCGCTCAACGATTTAAATCATAACCGCACTAGAAATCGAAGTGTCAACATCACCGTCATACCGAAGAAAAAGAAACCAAAAAAACCAGGGAGTCTGGAACACTGACGCTAATCATTACCTTGACGTGTTTCGACTTATGAGTAACTTACAATTAACGTGTGTCAATGATCGCGTAACGTGCCTACAACACGTTACTCATAGGTTAGAAATAAGTTTCGGGTACGCTAAACATTACCTCGACGTGTTTTGACTTATGATTAACTTACAAGTAACGTGTGTAGACGTGTGTCAACGATCGCATAACGTGCCTACAACTTATGGCCAGCGTAGCGGAACTTGTGAATCATACGCTGGCATAAGTCGTAAGATTTCAAGCATGCTAAAATTTGAGGACAACCGCAAAGTACAACGATGAAAGCCAGCGTACTATGACGTATGGCAGTGTTTTTCAGCGTGCTCTCAATGTTTCCAAAACTTTCCCATAACGTATTCGACGTGTGCCAGTGTTTTAGACAAATTTTTCAAAAATCGGCATAAGCTGGCTAAAACGTCAAGGTGTGACTTGGCCTTTAGTATGTCATGCTAATAAGCCTATAGTTTTACACCGTTTAGAACAGAATGGCCATTCAATACATGAAACGGGCCGTTGTGAGCATTTTGTATACAGTACCGCATCATGAGTGTCGGAACGATAATTGCTATACAAGTTAATTGTGCATATCTATTACAACAGACTAAACCGTAACACGGTACAACAGAGTATGAGAAGCACTTGCGAAAGAACTCACCAATTTTTACCCATGTGTAACAGCTCCCAGATTCTCCTCGAGAATGCATGTTCAAGACGTTGTCTACGTCAATATCCTCCTCCTCTTTCTGGTGTTATTTTGTTTGAACTAGTCTTTTAGTTGAGGTGCAAGATCCACAAATCAAGTCACAAAAATCATTGTTAGTCAAGGGCCAAATTCCACCACCATAGTTCAACACCAAAGTTAAAGTACTGAATCCAAAAAGCAAAGCTGAAAGGGAGATGTTAAATGTCCAAATCAAAGCAGAGAGAGAGGCACTGCACAAGCAAACTATCAAAGAAGCACATAATCAGGAAAAAAACATTTTAATGGTAGATTTTGAAACACTATTTTGGAACAAAGGTGTGCAAATTAAATGGTGACAACTACTTATGATGAATGCATGTAAATAAAGCATTCCCAGGATTTTATCAACATATTCCCAATGCAATCCATTGCTTCAAAGATATTCAAATGCATCCATAACCCCAACAGGCCAAACCCAAACCATAGCTCCACCAACAGGCTAAACCTAAACCATAGCTCCACCAACAGGCTAAACCTAAACCATAGCTCCACCAACAGGTCAAACACAAACCATAGCTCCACCAACATTTAAAGGTTAAAGATGTATCAGAGGTCGAACAGTGAAAGTCCCACACAACGCATCTTACCCCTTTACCCACCAGGCATATGGAAGGGGCTAATTAATACACATACTATTGAAATAACTGCCTTGTGCTCGCTGTATGTTGTTTGCCATTGCCTTGGAGGCATGCCGTTTTACAGGACTGCAACAATATATTGTAATACTTAAATGTATTGTACAACTGAGTAACTAGAACACTATACAGTCTAATTTGCATAATATTGCACCTGGAATCCTATATAATCTGTATCAATAATATGTCCTTGTCTGTCTCTTGGTTTATTATCTCCTGTCTCACAAATTGGCAGATCATCACAAAACTTCCAAAGCATCATTATCCTGCGTATGCGAAGCAAAAAGCCTGTTTAAGCAATTGGTTCATGTCTGTCTGTCCGTCTTATCAGTTTATGATTAAGGAACAACTTATTACAGCGCGTGCGCTGTATACAATTGCACCGAGTTTGAAATGTCCCCGGCATCATCTACCACGTCTCTGGTGGGTCCGGTGTCCCCCCCACGTGCCTCAAGATAGCCATTGACGGCCGTCCGGTCGATGCAGTGCGTAACCTAGACGGAAATGGCGACAATCGACGGAAATACCCGAGTATTTCAATGGAAATTTGTGAAACTAATGTGTTATATATGTGAAAACCATTTAATTTATTGCTTGACGGAAAAAAACAAAGAAACGCTCCCCTCATGTACGAACGAACGAACGAAAGACGTCATTTCCGTCCACCATGGTATTTCGCGTCGAACGCAGAAAGCTAAGTTCTTCTTATGCCATCATTCTCTTTAATATTAGCCATAAACAAGTGTTTCGTCATGCATTAGTAGTTGAAATTTACTTACAACAAGAACGAAAAAAATAATCTCCTCAGATTCAACAAGAACGGAAAAAAACCCCCAAAACATCACGTGCAGGACAAGACCAATCGAGCTGAAGGAAACGATACTGTAACTGCACTGCTCCTGATTGGTCAAAGGACACCACGTGTGTTGTGTGGGAGGTGTTATGCACGAGGATTCCAGGCTAAGTTCTTCTTCTGCTATCATTCTCTTTAATATTAGCCATAAACAAGTGTTTCGTCATGCATTAGTCGTTGAAATTTACTTACAATCATTCTTTTGCGGCCTCCTGCCACGCTGTATCGAACAATTTCATTCCTTCTGTTATATATATATATATATATATATATATATATATATATATATATATATATATATATATATATATATATATATATATATATATATATATATATATATATATATATGTGCTTATCGCAATAACAAGATTTTTACATTTCAAATATTAAGTACGCTTTTTAATTGTTTTTCAACTGAAAAAGCATAAATTGCATATTTTAACATTAGTGTACTCATTTGATTCACCACACGCGCGCTGTATTGAAGGATTTCACTTGTTTAAATTCAATGTTATATTTTGAACATGAATCGGAACGTGAATAGGAAGACAAGTTTGCAGTTTTTACCATACTTTGGCTTTGAATTTGTCCCAATCGCACATGTGCAGAGAGGAGTGAGATAATATTTTTACTCTGTTTGGCAGTCAAACAAAATTAAAATCATTCCAAACAGGAAAGTTACTGTTTTTAAGGACATTATAAAGGACACAAACAACAGGCATGAAGAACTAATGTAACTTGTTAGATTGGGTGATGTAATAGTTTTACACTGGGTAAAACCTGGAATTAATTTAATTATATGCCATTAAACCTCTTTAAACCTTTATTCAAAATGAATTATAAACTTGAACGCTGTAGAACACAAATCGCCTTCATAATACTTCCAATAACCATGATATATATATATATATATATATATATATATATATATATATATATATATATATATATATATATATATATATATATATATATATATGAGGCGCCGCGAGGGGTGATGTAAGGGACACATCGGCCATTTTGGAGTTAATGCCATATAGCACTATTTTAACCCTTACCCTATCATCCGAGCCTATCATCATCATATCATTAAAAAATGTCACTTACATCACTCCTCCTCGTGGGGCCTCATATCGATATGTAGCATGAGAGGGTGTGGCTTGTGTTTCGGGGTAAAGAAGATGCCGATTTGACACTGCATTCTGTATGGTGGTCAATAAAGCCTCCATCTCCTAAACTGCAACTCAATCTCTTCTTATTACAGTGTATAAGGGACTAAGGGTGATGTATATAAGACTGCTTCAGTAGCGCTAAACTTCTGGATAAAAAAAAAGATCTTTAAAATCATTATTTTATTAAAATTGAAGTATTATATCTGAACACTGCACAGGGTCAGGTCAGGTCAGTTATGGAAGCATGTGCCAGAACAGCGCGTCGCTGCGTCCGCTTTCCGCCAGTATTCCAGGAGCCTCCGTCTGGCCTTCCCCCAGGCAGATGCCTGGCCCATCCCCATCTCCTCGAGATGCTGGTCAACTTGCTGCAACCACGAGGCATGTGGTCGGCCCATTGGCTTCCTCCACTCACGAGACTCCCTCGCTGAGAGAATCAGGTGAGCAGGATCAACGTCAGGAAAACGAGCCACATGTCCATACAGCTGCAACTGACGCTCACGGACCATGCAGCTAACAAATCTCATCCGAGTCTCTCTCAGCAACCGCTCGTTGGACACAAAATCCGACCAGCGATAGCCAAGGATTCTCCGAAGAGACCTGGTACCAAAGGAATTAAGTCTCCATCTCAGATCCTTGGTCAGAGTCCAAGTCTCACATCCATAGAGCAAGACTGGAAGCACCAAGGACCTGAAGACTCGGACTTTCGTCCTCCCGCACAGGTACCGGCAGCGCCACACCTCATGATCCAGTGAATCCATGACTCCCCAGGGCCGACCCAGACGTCTATTGACCTCTGACTCACAGCCAGCAGAGACATGATAATCACTGCCAAGGTAAGTGAATCTCTCCACGACCTCAACATCCTCACCACAAACAGACACAGACAGGACAGCAGCATCCAAGATGTCATTGAAAGCCTGGATCTTAGTTTTGACCCAAGACACCTGTAATCCCAGCGGCTCCGACCCCTCATTCAGCACCTCGAGGGCCCCCAAAAGGATATCTGAAGTCTCCGCAAAGATGACTGCATCATCTGCGAAATCAAGGTCCGAGATCTTGACATTCCCAAACGATGCACCGCAGCATGATCTTTCCGAGATCCTCCCTAAAATCCAGTCCATATAAGTGCTGAAAAGTGTGGGAGCCAGTACACACCCCTGACGAACTCCAGTAACAACTGGAAATAAGTCAGAGATGGTACCACCACACTTCACAGCACTCTCAGTACCAGAGTAGAGTACAGACATCAGATCGATCAGTTTTGGTGGCACCCCACGAAGACCAAGAATCCTCCAGATAGCATCCCGATTCACTGAATCAAACGCTTTACAGAGATCAACATAGGCTGCAAGCAGCCCCTGCCGAAACTCTCGTCTACGTTCGGTGAGGACCTGAAGAGCAAGGATACTGTCAATCGTTGACCTCTTTGGTGGAAAGCCTGACTGCTCTGGACGCTAGTGCTCAAGCAGATGGTGGCGAACCCTATCAAGAATTATCCGAGCAAAGACCTTGCCCGGCACCGAGAGCAGCGTCGCCCCTCGGTAGTTGTTGCAGTCTTGGCGATCACCCTTCCCTTTCCAGAGAGGGACAACAAGGCCCCTCTTCCAATCAGTTGGGATGAGGCCTGTGTCCCAGGCAGAGCACAAAACTGCATGCAATGACACGAGTGCAGCATTTCCACCAGCCTTGAGAAGTTCAGCATGGATGCCACAGATCCCTGGAGCTTTACCCCATTTCAACCGGTTCATCGCAGTCCGTGTTTCCACAAGCGAAGGTCGACCACAGTTGATTGGAGGGTCAGCAACAGGGATTGTAACACCCTTGACGTCCAACTCGACAGCTGGGGGATAAGCCTGGTGCAACCGCTCAAAGTAACCGGCCCAGCGGGCCTTCACTTCAAACTCCTCTGTCAAGAGCCTAACACTCTCAGCTCCAACTACAGTGCTCCGTGGGATGGGCTTGGATGAACGCAATGCGTGAATTCCCCTGTAAGCGGGACGAGAATCACCTGTCCACAGGTGATGCTTTACCCCCTCACAGATTCCTCGCACATAGGCCTCCTTGTCCACCCTTAGTGCACGTACAGTTTTACGCCTCAGCTCCCTGAACAACTCAGCTCTGCCATTCAGCCTGGCCCTGCGACTCTGGTCAACGGTATCCAGTGTCCCTTGAGAGACAAAATTCTTCTTTGCCCTGTGGTGAGTTCCAATATATCCACCGGGAACATCAATGACGGTGGTCTTGAAGGCACTCCACAACTCTTCAGGACCCCCCAAAGCACCCAGACACCCCAAATGTCCACATAGCCTGTTTGCAAACACCTCAGCTACTCTCTCATCCTTGCACTTGCCAACATCCAGCCTCGGCTGGGATGGTACCATTCTCCAGGATTTAAGGTGCAGCTTTAGAGTTGCTACAACAAGCCTGTGGTCAGTATTGAGGAACTGAGCACTCCGGTAGACCCTGCAGTTCTGGATCATCCTCCAGCGACCGTCAATGAGGACATGGTCAATCTCCTTTGCCACACCGCCAGCGTTGGAATACCAAGTCCAGCGATGAGCTTGTGGGTGCTGAAACCATGAACCAGCCACCCTAAGTCCATGACTTCTTGCAAAGTCAAGGAACTTAGTGCTATTCTGGTTCATAGTTCCTGACCCATGGGGACCAACACACACCTCATAACCATCTCTATCAGTTCCAGTCGATGCATTGAAATCCCCCAAGACTAGAAGTGTATCTCGTCTGGGGCACTGATCAACCACAGACTCGAGTGTGGCGTAGAATGCATCCTTCACGGTGAGATCACTCGCCTCAGTCGGAGCATAAACAGAGACCAGGGAAATGACACCTAAGGAGTGACGAATCCTTAGTCTCATCATACGCTCGTTGACCGGTGTTACCTCAATTATCATTGGGGTCAGCTTATTGGACACAGCTACAGCAACTCCCTGAGTATGGTAACCATCAGAGCGAACAGACCAATAGTAGGTGTAACCACCCACCATTATCTCGCCGCAATCCGGTCTCCGAACCTCAGAGAGTGCTGCAATACCGATGTCCAAACGCTTGAGCTCAGATGATAACAGAGACAGTTGATCATCCTCTTCGGGATAGGACATTCCAGGCACCCACCCGAAGGGACCGCCTCAGGTTAACCCAAGGAGACCACCGTCTGGTGGACGACACCTCAGCATCACTCCGACACACTCTTCCACAATCTGACCCAGGGATGTTACCCCGTGGTTTCCCTCCTTTCATCAAAGATTGGGGGTCCCAAAGGCTTTGCCCCAATCCCATCATCCGGTGAGCTGAGGGAAGCTGCACAGGAGGTACTCCCACGGAGTGGATTTTCAGATTTTTTTGCGTTTTGTGTTTTGCGGAATGAAGGGTTTTACGGTGGCCCGAGTGCAAATCCTGCCACCAACCTCCTAATAAAAAAGTAACCCAACTGCAGGAGGACGTCCGCAGACAGAGTTGGGCACGAGATATGGATGGCCGTTGGCTCGGAGGAGCTCCTCTGCCCTTTGACAAGTTTTGTTTTTAATCCTGCTGGGTGTCCATATCCAAACACCCTCCTCACCAGAAAACCTGGTGGGGGACAGGTTTGGTCGCCGACAACCCGACCATGGAACAGGCTCGTACAGGTTTACATGGTACCTGTTGCAGGTCACAGATCTAACCTGACCTGACAAAAGTGTCGTGTTCTATGAACTCTCCAGTTAACAATGCCTTACATTTCCGCTTACTGCTTCTAAATTTTTCCTGATTTTATTCTGTTAGCCCCAGTTGTATACTTTTGTCAAAGCATTCACTATGCCAGATGATGTCACAGCATTCCGATGGTTAGCTCTTCAATCCCAAACCGTCATGAGATTGCTACTGCTGTCTCCATTTATTCCGATAGTCACGGGTTTGTTGTTGTGTGGCCTTTCTGTCCTATGACTTATTTTATGATTCGTTTTTTTTCCCCAAATGCCATTCCATCCCACCACTCATCCTTCACGAGTACATCCGCTCGTTTATAATAGAGCTTTGCATCGGTATATCACCAAAGACTTATTTTATGATGGAGCAACAGTTTTGTGGAGACGTAAAATGTAAACGATATTTTAAAATGTTTTGTCCATGCATTGAGGTAACCAACAAATTGAAGTCCATGAAGACCTAATCTCAGCTCCTGAAAACGTCATTCACAGGTCTTGTAACATCCTGAATGCTGTAATAAATTTCAAAATGATGATGCTTTAATATAGTGGTTCTCAACCAACCTGTAGTCCACGGACCCGAGCGAGGTCCACGCAGAGGCTAATGCTCCGTAGGAAAATGTTCCATAGAAAAATTAGCCTCTTCGCTTTGCCAAATGAGAAATGGGTGCTGTATTCTACTTCATCTTCTCCTCCTCTTCCTCCTCCTCCTCCTCCTCCTCCTCCTCCTCCTCCTCCTTCCTTAAGCCTTAATCCCAACAGTTAGGGGTCGGTCATTTGAACCCACCTTCGCCATTCTCCTTTGTCTTCTGTATCTTTTTCTCTCAATGCCTTGTTCTTCAAATCTCTTTCCATACTACATCCCTTCACCATAACCTCAATCTCTCTTCCTTTAGTGCTGAGCCAAAGTATTTGAATTTGTCCACTTGTATCAGCTCTTCTATCAGCTCTTCACCTCTTCTATGACACTTCATTCCTGTCTTACTTCACACAATAACCTCTGTATTTCTGGAATATCCACGTAATAAGTAATAATTCCTATCCACCTACAAGGCCATCATCCACAGCTTCATTGAGTACTACTCTCCCCTCTGGGCTGGCTCCCCTTCCTCACATGTTGCTCAGCTTGACGCTGTAAAAACCAAGGCCTTTTGGATTATTTGAATCTCTCACGATGAAGCTGAGTCCATGGGCCTATCACTTCAGCATCGCAGACAGGTCAGTGGTCTCTGTCTTCTCCTGCCTCCTTTCTGGTCTTGCACCCACTGCTCTTTTCATGGTTTATCCCCCCCCCCACCTTTCCAGGTTTATACAGGTCTCACACAGTCTACCATCAACCCCCTTCTGGTGTAACTACCTAAATCCAGGATCACTGCTCACCTCCACTCATTTGTTCCTCACGTGGCTAAAAACTCATTTGTTCCTATTTTTTTTCCCCACCTGTGGAATCAACTTCCCTCATCCTCTTCAGTCTCATTCTTCCCCCCCCCTTCCATGTCTTCCAAACGACTGTTCACCACCATCGCAGATCATCCTCAATCCAAAAGCATGATCTTTTCTACCCTCGTTAATCCGTCCCAATCCCTCTCCCTTCCAAATTTCCAGTTTCCCTGCTGAGAGTTTCCTTCTGTATTTATCTTGTTAAACCCATGCATCCTCTACCCCCCATTCCTCCCCACACTCATTGTTTGTCCAAGTCTCTCTCTATCTTGGTTTTAAACTCTGCTGTTGGTGTTTCCCTCTCTCTCTACTGTTCCTTTTTCATCCCGTTTTTGTCCGTTATTTCCTGATCCTTTCAGTGTGCCATTTCTTCCACGAGCCTCGACTATGTATACAAACATAATCCTCAATCTTTTCATCTTTAAACTCTGCCATTCCAACACTTCTCTGTAGCTCTTTTTTGATTCTGCTGTTTTGACTGAATCATCCTGTGACCAGGAGCTCGCACTTTTCTCTATTTCTGATTTTGTCATTAGTATGTCCATCACCCAAACAAAAAAGAAGTGACAGTGCAGACAAACTTCCACTCCAAAATGTTGTAAGTCCCTATTTACTGTCCTCACCGTATAATGCTGGCTCCCGTAGAATACATTTCCATCACGATTCGAACAAACTTGTCTGGTCCACCCTTCTTCCGAAAAAAAACAATCCATCACTTCTCTCGGGATCCTATTGTGTGCCATCTCTAGATATGTGAATGCCCAATGCAGCTTCTTATTTCCTTCCAGCATCTTTTCCTGAATCTGTCTCAGGATGAAAATCGCACCCACCATTCGCTTTCTTTTCCTACAGCATCTTGGCGATTTTCATGATATTCCTGTTCAAAATGCTCATTCACAATCTCGGCCCACCATGCATGACTGCTCCGGGCCTGGCAGTTGGAGTTTAATTTGAAATCACGTGCAACCACCTTCCTAGAAACATTTCTTGTCCACAAAATAACTACATTATATTGGCACTGTTGTAGGAAAACTGTTCATCCTGGCTATTGATGCAAAGTTACCATATTTATTTGACCATATGTCTTTTGGTAAATGGTTGATTTAAAGTTACACTTGGTAGCCGTTGGGCTAAATTGCTTGAAATTACAGAATCGCAGAATAACAACAAGCATAAACAAAACTGAATAGGAAGCAATAAAAAGAAAAGCCAGAAATGAACACAAAGCAGTAAAACTCCAAATGGCCTGATCTTCCTCCTTGCCTGGCCTCTTCAAGTCACCCCATCCATGATGACCCTCGTACGATCCGTCCGCAAGACCATCAGTCTGGCGGTGACCAGGCCAACTCTGCATCTCAGAGAGCATTGTGGCAGATCGCAAATGGCGCCCTGAAGCACTGGGGGCTGCCACTGCTGAAGGGGTGCTCCATGGGGCCTGTGGCACACCACACACTCGGGGGCAGCAGCTACGCCATACCCAGCAGTTGTGGCATGCCCATCCAGTCTTGAACATGAGCCCATTGATGTGACCGCAATCAGAGACTACCCCAATGATGGCCCAGATGCTCGAAAACCTCTTGAGGGACTGGTAAGTGAAAATGTGTGCAATGTACAATATATGATGATGGATTATGACACCAATTCAATCTTAATCTTCCATTGTTGCAGAAAGCTCCATGATTTTCTTTGATGGTTTATATAGCACCATAAAATCTCATCACTACGTGATTATGCAATAATTATTGCCAAGATAACTTTTAGCCAGAGATTAGTTTCGTCCAGTCACTGCGCTTCCGTGACCCACTTGGAATAACAGATCTTCCCCTGCGAGCAGTAACTTTTGGAATGCATTGAAGGGATTTTGCTTGTTTGGGACATCTTTTGATATTTCCAGTGATGCCATTCCATTGTTTTAAGAGCGTTCAGCCCAAACTATGCAAGTAAAGTTTGTGGCCAATCTCAAGTGTATTACCAACTCGTTGGCTCATGCTTTTATACCTGGCGAGGTGGAAGAAGGAGTAAATTATTTGTGGCATTAATTAACTCCAAATTAGCATTCATGAGGAGGTAGCACTGATCCCTGTGAAGTAGCACTGCCTTTGGCAATTTTCTTTGTCCCACTTCATTTGGGGATCTGAAAAGTGATGAGCAGTGTGTTATTCCTGCTTTGTGGTATATGCTTTGCTGTAGTAGAAGTTTTTGAGTGATCCTCCTTGAAAGATCATTAGGAGGAGCCTTCCCCCCTCCCCCTTGCCTTTTTTATTTACAAGATTGAGACTCGTGGAAGAGCATAGGTAATGAAGGGTATGAACTAACAGGGGGACAACCGTTGGACAGAAAAGGAAGGGAATTCATTAATTTCATTTGCAGCCTTTGGCTGCTGCTTGCATCGTTGCTGGGAGTTCTGCTGTGTAGTGTCCCTGGAGGTTAAAGCAGAAATTTGTAATTTGGCCATGGTGCCAGCGATAATTCCTCTATTCTTAATGAAGAACACCGTGGGATCTTTAGCGTCCACCAGCTAATACCGGCAGACGAGACACCCAGTTTAACGTTCAACTGAGGGATGGCACACGCATCGGTGCGTCACCCTGCCTGTGAGACACCAGGATGACAGTTTATAGCTTGGCCGAGATTTGAACCCAGGCTGGATGGCTCGGGGTTGGGTCATCGCGAGGCCATCCTGCCAGCCCCCAGGAAGGGAATAAACAAACAAGACTGAGGGGGTGGGAGGAAGCACAGTAACCTGCAAGTTAGTGGATTGGTTTTGGTAGGCTTAATGAGGACATAAAATATTGCATACTTGGATTGTAGGGGGGGGGGGCGGTATGGGGGTTGAGATGGCAGTGCACCGCCTGGAAAAGACTCAGTTAAATGAAAAAAAACAAACTCCGAAGAATAATCTTGGAAAAACGCTGCAGGAAAATACGTATCCTTACTACCTTCTCACTATAATTCATGGACTGGTGTTTGTGTGTTTGTCACACTATCCCCCCTACAGTTCTGTGCCGATTACATCCAGACTTGCTACATATAATATGATCAGCATGACCTCAATTCGTATATAGGGGTGTTTTTATATTTCCTGGTGGTCTTGAGAGGTTGGGGGTGGGGGGGGCGAGGGACGCAAATTCTCTCTGTAAATGTGTATCATGCAGTGCCACCTCCAGGTTGGGGAGGGTATTACAAGTCTCCAATATTTACAGTACAATATTCCTGTCCCCACGTTTTCCAGCACAGGAAGGTGTTTTGAATTATAAGCAGTAGGTATGTTTTTGCTTTATGCACGCAACTCAGAGGTTTTTTTATTTATTTATTTTATTTTGGGGAGCAATTGAGGCAGCTGTCAGTTGCCTATACACCACTCAAATAAAGGTATGTGTCAGAATAATGTGTTGCAAGCTTGGAACAAGATCGCCTGTAGGACAGGTACTCTGCTCGTATCTTAAAAACTCAACCAAACAAAATACATGTTACTAAAATTTTTAACCAAAATGACTGAAAAAAAAACTGAAACTCCCCTCCCCTCCCCCCCCCTCAGAAATACGCTCAATGTAAAATAAAAAACCCTCACATCCTGTTGCTGGTGGCAGTATATTATTGATTGGTGCTGAGTGCTGCATGTTTGATTCTGGTGTTAGAGGTAGTATACTGTACCAAATGGGCAGTGCCAAACAGCACATCACCACACTTGGATAAAAGTGGTTCTGTATTATCACACAAAATTAATGAAGCTCTTATTTGGCATCAGAATAAGAAACACCGTACTGGTACAATCACAGCATTTCCTTAAAATATGCCATCATAGCGTTTCACTTCATGTGTGTTTAATATTTTGCCAATGTGTTTTTTTTTTAATACATTTAGGGGCCACTTTGGCATTGGGGAAGGGTGTTGTGGAGTGGGGAGGGAGGGCAGGATTTAAAATCTCATCATCTTTGAGTATGTAATATAAATAATGTTGGCTTAGTGGTTCGGGTGGCTGGCTTAGGATCTTCGGGTCCTGAGTTTGAGCCCTGTTGGCTGCTGAATGAACACCAGGTGGGGTTGATTCAACCTGTCATTCTGAGGTCGGTGAAATGAGTACCAGTGTACTGGTATAGGGGCACAGCATCAGGAGCATAGTCGTGTCTCAACAAAATGATAGCTACCCAGCAGCCAAGCTGCCAGATGCAAGAAGAAGTAGGTAATCTGCAGATGGCCTCTTAAAATTTGCACTTTTTTCTCCTTGTATTCCCACTTGCATGTCTGAATAATGTGCTTGACATGATAAATTGTGCTCTACAAAGTTTGCTACTATTTGGGTTATTACAATGAAAGAAATCCTTTTTCTGGTGCTTTAAAATTTTTGTTTTTGCACAATTTACACAGCAATTTGTTGTTTGAATCCATCTATTCTGAACACTTCAGGGCTTTGACCTCAGTTTGTCAAAAGTTTCACTAACTTTACCTTTGGTGTATTATTGAAGTTATCGTTTTTAATTATCATTTTGGGATTACAATGGCAACGGTACCCTCTCTATGTGCCCCTAATTCCTTCTCCACCTCCTTTCTGCCCGACCTTTTTCGCTATCCCCACTTAGGTCCCTGCACAGAGCCTGGAGGTATTTGGTGCACAGAGAATGACCCTTTCCGGCCCAGCACTTACAAGCACTTCCTGCCCTGCCACCATTGCTGTTGTAAAACAGGAACTCTTTGGTTAGATGAACTTCCTGTTCCTCATTTTTACTATGATCTATTGAGCATTTGTTTCAAAAGAAGTGTCCTAATTTTGAAGAATTTTCCCACTTGAAGTTGTTTTTAACTCTAGAAACGGAAAATAAAATAAACTCAAGTGGAAATGTTGCTACATTTTCATTCAGTAATTAGCTTTAATTATTCCATTGACAGTCGTACGGTAATTTTCAGATTTCAAATGCAACATTATACCTCTTATAATAAATTGGAATAATTTGGTAAAACTGTTGGTTATAAGAAAGGTATAGGTTTTGTAGAGGAAATTAAGGCAGACATTGCAGTGACTGAAACATGGAGAAATGATGAGGTATCAGTAGCTGAACTTTAGCTATGCTATGTGTAGATGGGATAGGAAGGGGATCATAAATGAAATATTCAAACAGAAGTCCAAATACTGCATTGTCGAGTAATCAGAAGGGACCCGAATAAGTAAAGACCAACTATGGAGTCATCAGGAGGAAGCTGGATAGGATTCAGCTTTCAGCCACTAATCCTCTATTGTCAAACCCATCCAGGCACAGCCAAGTGAACCTTACAGGAAACTTACTGCAATAATTCACTTCTCTGAGACAGATAGATAAATGGAGAGAAATAGAGTAAAAGAGATAAAAGAAAATAAAACAAACAACAATTCGATTGGATAATGAGAAATGTGAAAAAGTATAAAGAAATGTGAAAGGAACAAGGATGTTGGGAAGAACCTGAATAGATACACTACATGGCCAAAAGTGTGTGGACACCTGCTCGAACAACATGGCATTCCAAAATCATGGGCATCAATATGGAGTTGAAATATTCAAACAGAAGCTTTTGCTGTAATATTCTGAACTTTTGCTGCTTATAACAGCCTGCACTCTTCCAGGAAGGCTTTCCACTAGATGTTGGAACATTGCTGTGAGGATTTGCTTCCATTCAGCCACAAGAGCATTGGTGAGAGTCGGTCACTGATGTTGGGCAATTAGGTCTGGCTCGCAGTCTGCATTCCAATTCATCCCAAAGGTGTTCGATGGGGTTGAGGTCAGGGCTCTGTACAGGCCAGTCAAGTTCTTCCACACTGATCTCGACAATCCATTTATGTGTGGACCTCGCTTTGTACATGGGGGCATTGTCATGCTGAAACAGGAAAGGGCCTTCCCCAAACTGTTGCCATGAAGTTGGAAGCACAGAATCATCTACAATGTCATTGTATGCTGTAGTGTTAAGATTTCCCTTCACTGGAACGAAGGGGCTTAGCCCAAACCATGGAAACCGGCCCCAGACCATTATTCATCCTCCACCAAACTTTACAGTTGGTACTATGCATTCAGGCAGGTAGCGTTCTCCTGGCATCCGCCAAACTCAGATTCGTCCGTCGGACTGCCAGATGGTAAAGCGCAATTCCTCACTCCGGAGAACGCGCTTGCACTGCTCCAGAGTCTAATGGTGGTGAGCTTTACACCACTCCAGCCGACTTTTGGCATTGTACATGGTGATCTTGGGCTTGTGTGCGGCTGCTCGGCCATGGAAAACCATTTAATGAAGCTTTTGGCGAACATTGTTTGTGCTGGTGTTGCTTCCAGAGGCAGTTTGGAACTCGGTAGTGAGTGCTGCAACCGACGACAGACAATTTTTCTGCGCTGCGCGCTTCAGTTCTCGGCAGTTCCGTTCTGTAAGCTTGTGTCGCCTACTAGTGGAGCGGCCAAGAGCCATACGTTTAGCTTGACCCCTCCACACTTTAGAACAAGGCAAATTAGGTATCGTTGGATTCATTAGGATGTCTACTTTGTGAAAAACGATGTTTTACAGTGAGATTCTAATTAAAACATGGCCATTTAACCCATAAAACGCATAAAAAATTAAGAATTTTGAAATCTCTTCATAATTGTTATTTTGGCACTTACAAAGATTGAAAACTTGGGAACATCCCATTAATTCCTTTCTGCCAAGTACACTCTCATAATATTTGGGGTTGAACCCCACCTTGGGGTTTTGGACCCCCAAATACCCCAAAATTAGGGGTTTTACCCATTTTTTTTTGCCATTTTTGAGTCCAAAGATTTGATGCAGTACCCCTCCCCCACATGAGAACAAAACAAATCTAGTCTCATTTGATTTGTATGGATGTCAACTCTATGAATATTGATGTTTGATTTGCATATTTTAATGCTAACGTGGTTAATTAACCCCCTGTTTGCAAAAAATAAAAATCCATGATTTTTGGATTTCTCCTTAATTTCTCATTGAAACTGCACACTGTGGCTTAGACTCGTACTTTGTCTTCAGTTATACAAAGAAACCCTTGCGCAAAACGTTACACTCATTGTTACTTTATCACTTTCTAATTGTGTATGTGTTTGTGTGACCTCAAACTTTTTCCTTGCAGGTTCAAGAAAGTATGAAACCACCAGAAGAACCCCCTCGGAAGAGGAGAAGTCTTTTCGAATGCTGCGTATTTTGCGAGACTTCATTATCCAAAACCCAAGCTGATAACCCAGTTGTCCAGAATCCTACAGTCGAAGAATTGAAATCCGTTCTGAAAGCAGCCGAACTTCGTAAAGATGGTGTCTATGATCGGCTGTTTCCAGTGAAAAACGACATCCTAAAAGGAGATACTGTTATCAAATTCCACCAAAAGTGCAGAGCAAATTATACGAACAAGAGGAATATCCAGATGGCCGAAAGAAACACTGGTACATGTGCTGACAGTGTCACCGACGATGACGCAACAGGTAGTGGGCCTACGGTTGAATTGTCTTGTCTCCGGCGATATGACACGTCGCAATTTGACATTCGATCAGGCTGTTTCATATGTGGGAAATCACATTGCTGGAAGGAGAAACTGTCGAACGTCTCAACTGGGATGGGGGCCATCACACGGCAAAGAGTGCTTGATGCAGCCATTCAGAGAAACGACGATGAGATTCAAATGCGAATGCTGTCAAACACTGACTTGTTTGCAATGGATGCAAAATATCATCGCTCTTGCTATTCGCATTACATCTTGCTTAACAATATTAAAGCTGCTAGTGCTAGGGCTAAGGTTAATAAATCTGACAATGCATGTGCCTTCAAAAGTTTGTGTAAGGAGATTGAAGAGACTGTCCTGTCCAAAACCATCTCTATAACAACCGTGTCTGTCCTGAATGAACGATTGGTCACTATATCAGCAGAGGTCAACTCTAAAACCAACGAGTCTTGTACGACATGGAGATTGAAGGAGAAATTACAGAAGCATTTCGGAGACAGGATTTCACTCATCGTCCAGCCTGGGATGTCTGATCTTGTATGCTCAGGGGATATCACAGTTGCCGAGGCCTTGAAACACATTGTGAGGCTACAACTGCATGTAAATGAAATTGGTGAATGTGAACTCGAATCCTCTGATGACGTCAATTCAGAAGAGGACACTGTTGTCTTGCATAAGGCAGCTGGTATCATCAGGAAATGTATCGGTGACATTACATTTCAATCTGATCGTTATGATTCAAGTGGGAATATGGAGACAAAAAAGTACAAGGACTTTGTTCCGAATCGTTTGTATGATTTCATTGCATTGTGTACTTCAAAGAAAGACTTTGACAGTGCTACAAGCTATGAATCTGAGACTGACATGGGAAACATTGAAATGAGAGTTCTTGAAATATGTCACAACATGAGTTCTCTAGTTTGTAAAATCCATACCCCAATAACATTTGGTTTAGGTGTCAAGCTGCACCACGACCATGGTAGTCGAGAACTGATAGATGACCGGTCCTCTCTTGGACACAGCATACCCTATGATGAAGTGCGTAGATTCCTCACTGCCATTGCTTTGGACCAGCTGTCAACCAAGTCTGACCTTCATATACCACGTGACATTTCTGTCTATGATCCTGAGAATGTTAAGACCACTGTTGATGCCACGATTGACAATTTCGATCAAAATTAACAGACAATACACGGAAAGAACACTACACATTCAATGGCTGTGGTGTTGTATCAAAGGTCTCCGAGGCCAGAAGAAACACCTTGCATTCCAAGATCAAACCTAAAAACCCTAGATGCACAGAGCTGTGATGAGGATGAAATCATACACTACAACAAACCCAATATTAAACCAGAACCATGTGTGAAATGGGAAGTCAAAGAACTGGATAAGTCTGCTAGTGATGTGGTACGAAAAGACTTGATTTGGGAAATGGCCCGTGCAAGTGCCCCTGAAACCTCACATGTTCCGGCTTGGGGTGGATTCAATTATCTCGTTAGCGAGAGAGAAATTCCACTGACTCGAATATGGTATGTCCCATTCATTAATGCGCCACCCTCTGACTTCTCTACGATCTACACAACTTTGCTGAAATTGGTTGAAATTGCAACTGCATTGGGACAAGAACATGTTCTGGTCACTGCTGACCTGGCAATATATAGCAAGGCTGAACAGATTCTCTAGATTGAGCCAGATCCCTTGGCTGGTCAAGTGACGATGAGGCTTGGTGGGATGCATCTCCCTATGGCTTTCATAGCTAGTGGAGGGAAGCTGTTTAGTGATGGTGGTCTCCACAACATGCTGACAGTACCTGAAGTGTATGCTGATGCATCCGTGAATTTGATGTTGCAAGGGAAGTAGTATGCCAGAGGTCTAAGAGGAATCGCACTGGTACACGAATGGATGCAAAATCAGACTGGCACTGTTTCACTTGTTTCTATCAGCTGCCGAAACCTTTGCAATGAAAAACAAGTTGCCCTGGTTGGATGATGAGACCACACACTTCATTGCAGATCTAGAGAATACCTTCAAAATGCAATCCCTGGAAGCCTGCACTTCTGTGTGTCAGGAGATTGAAATGTGCTTGTCATCCTCTCTTCTCAGTACAATGAAGAAGTTCAAAGATGCAGGAAGAGAACAATCAGCAACATTCCGTTGCTGGATTAGCTTTCTGGATGCTGGTGACATCCTCTTGAAGTTACTTCGGGCAGACCGTGAGGCTGATTTTGAAATGCACCTTACCGCCGTCCTTGAAGTCATACCGTACTTCTTCCTGGCAGGCCGCAGCAACTATGCACGATACACCCCAGTCTATGTTGCGGAAATGCGTCACTTGGAGGTGTCAGCTCCACAAATGTTTCAGCACATGTCAGATGGTGGTTTCGTTGTGAAACGCTCAGAAAGGACTTTCAACTGCGTTCCTATGGATCAGGCTCTCGAACAGAGTATCAACCGCGAGGCTAAAAGCCAAGGTGGTGTCATGGGTTACACACTGAGGAAAGGAGCCTTGGTTTGCTGGCTGCTGACCCACCACATAACCGGGGAATATGCAGAACGATTCAAAGAAATGTGTACACCTACCAAGTCCAAGAATACACATGAAGAACTTGGACATGCTCAAGTGACCAAGGACCAGAATGATGTTAAAGTCATCAAGGAACAATGCCAAGATCCATTTGACCTGGAAAGTGTGGCAACCTCCCTCGTTAATATTACTAGTGGTCAGGTGGCATCAGAAGAAGTCGAAGAGTCGATGAATGGAGTGCCACAAAAGGGTCGGGAAATGTTCAATCAGTTCACGAAAGAAAGGCTTGGGGACAAAAAGAAGAGGAATTTCTGGGATCCAATCCCCAAGACAGTAGTCAAAACGTTTTCTGCTATGAGGAAGTGTCTTTCCAGTGATAAGGATAGGAAGATAATGATCGATACGGAGGTACTCTTCAGAAGACTGCTTGCGGTGTCAAAGAACCGTGACGTGGATATGTGCAAGGTCCTCTCCTACGAACTGGCAGCTGTTCCACCTTCAATGTTCGACGACGATTGTTCAATGAGGAAAACCAACAAAGCAGATCTTGCCAAAAAGCTGGAAGCAAATACGGATGAAATTCTTGTCCTTCCGAGTCAGAATTCCCCGACGTCATCGCAGTCTGCTGCATACCTCATATATGGCATGTCAATGTGTCAGGCCCTGAACGATAATCATTTCAAGATTTTCAATGATCTTGGAAAGGTGGTTCTGAACCGAACTGTGCATCTTCTGAAGAACAGTGACATGGATCCTTCCATTGACGTTGTGCCGTTGGTCTTTGACCGGTACGACAGAGAACATTCAATTAAGTCAACTGAATGACAGACGAGAAATGATGGATTCCGGATTCAACTCCCAGATACAAGGGAACAAGGAAGTCCCGAACTACAGGAACTTCCTCAAAACCAGTACCAACAAGGCTCGTCTCGCTTCATTCATCTGTCAGTACATCTGCGACAATGGACAAGATCTCCTGCCTGCAGATAAATCGGTAGTACTGGCAGGTGGATTTGAAGATGGAGAAGTGGTCAAAGTTCTGAATGAAGTGGGTGTGTCCAGTCTTGAGGGGTTGGTACAGCATACAAGAGGAGGCGGACACTCGTCTGGTATTGCATGCAATCATGTTATCGAGAGACCATCCAAGGATATAATCATTCGGTGTGACGACACGGATGTCCTGGTCTTGTTGGTGTATTACTGGAGCAGGGGAGCACTGGCCGATGAAGTATATATGCATGCTGGGCACTCAGGGAAATTCGTCTCAAAGGAACGATTCGTACCTGTTCACCATATCAGTACCAAACTCAGCAAAGCAGCATGCAAGTCCTTACCAGCCGTGCATGCTCTGTCAGGATGTGACATGACAAGTGCTCATTACAGACTTGGAAAGTGAACGGCATATTCAGCTCTCACCAAAAATTCAGATGCCTTACAGGGCCTGGAAGCATTCCAGGATGTGCCTACTTTCCTAGACCGTAAGGCGATTTGTCCTTCTCATGCATGTTAAAAAAAATTAAAATCTCAGTTCACTGAATGAGCTTCGTTTCGTACTCGCCACCACCACTGATAAGCCCACATCGATACTGCCACCACCAGATGATGCCTTTGAACAACATGTATTGCGGGCCCAATACCAAGTAGCAGTGTGGTGTCAGAGTCACGTCGCAACACCTGAGAACATGAACCCAGTTGGCCATGGTTGGCATGTGAATGCAAAGGATGAACTGCGTCCGACAATGTACCAGAATGAATCGGCACCAGCAGAGGTTAGAGACCTAACTCATTTGTACTGCATTGACAAAGGTTGTCGCGGACAGAAATGCCAGTGTATAATTGCTGGACTTGAGTGCATTGACATTTGTTCTTGTGGTGGAGAATGTGAGAATCGGCTGGAGATAAGTGAGGTGGCAAATGGAGATGAAGTCGTAGATGATACGGACATGATGGTGTAAATAGTGTGTTAAAACTTCCCAATTGTGGGCTCTTTTGGGCCAGCTGAAGTGGGTTAACCCCTCATTCATTAACCCCAAATATTGTGAGAGTGTACTTGGCAGAAAGGAATTAATGTGATGTTCCCAAGTTTTCAATCTTTGTAAGTGCCAAAATAACAATTATTAAGATATTCCATAATGCTCAATTTTTGATGCGTTTTATGGGTTAAATGGCCATGTTTTAATTAGAATCTGACTGTAAAACATCGTTTTTCATAAAGTACACATCCTAACGAATCCAAAGATACCTAATTTGTCTTGTTGTAAAGTGTGGAGGGGTAACTCCTTAAATAAGGCCCTTTTTTGGGCTCGACCGCTCCACTATACCACTTCATGGCTGAGCTGTTGTTGCTCCCAACATTTCCACTTCACAATAACTGCACTTACAGTTGACCAGGGCATCTCTAGCAGGGCAAAAATTTGACGAACTGACTTGTTGGAAAGGTGCCATCCTATTATGGTGCCACATTGAAAGTCACTGAGCTCTTCAGTGCAGCCCATTCTACTGTCTATGGAGATTACATGGTTTTGTGCTTGATTTTATGCATCTGTCAGCAATGGGTGTGGCTGAAAAAGCTGAATCCACAAATTATAAGGGGTGTGCATACTTTTGGCTATGTAGTGTAGATTTCAGCAGCTAGTGCACAAGCTCAAACACAGCAACATATACAAGCGACCAGAGATATAACCTTTAACTCTCTACCTGTTCCTGAATGTACTTTGGAACAGAATGAATGCTGACAACAACATATTATATATAGGTGTTATTTGTTATCATCCAGGCAACTCTGTATCAAACATAATAGCCATACTTTAATTATTACAGCAAAAGTCGGTGACGAGGCTGTACTGATCATGGGGGACTTCGTCTGGAAGGTTATTGACAGGAATCTGCTTCAATCAGATACAGAGGGTCAGCATAAGTTCTTTAAAGCATTGGCCTGCTTGCTGACTCAGTACATCTTCTCCATGCCAATTTAGGGCGACAGCATTGTCACGAGCCATGACAGGTGGCAGTTTGCAACATCCTAATAAAGGCAGAGCTCTTAATAATGCGAGCTCAGTCATTCATGTGGAGCAGAAACTCTCCTCTCTTAATCAACCAAATTATTTGATTTGGAGCCTCATTTCACCACAGCAGTAAAGGAGTAACACCAATTTGATTATAAACATCCAATTTATTAAAAGTATACAATAACAGAATATGACTAATAAATTACCAATGATAATCACTACTCGTAATGTTATGGGCCAGAAGGAGAAGGTAAAGTACAAAGGGGGGAGGGCAGAGGTGAAGATATATAATCAAATGGGGGGGGGGGGTGAAAGGTATGATGATGATGATGATGATGATGATGGAGTGTGTTGCTGCTTATGTGGGAGGATGAGGGAAAGATGGCCAAGACAACATGTTTGAGGAGAGATGACTGTTTTCAGCCACAGCTACTTGTACAACTGCTGTTCCAGATACTTTGGTGTAGTTGAAGCACTCTCGGGGCATCAGTAGTGTGTCTACCCATGGAGTAGGTGAAGGCAAAAGAATCCTGAAGGCGTTCAAGGCACATCAGCTGCCACAGTGGTGATAGTCTGATATAATTGGTGAAGGAGTCCAAAGCGTGGCAACAGTATGCAGGGTTGTGCACGAGTATCACGACTCCTCTCATTTTAACTGGCCAGTGTTGATTGTCTTGATGCGATTCTCCTACTGTTCCACTCTACCTGGATCTCTCAAAATATCAACTGTCAATTGCCAAAAATCTCAACTGATCGCTCTTTGCCTCTCCCCCACTCGCTCTACACATGGTTCTCGTTTGAACTGGCCTGCCAGAAAGGCAAATCGGCTGAAGCAACAGAAAGTTCAAACCGGCCATCTGGAGCGGGCATGTAAAAATGCATGTTCTAATGTTGAGCCCATCTGCAGGTTGGCATTTACAGTTGTGCAATTTGATGGGAAAGTCTGGAATAAATTAATAATGGAAAACAAAATATAATGCCACATGCTGAACACTTCCCTGCAACCCAATAATGGAATGGTTACATACTGCACATACAGATTCTGCAACCGGTCCAGACGGCATCAGCCCACTTGTCCTAAAAACCTGCTCTGCTGCTCTTGCTCACCCTCTCTCTGTTCTATTTACCCTCTCATTTGCTCAAGGTCATCTGCCATCTGCTTGGAAATCAGCAAACATGACCTCTCTCCAAAATAAAAAGCACAAAAACAGATCCCTGCAATGACAGACCAATTAGCCTTCTCCCAATCATCAGAAAGGTTATGGAATCCATCATCGCTTCAGATATTAAATCCTTCCTCTTTTACAATGGCTTGGTTTCCGTTCATCAATTTGGATTCAGGCCAGGTCACTCTACCCTGGATATGCTGCTTCTGCTCTCCCAGCAATGGATGAAGGTCCTCATTGCCAGAAAGGAAATCGGAGCCATCTCCCTAGAAATATCGTGTGCCTTCGATTATGGTCTGGCACCCTGCCCTGCTCACCAAACTCTCTTTCTATGGTATCCAAGGACATCTCCACTTATGGCTCGCAGACTTCCTCTCCTGTCGCAGCCAACATGTGGCCCTAAATGGAGTTCTCTTATCCCCTCTTCCTGTCCAGGCTGGAGTTCTTCAAGGTAATGTTCTGGGTCCTGTTCTTTTTCTGGTTTTCATCAATGATCTCTCTGACTCTCTGGAAAATCCTCTTTATCTCTTTGCTGATGACTCCACCCTCTGCCATACCATCTGTTTTCCCTCAGATTGGCAAGTAGCAGGATCTTCGCTCTCTGCAGATCTGGATAAAATCACAAACTGGTCCAACACGTGGAATATGTTTGGACCCCCCCCCTAACTCCCATCTACTTCCTCAACAATCCCCTGGAAGAAGTCCTTTCATTCAAGCTTCTGGGTCTCACTATCCACCATGAGCTTTCCTGGGAAAGCCACATTTCCAAGCTGGTCTCCGAAGCCAGTCGCCGACTGGGAATCCTGCATTGTGCAAAGTCATTCCTTGGCACACCTGAGCTCCTGACCGTATACAAAGCTTTTGTCCGCAGCTTGATGGAGTACTGCTCTCCCCTCTAGGCTGGTGCTCCCACCTCTCCCCTTTCTCGGCTTTACACAGTGGAAACCAAGGCATTTAGAATCATTGGTATCTCCCATGATGAGGCTGAGTCTTCGGGTCTCTCACTCTCTCACCGCAGGCAGGTCGGTGGTTTTTCTGTCTTCTACCATCTTCTCTCCGGCCTCGCTCACCCTGCCTTGCCCTCGCCATATATCCGCAGGGCGCTCAAGGTCTGCCAGCAACCCCCTTCTGGTAAAACTACCAAAATGAAGAATCACTGCTCACTTTCACTCTTTCATTCCTCTTTTTACCCGCTTTTGGAACAAACTCCCACACTCTCTTCAATCCCTCTTCCCTCCAGGCCTTCAAAACAGCTGTTCACCATCTCTGATCTTCCCCCATCCAAACCCTTTTCTTTTCTACCCCCACGAATCCACCCCAAACCCACCTCCTTAAAATTCTGTGCTTTCCTTCCTGAAAGTCCCTATAGTGTCTATCTTGTTTACCCTGTGTACCCCACCCCATCCCTCTCCCTTCCACATATCTCATGTCTCTGTTCCCCACTGTTTTTTCCCTTCCCGCTCCCGCCCCTCTTGTCTCCTGCTCCCCTTGTTGTGCGTTTCTGTGTGTTCGCTCTCATACGAGCCTCAATAGTGTATACAAAAAATAATAATAATATTAGAATCATCATTACAAAAGCAATACACACTTTTAAACTAGCTATACCCTTGAAAAGTACCATTTTTATAATGATAAATATTGCAGGTAAACAAATCTCATACTTGCACGATATTTGGAAATACTGCAACATGGCAGAAAAACAAGAAGTAAGGCAGCAATTTGGGAACAGTGATCCCTGATCACAATATAGTGTGATTTGTCTGTATAATTGTCTTGTTCTGTAGCAAACACCGTGGCAGAGTGTCCACATCATACAACTACAGGAGAGGAGACAGGCTTGATGTAACTGTTTTTAACATCTAACTGAGAGGAGATGATAGCAGAAACAACGATTGGAAACATGTGGATGGTCTTCAAGTAAATGAAAGCATGTTTGTATTCCGAAAAAATGAAGTAGAACAAGCTCAAATGAGCTAAGATCCTCGTCCTCTTAATGATGACATCATAAAAACGAGTATGACGTCATTCTGATGTATCAGGTTCGCGATAAATTATAATCTGTGCTAATGCCCGGCTTGATTCCCGCAAACAAAATTCAAACAGCTTGCCTAGTTTCGGAGATAATGGTATAGACTATTTCCATTAGCGGCGATATTATGACGTCAACTTTTTTTTCTAGGAAGAATTTCCAAAATCGGAGATGGTTACTGTCTGTGCGTGGGCTTTCTGCATATATATGGCAAGTTTCACGAAGATCTGAAGAAAACTCTGGGTTGTGAAACAAAAAATGTCAAAAAATAGGAATGACGTCATAAAAATTGATATGACATCATAGTGAAGTATCATATGTGCGGTAATTCATCTCTGCAAATGCCCTGTTCGATTCCCACAAACAATTCAAAAAGCTTGCCTCGTTTCGGAGATAATTTTTTAGGCGATTTCCATTAGCGGAGATATTTTGACGTCATAACTTTTTTTTCTCGGAGGAATTTTCAAAATCGGAGATGGTTACTGTCTGCACAGGGTATTTTTACATATATATGCCAAGTTTCAGGAAGTTTCGATGAAAACTGTAGGCTGTGAAACAAAAAAGTCCACAAGAAAAAGATGAAGAACAACAACGTGAGTAAGACTTAGAGATCCTCCACGAGGATCTGAAAAAGTGGTGGATGATGAAAGCAGATTTGAGCCAATCAACTGAAA